>NW_011494912.1:5649504-5680994 GCF_000754665.1 Bison bison bison | reverse complement strand
ACCCGCCCAGCACCATCATGTCTCTGTGAATTTGACTTCCAAGTGCTTTGGCTAAGACAAACATGCAATGCTTGACTTTTGTGTCTGCCTTATTTCACTTAGCATAGTGTCTTTAAGGTTTACCTATGTTGCAGCATGTGTCAGAACTTCCTTTTTTAAGGCTGAATAATATTCCACTGCAGGTACACCACCTTTGTTTATCCATTCGTCTGTCACTAGCTATTTGGATGGTTTCCACCTTTTGTAAGTTGTTAATAATAGCTGCTGTGAATGCAGTGTCAATGTTCAGGTATCTGTCCAAGCCCTGCTTTTGATGCTTTGAGGTATATATCCAGAAGTTGAATTGCAGGATAATATGGGATTCTATCTGGGTCGTGAAGATCTTTTTTGTACAGTTCTTCTGTGTATTCTTGCCATCTCTTCTTAATATCTTCTGCTTCTGTTAGGCCACCTGATCTGCCTCTTGAGAAATTTGTATGCAGGTCAGGAAGCAACAGTTAGAACTGGACCTGGAACAACAGACTGGTTCCAAATAGGAAAAGGAGTTTGTCAAGGCTGTATATTGTCACCCTGTTTATTTAACTTATATGCAGAGTACATCATGAGAAACGCTGGACTGGAAGAAACACAAGCTGGAATCAAGATTGCCGGGAGAAATATCAATAACCTCAGATATGCAGATGACACCACCCTTATGGCAGAATGTGAAGAGGAACTAAAGAGCCTCTTGATGAAAGTGAAAGAGGAGAGTGAAAAAGTTGGCTTAAAGCTCAACATTCAGAAAACGAAGATCATGGCATCCGGTCCCATCACTTCATGGGAAATAGATGGGGAAGCAGTGAAAACAGTGTCAGACTTTATTTTTCTGGGCTCCAAAATCACTACAGATGGTGACTGCAGCCATGAAATTAAAAGACGCTTACTCCTTGGAAGGAAAGTCATGACCAACCTAGATAGCATATTCAAAAGCAGAGACATTACTTTGCCAACAAAGGTTCATCTAGTCAAGGCTATGGTTTTTCCTGTGGTCATGTATGGATGTGAGAGTTGGATTGTGAAGAAAGCTGAGCACCGAAGAATTGATGCTTTTGAACTGTGGTGTTGGAGAAGACTCTTGACAGTCCCTTGGACTGCAAGGAGATCCAATGGACTCCTTTAGAAGTCCATTCTGAAGGAGATCAGCCCTGGGATTTCTTTGGAAGGAATGATGCTAAAGCTGAAACTCCAGTACTTTGGCCACCTCATGCGAAGAGTTGACTCATTGGAAAAGACTCTGATGCTGGGAGGGATTGGGGGCAAGAGGAGAAGGGGACGACAGAGGATGAAATGGCTGGATGGCATCACTGACTCGATGGACATGAGTCTCAATTAACTCCGGGAGTTTGTGATGGACAGGGAGGTCTGGCGTGCTGCGATTCATGGGGTTGCAAAGAGTCGGACATGACTGAGCAACTGATCTGATCTGATCTGATCTGATGGGATTCTATGTTTAATTGTTGGAGGAATTGCCATACTGTTTTCCATAATTTTAAAATTTTCTCCATTTATTTGTACATTCCATGTTTCTTCCTTCTATCCTAAAGTTCCAAACTAGCTTTGGAATATGTTCCTTCTGCCTTGGGAGGGGGGCATGGTGGTGGTCTTTTAGTGCAGATCTATTGGAGACAAAGTCTCTCAGCTTTTGTTTGTCTAAAAAAATTTGCCTTTGTTTTTTAAAATGTTTTATTTTTAATTGAAACATAATTCCTTTACAGTGTTGTATTGGTTTCTGTCATATTTCAACACGAGTCAGCCATAGGCATACACATATCGCCTCCCTCTTGAGACTCCCTCCCACCCCTCTAGGTTGTCACAGAGCACCAGGTAAAGCTCTCCGTGTCAGACAGCAAATTCCCACTGGCTATCTATTTTAGTTTGCCTTAGTTTTTACAGAATATTTTCACTAGCCATAGATGGCTAGGTTAGCAAGGGCTTCTCCTTTCAGCACCTAAAAGGCATCATTCCGTTTGTTCTGGTTTCTATAATTACTCTTAAGAAGTAAGCCATTGTTATTGCTATTCCCCTGAGTTTAATGTATGTTTTTTCCTGTGGATATTTTAGATTTTTCTCTCTATACCTTTGACTTTCAGAAGTTTGATTCTGGAATGCCGAAGTACAGTGTTTTGGTATTTATCCTGCTTAGGATTTACTGAGCTTCTTGAATATGTGAATTCGGGTCTTTCATTAATTTTAGAAATTTCTCAGCCATCACTCTTCGAATGTTACTTTGGTGCCTTCTTTCTATCCTCTCCTGCTGGGTCTGTTTTTCAACATAGACTTTCCTCCAGATACAGGAAATGAGAATCTCTTTAGGTGCTGCCATGTGGGCGAGTCTTTTGGTGCTAGGTTTCATTGGCTGCCCTGAGTCTGTTGTTCTCCTTTTTCCAAATTTTCTAGGGCAGTAAAGAAAAGCCAGCCAACTCTACAACTCATATCATAGTCATTTATTTCATATCCTTCAAGATCTAAGGCAACAACATAAGGGATCCACCTCAGGTGAGATTCTTGGCAACTGATGCTATATCCAAAGAAGCAGAAAGACTTGGGCGTTTGGGATGGGCAGCTGTCAGTGTATATGGTGAACTCAAAGGGAGCCCAGAGAGATGTGGTTGTGGTGTCAATAGCAGCTCCTATGCAGGATAATGGGCAATGAGGGAAGTTCTTGGGAGAAAAATACCGGCTTAAAAATGCATAAAGAATGCTGAAATTAGAAGTTCACTGCTTTTGTAGCACTCAATGAAATAACGGATCCAGGAACACCCATTATAGTCTGCAAAAAACCATTAGGTCAGGTTTTGGGAACTTCATAATGGATGGATTATACTGCCGACTTCTAACCCCCAATCAATCCTAACCTGACTAAAAGCAGAACAGCCAGTCACAGTGGGGACCCTCAGGTCAGACAGAGGAAAGAACACAGCACCTCCTGTGAGGCAAACAAGCCAACAAAAGTGAATCTGAATTTAAATCCAGTCTCTAGATCTAACTGCGTTTACTGCCCCCAAGAAAATAATAATAATGATAAGGCTATAGAAGGACATGTGAAAAGATACTTTTAAAAAAAGCAGTGGTCCCAATCCCAAACTGAGAAATTCTATAGGAAAAAATATTCTGTTTCTTCAACAAATAATTGTCATGAAGAAGAAAAGGGGAAGGAGAACTGATGTAGGTAAGGTAAGACATGAGAATTAATGAGAATAATCCAATGGTTAAAAAAAATTATGAGACAATTGAGACATTTTAAAAATTGGGTGTTAGTTGATACTAGGGAATTACTGTTAAAGTTAGATAATGGATACATGGGAACTACTTGGTATTCTGTCTTCTTAAGACTGTTTATCTTCATGACTAAAATTTTTGGAAAGCGGTTTTGTGATAGAGAAAAGGAGAGCGCATGCAGAAGGATGTAGATTCCGGGGAGACGGAGCATGTTTTTATGCTGAAGGAGATAGTGAGGACCCCAGAAAAAGGAGAAATCGCTGGTGGAGCCAGCTCTGGAGAGTCCTGGGAGACAGGGTGCTGGACCCAGGTGGCTGGCCTTGTCAAGGATTCCAGCTCCTGTCCTGTTCACAGATTTGATCTTCATTAGCCCTTAACTCATCCCATTAGATGAGTGTAATAATTCCCATTTTAGAGATGATGAATTAAAACTCAGAGAGGTTGAAGACTCACTCAGAGTCAAAAAACTGTAAATGGCAGATCCAGGATTTTTACTTTTTTTTTTTTTCATTCAGCTGCACCAGGTCTTAGCTGCAGTATGCAAACCCTTGGTTGTGGCACGTGGGATCTAGTTCCCTGACCCAGGGATTGAACCCAGGCCCCCTGCATTGGGAGCATAGTCTTAGCCACTGGACCACCAGGAAAGTTCCTAGATCCAGGATTTAAACCAAAGTTTCTGTGCTTCAAGCTTTTGTGGTCTGCATGGCTGCAAGACAGGCTGAAATGTCTCATGGGGTGGGGAGGGTGACATTTCAACCGTTGGAGGTGAAGAGGGAACAGCAGATTCAGACTTCATGACTGATAGCCCGTGTTCCTCATGAAGCTGGGTGGGAGGTTCTTGAGGACAAGGGTACAGGCTCTACCGCTCTTTCTGGGGCTGCCAAGGAGCTGGAGGGTAGTGAGTCACTTTCCTGGTCCAAGACCATCTTTGCCTGCCAGTGAGACAGAGGTGTCCCCACAAGGAATTCAGCAGGGAGAGTGATCAGGTCCCTCTCATGGCCCTTTCCCACTCCGCTGCAGCTTCAAGAAACATGGATGCAATATAGAGAGTGTTAGTTGACCCAAGCTGTATGTGGGTGCACGCGTGCACAGTTGCTTCAGTCGTGTCTGACTCTTTGCAACCTCACGGACTGTAGCCTGCCAGGGTCCTCTGTCCATGGGATTCTCCCAGCAAGAATACTGGAGTGGGTTGCCATGCCCTCCTCCAGGGGATCTTCCCGACCCAGGGATCAAACCCTTGTCTCTTAGATTTCCTGCATTGGCAGGTGGGTTCTTTAGCACTAGCACCAGCTGGGAAGCCCATATGCATCAGCACACAGTGGAAAACTTCCAAGAAAAGCTCATGGAAGCTCAGCTGCTACTGAGAGCCCCAGTAAGGGAGGAGATGTCAGAGCCTCCCTATCTCACTGTGCTCTGATTGCACCTGAACTTCTGTTCTCTGCATAGGTCTGCCCTGCCCCTGGGTGGTGACCTGTGTGCATGGAATGAGGCTAAAGGAGGAGCCCAAGAATCTTGTCTGGGTGCCAAAGAATCTTGTCTGGGTTCTTTGGGGGCCTTAGGCAACAGAGAAGGGAGAGATGAGGCAGGCTGCAGGGAGGAAGCAGGACCCATTGCATAAAGAATTTTAAACAAACGAATTGGGTTACGTTGTGGCTTTATGGCATAATAATAATTAAGAACTCTGGCTTTGAGGTCAGATTCATTGTGATTATCCCAGCTCCATCATTTACTGCAAGCTTGGGCAAGTTACTCCACCTCTCTGGGCCCGGTTCTGGTGCCTCAGGGGTCCCGGGAGCTTGTGGGGCTGGGTAAAGCTTTGTTGCCCTCTGGTGGCAGACAGAGGGTGTCACTGAGAGGCTGAGTCCACTCTCGGACAGCTGGTGAGGAGTGAGGATGGGCACTCTTTCCTCCCACAGAGCAGACCTCAAATCCGGCTTCAGCATTAGGAGGGTGCCAACCGGAGGGCCCCACCAGGGTCTGCTGAGGAGCCTTGGTCCATCTCTCCATGACTCATGAGGTGACTCAGGCCCTCATAGGGGCCAGCCAAGCTGGGTCTGAGTCTGGGTGATCCTGAGTTGGTCTCTTGCCCCTCTAGGCCCTCTCAGTCCTTATCAGGATGACAAACATGTCAAAACACTAGGCTTAGGCATTGAGGTTGCTATTACCTACATGCCTTAACGCTCTCTCTCCCACCTTTGTCCATTCATTTATTTCATTCGTTTAACTTCCAGCCAGCAGCTGTCTGCCAAGCACCAGCTCTGGGCCAGACCCTGAGCTGGGGTATCAGGGACATGGCTGCCCTCTTAGCTCTGTAACTGTCTGTTCATCTACTGTGGTGTGCGCTTTCATTCATGGAGGATCCATTTCTTTACTGAGTATTCATTCATTCTTTCTCATACTCACTAACTTCCTCATTCACTCATCCATCCATCACTAGGTTATCTCAATTGCATATTCATTCATTCTTTACTTTTTCAGACTCCTTTCCTTCCTCTCTCCCTCATTCCTGTGTTCTGCAAGCATTCTAAAAGCACCACTCTAAGCCAGAATTAGATGCTGGGTTTCTGGCACAACCCTCTCCCCAGACTTCTAGGTAGACAGATGGTGAGGACACCCTGTGACTGCCACATGCCAGCCATCGGGACTCAGAGCAGGGGGAGCACCAAGAAGGGAGCAACTGACTCCCTGGAGGAGGAGGCTGGGTCGGGGCAATCAGAGAAGGCTTCCTAGAGGAGGTAGCATTTAAACCACACTAAGCAGGGTGCAGGGCTTCCCAGATGGTACTAGTGGTAAAGAACCCTAGAGCCAGTGTAAGAGATGTAAGAGGTGCTAGTTTGATCCCTGGGTTGGGAAGATCCCCTGAAGGGAGGGCATGGCAACCCACTTCAGTATTTTTGCCTGGAGAATCCCATGGACAGAGGAGCCTGGAGGGCTACAATCCATGGGGTTGCAGAGTCAGGCATGACTTAGCAACTAAACAACGAGGAACACACCTGTAGTTGAACAAATTGGGTTTATCGCCTCAGTTTGAGAAGGAAGACTGCATTTACCTCAGTAAGACAGTGTTTAGGGGATTCCCTGGCGGTCCCCTGGTTGGGACTCCACACTAGAGTTTAATCCTTGGTCAGGGAACTAAGAGCCTGCAAGCTGCACTAATGGCCAAAAAGAAGGGTGGGGAGGTGGTTAAAAAGGCTTAGTATGGAATTTGGGCCTGGGTTAAGTGATTTGGGGGAGGATTTGAGTAAATGGGCTTTTACTCTGGAATAGATGTTAGGAATCAGGGACAATTTTATGATTGAAAGCCTTAAATATTTAAAGTCTAACCGGATAAAGAAGCAGCGGTCACTCATATTAGTCAGAATGGGGGAAACGTTTGGTCTTTTTCTTGTTCCACCGATATTCTTGTTTTCATCCGACTTTAAACGTGATTACGGAGCAGTCTTCTTTATGCCTTGCGACATCATGGCCCTAGAATGGCTTTGCACGACAGTGGTGTTTAGGAAATTGTCTATGTCCAACAGGAGAATCCCAAGGTCTAGCTGTGAGTGCCAGGCCAGCTCCCAGATGCAATGGGCAGCGCTCCTCTTTCTCGTAGGAAAGCCCCATTCACGCGACCGAGGTGTATCTGCTGGGTGCCAGGCGCAGAGTGATTCGAGGCGGGCAAAAGAGATACGGCCCCAGTCCTCCGGGAGCCCACATTGACGTCGGTGCTGTCTTAAACAGATCGTCAGCAAAGGCAGAGGGAGTGGACCAGACCCAAGGAACAAAGGCCCGGGGGAGGAGGTGGGGCGTGTCGAGAGAGTTAGCAGGGTGGCGGGCGAAGCCACAACTCGCGCCGGGACTGCAGAGGTCGGCGGGGGCCAGACCCTCGAGCACACAGGGCCACCTCTCCCCCAGGAACGTGGGCGTTCGCTGCGCTGATCTGCTCAGAAACAGGGAAAAGAAATCAAGCCGCTTTAATCAAAATAACCCACCCGGGCCTCGAGCTTATGAATATTCAGCAGCCTGCGGGCAACTCCGCTCCGGCCGCGCCCACCTAGGAGACTGCGGTTGCGTCACTGGCGCGCGACTCTGTCGTCACACACGCGCGCCGCCGCCCGCCTGGGAAGGCAGCTGTCATGGCGAGCTCGGCGGCCTCTTCTGTGAGGCCGCCGAGGCCCAAGAAGGAGCCGCAGGCGCTCATCATCCCCAAGAATGCCGCGGAGGAGCAGAAGCTCAAGTTGGAACGGCTCATGAAGAACCCGGTGAGACGGGGCGCGGGCTGACGGCCCTCCCGAGTCCCAAACCCCTTCCCTTCCAGCGTCTCTGGGAGCTCGCGGGCCTTCTTCCCCCGTCTCTGAACGCGGGAACTCAGGAGCCAAAGCCCAGGGTCAGACCTTGGGAAGGAATAGGCGAGCCGGAGACAGTGAGCTTTCTGCTGCGGACTGGCTTCCCGTGCTTGAAGACTCTTTAACTTCGTGTGAAGGGAAGCCTTAGACTGGAAAGATAGAGTCCTTGGGTTAGCACAAGAATTTATTCTAAACAGCATTAACTGTTAGGCATTGGCCGAGAGACCTGGGGGTTGGAGGTCTCCAGTGATAGATAATGACTGACGTTCCGACTTCTGCCCTGATAAGTTGAGTTTAGCCCTAACAAGGCTGTGGGCTGTGATAGGACACAGAATATACAGGATGAAGTAAAGCCAGAAGGGAGAAAATAAACTCAGCTTTGGGTCCAAGAAACAAAGCAGCCTTACTTCACTAGTTCAGTTAAAGAATTTTGGTTGTAAAAGACGTCACTTTGTCAGCCGGTTTATACATAACAAACGCTTTCACGTTTAAATGTTGCAGGATAAAGCAGTTCCAATTCCAGAAAAAATGAGTGAATGGGCACCTCGACCTCCCCCAGAATTTGTCCGAGATGTAATGGGTAATGTCTGTGTGTGTGTGTGTGTGTGTGTGTGTGTGTAAATACAGTTTTTAAAGTGTAGGTATAAAACCTCTAGTTTTTGTTAATTATATCCCCATGGCGGGGTGGGGTGGGGAGTTCACTGATCCAATGTTTTACTCTTACAATGAAGGGATATTATTGGTTATGGTTTGGCATTAGAGAATCTTCTTTGTTTTTTAATGATATCTTGTTTTTTTAAAAGTGGAATAGTTTTTATTTTGTTGGGTTGTAAATTAACACAGTTCTAAAGAAGAGTAAAGAGCAGGTGTAAAAAAAATTAGAACCACCTGTAGTTCCATGGTTCTACTTGTAACATTTTGATACAGCCTTGGAAACCTCTTTATAGTCAAAACCACTCATGCTTCAGAAAAAATGTTTTTACAAAAATACGGTTGTTCTACACATACTATTTGAAACTTACTCTTTTTAGATCATGGCATCTTTTCAACTCAGTAGAATCCTAGCATATCGTGTGAAATCCTCTGCCTGGGGAGGGGAAAGGTCACAGACTCTCTTTTAGGTTTCTGGTCTCTGAACCTTAATCTGCTTGTTCTGTTAATACTGTTTGAGAGTGGAATTTTTAGGGACTTCACATTCAGCATTCATGTGACAAGTATTTAATGCTACCTACAGTATGCCAGCCACTGTGCTAGGTTCTGGGATACAGTGGGGAATAGGGCAAGCTTGATCCCTTCCATCACTTCTGGTATCTGTCTTTGGTCCACTTTGATTAAGGGTAGCCTGTGTTGGTAACTGGATCTCATCAAGAGCTCTGGACTGTCCTGGCTCTAGGTTCAAGCGCTGGGGCCGGCAGCGGAGAATTCCACGTGTACAGGCATCTGCGCCGGAGAGAGTACCAGCGCCAGGACTACATGGATGCCATGGCTGAGAAGGTTAGTGAGCCAGGAGGCTGGGGTTTAGGCGATGTGCACTGAAACCTGAGGAGAATAAGCAATTGAAGAGTAGATACATCTGGGTGTGGCTTGAGTGAGGGCTGCCTTCTGAAGTCAGCACGAGAAACAGATGGAAGGTAGAGTCCAGGTTACTTCTAGGTCAGGCCCAGCACGGCAGGGCGCTCCCACTAGGAAGTGAGTGAGGGGAGTGCGTCTGCCAGGTGGTAGAGAGCCCAGCGGGGTCCCCTGTCCCCGCCAAGCCATTTGCCATGGAATAGGAGGCAGGCTCTCACATCACTGGAGTTATTATTTCTCTATAATTTTCTCTCCTTTTGGCTGAATGTCTGTAATTCCAGTTGGCTGTGTGTCTGGTGCGAGAACTGTGCTTTCAAGTGTTTTTGCCTCTTTGAGTTTTCTAGCTTTGAGGCTGGCATTTCTTCATGACATAATAATTGATTAAGAATTGAGAATATCTGTGAGTTTCTGGTGGTCTAGTGGTTAGGATTCAGCACTTTCCCTGCTGTGGCCTGGGTTCAATCCCTGATCTCAGAACTGAGAATCCCACAAGCCTCCAGGGCGGGGCATGGCAAAAATAAATACAATTTTTAAGTTAAGAATTGAGAATTGCTTTAGAAATTGTATTGTATAAGAACTCTGAAGTTCTCCATTGCTTGATAGGAAAGGACAGAAACCTCTCCTATTGCTCTTAAGAAACATTCTCTTGGACATTTCACTTGTTCTCTTTTTGGAATTGGGTTTTGGAGTTCTTTTATCCACACCAGGAATCTTGTTTGATTTTATACTAGATTTAAATTGAGTCTGTAACTTAACTTGAATGAGAATGGATGTCAGAGTGTTGAGTCATCTTTTCTAGAAACTTTGTCTTTTTTGTTTGTATCTTTTTGTATCGCTCAGTGATCATCTATGGAGATTTCACACATGTCTCACTTTTTGTTCAAAGATTTTTTTTTTAAGTATTTTGATTGTAGTGATCCTTTACGTATTTATTGGCCTGGCCAGAATTGAGTTTGAAAAAGTACCTTTATGATTTTCGAGCGGAAGGGGGTAATTGCCGTGGTGGTTTTCACCTGGTATTTGTGTGACCTCCAGCCCTTAACTTGGCCCCCGGCTGTTGGTGGTTCTCCAGCTACTGCTCATCTCCAGTGTTTAGTTTCAGGTGACTGGTCACACAGCTTTGCCAGGTCACTGATGGCTTTGCACTGTCAGGAATAGCAAAACTCTGAGTATAGACACTTAGTTCAGTTCAGTCGCTCAGTCGTGTCCGACTCTTCGTGACCCCATGGACTGCAGCACACCAGGCTTCCCTGTCCATCACCAACTCCCAGAGCTTACTCAGACTCATGTCCGTCGAGTCAGTGATGCCATCCAACCTCTGTCAGCCCCTTCTCCCGCCTTCAACCTTTCCTGGCATCAGGGTCTTTTCTAGTGAGTCAGCTCTTCCCATCAGGTGGCCAAAGTATTGGAGTTTCAGCTTCAACATCAGTCCTTCCAGTGAACACTCAGGACGGATCTTCTTTAGGATGGACTGGTTGGATCTCCTTGCAGTCCAAGGGACTCTCAAGAGTCTTCTCCAACACCACAGTTCAAAAACATCAATTCTTTGGCACCCAGCTTTCTTTATAGTCCCACTCTCACATCCATATGTGACTACTGGAAAAACCATAGCCTTGACTAGATGGACCATTGTTGGCAAAGTAATGTCTCTGCTTTTGAATATGCTATCTAGGTTGTTCATAACTTTCCTTCCAAGGAGTAGGCGTCTTTTATTTATTTATTTTTTTGTGTGTGTAATAAAGTTTTATTAAAGTATAAAGGAGATAGAGAAAGCTTCTGACATAGGCATCAGAAGGGGTCAGAAAGAGTACCCCGAGTAAGCGTCTTTTAATTTCATGGCTGCAGTCACCATCTGCCGTGATTTTGAATCCCAAAAAAATAAAGTCAGCTACTGTTTCCCCATCTATTTGCCATGAAGTGATGGGACCAGATGCCATGATCTTAGTTTTCTGAATATTGAGCTTTAAGCCAACTTTTTCACTCTCCTCTTTCACTTTCATCAAGAGGCTTCTTAGTTCTTCACTTTCTGCCATAAGGATGGTGTCATCAGCATATCTGAGGTTATTGATATTTCTTCTGGCAATCTTGATTCTAGCTTGTGCTTCATCCAGCCCACCATTTCTCATGATGTACTCTGCATATAAGTTAAATAAGCAGGGTGACAATATACAGCCTTGATGTACTCCTTTTTCTATTTGGAACCAGTCTGTTGTTCCATGCCCAGTTCTAACTGTTGCTTCCTGACCTGCATACAGATTTCTTAGGAGGCAGGTCAGGTGATCTGGTATTCCCACCTCTTTCAGAATTTTCCACAGTTTATTGTGATCCACACAGTCAAAAGCTTTGGCATAGTCAGTAAAGCAGAAATAGATGTTTTTCTGGCTATCTCTTCCTTTTTTAGTGATGGAGCAGATGTTGGCAATTTGAGCTCTGGTTCCTCTGCCTTTTCTAAAACTAGCCTGAACATTTGGAAGTTTATGGTTCACGTATTGCTGAAGCCTGACTTGGAGAATTTTGAGCATTACTTGACTAGTGTGTGAGATGAGTGCAACTGTGCAGTAGTTTGAATATTCTTTGGCATTGCCTTTCTTTCGGATTGGTATGAAAACTAATCTTTTCCAGTCCTGTGGCCACTGCTGAGTTTTCCAAATTTGCTGGCGTATTGAGTGCAGCACTTTCACAGCATCATCTTTTAGGATTTGAAATAGCTCAACTGGAATTCCATCACCTCCACTAGCTTTGTTCATAGTGATGCTTCCTAAGGCCCACTTGACTTCACGTTTCAGGTTGTCTGGCTCTAGGTGAGTGATCACACCATCATGATTATCTGGGTCATGAAGCTCTTTTTTGTACAGTTTTTCTGTGTATTCTTGCCACTTCTTAATATCTTGACACTAACAAACACTTTTTTTAAACTACTTTAGAGGACAGGAGATAGAGCACAGGTGTTTCAAGGGCCATCAGTTAGTCGAAGTTTTCATGTATTGATTAACAACTCAGAGAAAATACAGAAAAATGTTTCACAAACCTTGAATCCACATAGTTGCAAACTTATTTTCACATGGTGAAGGACAGGCTCTGAGATTAGAAGGAAAGAGAGATGCAAGAGAATCCTTACCTTCCACATGACTGAGACGAGTGTCCCCACTATGGACAGAGCACATCTGACTCCTGCTGGAGCCTCACCAGGGCCAGCAGCCAGTGGGGGTTCTGTCTTGGTCCCTTGGAAAGTGCAGCTGCTTCAGACATTCACAGCTCAGCTTCTAAACAGACCAAGCGCTTTTAGCTTGAAGGCCTTGCTTTCTAGTTGAACTCTAATTGAAGTTAGGTCCTGGGAATTCCCTGGCATTGCAGTGAATCAAGCTCAATAGACTTGAACTTTCACTGCCAAGGGCCACAGGTTCAGCCCCTGGTTGGGGCACTGAGATCACACAAGCTGCATAGCACGGACGAAAAAAAAAGACGCTGATTCCTTTCTTGGAAGGAGACATTTCTTTTTTATTTCATAATTCTGCTCAGTTTCTGCATCAGTCTCAGCAGAACCACCCAGCCCTGGCAGTTCAGACCAGCAGAGGTGATGAAGCCACCTCTTCCTCTGCTAGCTCCCTTTTTGAACACCCTCGCCCTCCCCCGCCCCAACCTTTATGGCCAAAACTACCAGAAGTAGAGGTGACACTCTTTTATCAGAAGATATCTTTATAGTGTTTTCCTGTAGGTTATTGCAGTTCATTGTTCTTCCTAAAGGCTCAGAAAAGGAAGAATTACTATTCCCCCATTTTATAGATGTAGAAACTGAGGCTTAGAAACAGGTATAGCTGCTAGGAAGAAATAATACAAGAGGTGGATATATGTACGTATATATGTAGTCACATATACATACGTAGCACATGTATGTATAAGTAATGGCAGTACATGTTATCTGCCTTATAATCTGTCTGTTAATAACTGTAAGTAGTCAGGACTTAAAAGTTCCATGGTCCCAGCCCTCTGGCCACTCCACCTGGTGAACTCTGGTCACTGTCTCTGAAGGAAAAACACACTCTTGTGTGTCTCCTTACTCTGAGTACTCTTAGTACATTTCTGACACTTCTAGTCACCGAATCTATGGGAATTTCCCCCACACCAAGCGGTTCTGTGGCACCAGGCGCATGTCCTACAGTGTAACTGTTCGCACACTGCCTACGTGGAGGTGACTTCAGATCTCAAAAGGAGGACTCAGTCCTACAAGACTGCCTCCCACCCACAGCTTCAGAGGCCTGCTGCACGTCTCCGTCGTCGTCTGTGCTTCTGGCCCACTGGCTGTAAGTCAGGCTTCCATGACCCCCTCCTCAAGGCTCCATTAATTTGCTTAGAGAGGCTGACAGAACTCAGTGAAGCCTCTCACTCACTAGTTTCCAGTGTATTATGGAAGACTGGAGCTCAGGGAGAGCCAGTGGAAGAAGGTGCAGGGAGAAAGAGTGGAAGCCCTGCACCCCCATGCCCTCACCAGCTCAGGAACTCTCCATACACACCCTTTGGGATTGGAGGCTTCACTACGTGGACATGGTTAAATCATTTGGCCACTGGTGATTCGTTCAAGCTTCAGCCCCTCTCCACTCCCTGAAGGTCAAGGAGGCGGGGCAGAAAGTTCCCGTGGCAACCAGCCTTGTTCTTAGGGGCTTTTCCAGAGTCACTCATACACTCCTGTAGTTGAAAGGGGCTGGTTATAAATAACAAAAAATACCCATTTCGTCTTTATTTCTAGAGCTTTATATCTGGAGTTAAGGAAGAAACTGGCAACAAAACTAATTATCGTAAAAGATCCCCCTGTGGCTCTTAAATAGGAAATTTATAAGAGTTTTAGGAGCTATGTGTCCAAAAAGTAGACAAAAATCAAATACATATTTATTTTAAACCACAGTGTAACATTTTCCGAGGCCCTAGTGGAGAAGAGCCGGTAGTGCCGCCTCTGCCCTCAAGACGCTCCGTGTGCTCCCTCATGCTCTGTCTCTTCGTTTACTTGTGCATGAGTGGTATCTTAATGAGCTGAGTCGCTTCAGCGTCAGACCTGTATGTTGATTTCCTGCCCCGCCTGTTGGGCAACTTCTTAAAGTGGCCCCAGAGATCTGGCTGTGCCTATAGCACCCCCAGTGGTGTGACTTGTAGAGTTTTCATGCCGCGCCAGAGTTTGTCTAAGTGATGTGGTTTTTTGCAGCAAAAATTGGATGCAGAGTTTCAGAAGAGGCTGGAAAGGAATAAAATTGCTGCAGAGGAGCAGACTGCAAAGCGTCGGAAAAAGCGGTGAGAGCTTTGTGGCATCTCATAGCTAGTGAGACTTAGGGCAGGAAGTGTAAAAATAGATGGTTGGCGAACAAATCCTTCTTGTGGTCAAAAGTTTACCTGTATGACCTGTTGAGGTCTTGGGTGTTAAAACCTACAGTGGAGCACCCCAGTAGAGAAATGACTTTTCTTCCTGGGGAGAGATCAGTTCATTTACTGCCCCCCACCCCCAGCTTGCTACAGATTTTCCAAGGCTTGGGGGTCAGCACTTCAGTGATGGCATGGATTTCTGTGTCTCCTCTATGTCTGTATTTTAATGAAAGCTTTAGTAAGTTGCTATGAGCAAACTTCACAGTTAGCCTCTCCCCGAAAGGAGGGCCTGTAACCCCCCTAAGTGACTACATACAGGCTGCATGTGTGTCTGTATTTTAATAAACGCTCCCTCAACTGTTAGAGAGGTGAGCAGGATTCTAAAAGTAGTCCCTAAATATCCTGGAATGAAAAAGTATCGCTGGTAGCAGTATCTCTGGATTGCTTTAATCACCTCAGGACTGCAAAGAATTTGATCTTGATTCATGAAGGACACAGGCTGATGATGTTGGAGTAGCAGAGTCATGATGAGGTACTTCCTTCATTTTATTGTAGCGTTTGTGTAGGGTCTAAGTCCTGAAGCTTCCATAAATAGATGTTTAGTCTCTAAAATAGAAAATGGGTGGTTAAAGAATTCATGTATTTGTTTTACATTTGTAGCCAGAAGTTGAAAGAGAAGAAATTACTGGCAAAGAAGATGAAACTTGAACAGAAGAAGCAAAGTGAAGGTGAGTGGTGCCCCCTTTCCTTTTGTGGCCCTTCTCAGCATTGATCACGGTGATTGACCTGTCAAGACTGAGGTTTTAGAGTTTGGAGCTGGTCAGCTGGCCTCTGAAGAGATGAGGGCTTGTTTCTGTTAGTTTTGACTCATTTAGTTTTCAAGTGTCAGAAAGGCAAGCTGGTTTAAGCAAAACAGGAAAGATACTGGCTCGTGTTTAGTCCAGGACAGACCTCCTTTCAGGCCTGGCTTGTAAAGGAGCGCTGATGTTACTGGCATTTACTATCTCTTTCTGTCCCCTGGCTCCCTGTCCTCAGGGGGGCTCATTTCCTCCTGATGGTTTTAAGGTAGCTGTGGCTGCTCCAGGCTGCACCCTGGCTCATTCTTGTCCAGTAGGAAAGACTGAGGGGGTGTCTCCAGCAAAAGTGTTTTTGTGTCTCTCTGGCTCTCATTGAGTCATTTGGCAAGTCAGTTAAGAATGCTTTTGGCTACAAGAAATAGAAAACTCAACTAGCAGTAGTTAAGCAAAGAGGAGTTATTTTTTCTCACATAGCAAGAAATCTGGTGGTAGTGTGGTTGAGCAGGTCAGTAGTGTCAAGCTCAGCATCTCTGCCGTTCTTTTGACCTTGATCCTGGGGCATGAGGTGGCTGCTGCAGTTCCTGGGATCATACTTAGGTTTAAAGCAGAAAGAAGAGGGAAAAGAAGTGGCACTTGTCTGGTTTTGTTTTTGTAACTGGAGAGCATCTGATCCCCCAGAAGTGCCCATCAGGTATTATTTATATCTCATTGGTCAGTACCAGGTCACTTGATGTCATCAGGCTAGATGAATAGAAAACAGAACTGTCACAACTGTCCTTAACCTATCGTGATCCATCACTGGATGGATGGTACATTGCCACCCTAGACAGAATTGAGGTTTTGTTACAAGGAGTAATAGGGGGCGAGTAACGTGTCATATTCCACAGTCCTGCCTACTTCTGAACCCATCACAAGGCCAGCGGTGTCAGTCACTCCTTTTGGAGCCCCTGGGCTGAGAATCAGAGAGAGGTCCCAGATGGGAAGGATCAAGGAGGCTAAGAGACCCAGAAAATGACAACTCATCACCACATGACTGAATTGGGGGCTCTACTATGATTGACTAGACACGTTTCCTGATTGGACAGTTGTGATGTTTGTTCTCAAGATAAAATCAGACCTGCGTTGACATACTGAAACATCAGCCCCTCTAGGACCTGTTTTCTTATGAGTTGTAAATGTACTACGATGGGCTTCCCTGGAGGCTCAGTTCATTAAGCATCTGCCTGCAATGCGGGAGACCCAGGTTCAGTCCCCAGGTGGGGAAGATCCCCTGGAGAAGGCAATGGCAACCCGCTCCAGTATTCTTGCCTGGAAAATCCCATGGACAGAGGAGCCTGTTGGGGCACAGCCCATGGGGTCACAGAGTCAGACAAGTTAGTGACTAAGTCACCACCATGTGACGCACTATATGTGACATGATTTTAGCCTGCTGCCCACCATTTCTGAGAGGAAATTATTTTACAGTGCCAAAATGTGATGGCTCGGACCTCATCCCTCAAATAAACCGCCTCATCAGTCCCGTCCTTCCCCAGCCCCTACGCACAGAGGAATGTGGGCGTACTTGGTCCGAGGCCAGGAGGGTTGGGCACAGGTGCCCGTCTCATGTTCTGTTGAAGAAGGTACTATGGCTTGGACCCCAATACATTGAGACATAGAAAGGTCTCCTTGGCTCTGGGAAACCTGGCCTTCCCTCTCCAGGACTTGTTGTCTTTACTGCTATTTATGTGTTCAGTGAGTTTCCTGAACTAACTCTCTAACTACTAACAAAGCTTATATTCTTTGTTGTGTGTGGCAGCTAAAGTCTTTGCTAGGTTAGCTTAGTGGTCAGTTGAATATTAGAGATTTCCTGAAATGCTTTGAACCAGTAAGTCTCCTGATCCTTGCCAAGGGCCTGTGCTGTGTGTGGTGGAGCATGTCTTCAGCTTTCTGGCAGGCAGTTTGCAGCTTTGCCTTAGCCTCCACCCCCTTGCACAGAGCCTCAAGGTTAGCCAGAGGTGAGATTAGGGCCGTCGCTTGTCTGTCTGAGACTTGTGCACAGCTGTGCACACGCATGTAGCCTTGTAGATTACCAGCCTTTCCTCTCACTTTTGGTCCGTTTCTTGTTTGTTTCAACTATTACCACTGCCTCTGGCAGCTGTGATGTTAAACAGTAGCCACTGATGGTTTCTGACAAATACCTTGGGGAAAGGCTGTTCTCACTGAGTCAGTTTGAATAAAGCAAGCCTCGGGAGTGGAAGTTTCCAGGGAGCTGCCAGACAGGTCAGATAGGGACAGTGCTCTGGGTATGGGACTTTGGAGGAACTCCCACCAGGGGCTACTCGTGGCTTTTCACAGCTACTGCGATTAGGAGGCTGTTGATTGAGCGGCTTCCTTGGATCTGGGGAGAAGGAGTAGGGAACAGGACAAGTTAAAACAACCACAAAGCTTGCTGTTCTTACCAAAATTCAACCATTTTTTAATCAAACCATCCAGGGAACATTTCTAGAGTTCTGAAAAGGTTGATTCTGACGATTGTTGTCAGTGTTCTCAACAACACTGCTACTTTTATGGAGGAGCAGATTTTAAGAGGTCCCTTCTGAAAGTGCTACCATCTCTCTAAATTTTAACCTGCCTGTATTTGAAATATGTTTCCTGTAGACATCAGATATGTGGGTCATGTTTTCATCCATTCTGACAGTCTCTGTCTTTCTGATAATGTTTGATTTTAGGGCTGCCGCTTTAGTTCTCTTTGTTTGTTTCTGTTTCTCCTGCCATCTTTTGGATCTACTTGAACGTTATTCTGTCTCTCGTGTTTCTAACTATTTCCCTTTCTACACCCTTTTAGTTTTTCCTCTAGAGCTTACTCTATTCATTCTGCTTTCACAGTCTACTTAAAACCAGCATTTCACCACTTTAAGTAGCATGTAGGTATTTTTCACCACATAGATCCCTTTAATCCCTATATTACAGTTGTCTTAGGTGTTCTTCAGATAACGTTACTTTCTTTTAAGTTGACATGTGGTTGATCACAGTGCTATTTCAGTTTCAGGTGCAGCGTAGTGACTCGGTATCACCGTAGGTTTTGCACCGTAGTTATTATACCATCTTTGGTTGTATTTCCCATGCCATACATTGCATCCCTGTGACTTCCTTATTCTGGAACTGACCGTTTGTACCTCTTTGCATCCCTTCACCTGTCTTGCCCTTTCCTCCATCCTCCTCCCCTCTGGCATCCACTAGGTTTTTCTCTGGATCAATGGAGTCTGTTTCTGGTTTAAGCAGATTTTTAGATTCCACATATAAGTGAAAACATGCAGTATTTGTCTGACTTATTTCACTTAGCATAATACCCTCTAGGTTCTTCCATGTTCTTGCAAGTGGCAAAATTTCATTCCTTTCTTATGGCTGAGTAATCTCTCTCTCTCTCTCTCTCTCTCTCTCTCTCCTCTCCCCCTCTCTCTCCCCCTCTCTTTTTCTCTCTCTCTCTCTCTGTGCGCGCACATGCACACATCTTTATTCATCTGTCAGTGGACACCTAGGTTGCTTGTGGTGTGCATATGTATGTGTGCACATGTGCACACGCATGCACACATCTTTATTCATCTGTCAGTGGACACCTAGGTTGCTTCCATATCTTGGCTTTGTAAATAATGCTACATTGAACTTTGGGACGCATGTATCATTTTGAACTAGTGTTTTCATTTTCTTCAGATAAATACCCAGGAGTGAAATTGCTGGTCATGCAGTAGTTCTGTTTTTATGAAGCAGAGCTATTTTTATTACTACCTTTTATTTTCAATCATCAAATGTATTTCAGACTCAAGAGGAGAATACTCTTGAATAGTGACCAGATAGCATTTCTGTTGCTTTTTTCTTTGTTCCTCACGTTCCAGACTTCTTTCTGTCAGTCTGTCTTTCTGTCTTCTTTCCCTTCTGTAAGAAGAACTCCCTGTATGTCATTCAGTGAGAATAGGTCTGCTGGCTGAATTATCTCAGCTGTTCTTCATAGGTGTCTGGCTTTGTTTCACCCTTGTTCCCCTGGGGACATTCTCACAGGATAAGAATATTGGCTTGGCAGATGTTTATTTCAGTACTTTTGAAATGCTGCTCCATTTCCTCTGGCCTCCATTTCTAATTAAAAAAAAAAAAGTAGTTATTCAGATTGTTTTCCTATCATTGTTTTTCCCTGGCTGCTTTCAAGATCTTTAGGTGTCAGGAATTTGATTACGATGGGTTTGCACATGGATTTCCTTGGGTTTGTCCTGGAGTTGCGTTTGGAGTTCACTGAGCTACATGAATCATTGGTAAGCACGTGTCTTTGTCAAATTTGGAATTTTTTTCCAGCCTTTTTTTTTTTTTGCTTTGTTCATATTGGATAATTCCTGTTGATCTGACCTTGAGCTGTCTCTTCCCTGTGTCATTTCCAATCCACTATTGAGTCAATCTAGTGAATTATGTTTTTCAGAAAAGTTTTTGTTTCCATTCGATTCTTTATTACTTTTTCTTTGCTGAAATTTTCTATCTTTCCATTTGTTTCAAGATTCTTCATTCTTCCTGGAAAAATATTTCAATAGCTACTTTGAAGTGTTTGGTAGTTCCAATATCTGGGTTATCTTGACATTAGCATTTGTTGATTGTCTTTCCCCGTGCAAGTTGAGATTTTCCTGATTCTCCACATACTGAGTAATTTTCTGTGGCTCCTGGACATTTTGAATCTCATGAGACTCTGATCTTGCTGATGTTTGTTTTAGCAGACAGTCATCCTGGTTGTGTACAGGACACAGGTTCTAATCGGCCTCCTGTAGATTGTGGCTCTAGGAACCAGGGTTTTGAAAGCTTTTGCTGTGCTCTCCAGACGTGTCCTGCGGGTGCCACCCAGTGGCCAGTCAGGGTTGAGTTGAGTTCGGTTCTCAAAGTGCTCAGCATGATTAGGGCAGATCCAGGCATGTGCCGTCAGGGCGGCCCCAGGAGTCCGTGAACGACTTTATGGTGTCTCTTCTAATCTCTCTGTGACCTCCCCAGTAGTTCCTGGTTTCCTGGAGCTCCCCTTTTCAGATCTCCAGCCAGAAAGTCAGAGCTCTAGGTACCTACTCTGCCACACGCTCCGTACACTTGCCCCTGCATCCAGGGCTGTGGTGGGCGGACGAGGAAGAAAAGTAACAGTTTGCCTGGCCATCTCAGGACCACGGCTCCCCAGTCAGAGAGAAAGGCTCCCCTCCTTCCAGGTTTTGTGCAGCAAGCCCCCACTGCCCCTACAGTCACTGCGGCCCTCCTGATGCTGGCAGAGAGAAAAGACAGAAGCGTTTCCCCTCCCTCTGAACATTGGGAACCCACTTTCTTACTCCTTGAACCGGAAGTCGAAGGCTTCTCTCCAAACTGTCTGTGCCCAGTCTCCGCTTCTGTGTATTGGGTCGCCCCGAGTCCAGGCCGAGGGATACTGGAGAGTAGAAAGAAAAAAACAGGAAATGCAGTACTGTTCCAGTGGTACTTTGTATTCCTGTCTCTTCTCCCGTTCTGCTTATCTTTCAGAGTCCATGCCTTCTGTCCTGGTGCTATAAGCAGTGTTCAGTGGAGAAACAGTCAAATGTGCTTGCTCTGCGTTACCTGGAACCCACCCTCCATTTGTTTTGGGGAGTGTGGTTTTTTTTCTTTTTTGGTTGTGCTGGGTCTTCGTTGCTGTGCATGAGCTTTCTTCAGCTGCAGTCAGTGGGGATGGCTCTCCAGTTGCGGTGCACAGGCTTCTCACCGCGGTGGCTTCTCTTACGGTGCGCGGGCTCGGCAGTTGCGTCTCCCAGGCTCCGGAGCACAGGCTCGGGAGTTGTGGTACATGAGCTTAGCTGCTCTGCAGCGTGTGTTGTCTTCCTGGACCAGGGATCTAACCAGTGTTCCCTGCAGGCAGGGCGGACTCTTAACTGCTAAACCACCACGGAAGCCCTATTTGGTTTTTTGAATCCACCTACAGGACTTGACATTTAGCTCTTGCACATTTCAGCTTCGTGTTACAGGCTCTGTTGGTTCAGGTCTCCACAGTCCTTTTGAATTCTGATTCTGGGATTCAGCATGTTACCATGTCTTTCTGGTGTTGTGATGGATAGGTTTCATAAACATGCCTCCTTTCTGTCATTGGTAAAAATGCTGAGCCAGCCACACTGGGCCAGGGAGCTCCATCTGGGCTGGCATGGACCTGTTCACTGAAACGCTGCTGCTGCTGCTAAGTCGCGTCAGTCATGTCCGACTCTGTGCGACCCCATAGACGGCAGCCCACCAGGCTCTGCCATCCCTGGGATTCCCCAGGCAAGAACACTGGAGTGGGTTGCCATTTCCTTCTCCAGTGCATGAAAGTGAAAAGTGAAAGTGAAGTTGCTCAGTTGTGTCCGACTTCTTAGCAACCCCGTGGACTGCAGCCCACCAGGCCCCTCCGTCCATGGGATTTTCCAGGCAAGAATACCGGAGTGGGGTGCCATTGTTATTCTCCAGCCAAGAATCAGCCAGATTCCCTCTTCTTTGATCTGACCCACAGAGGTGAGATAGGAAACTGAGAGGTCCTCAAGGTCATGGAGTAAGCACGGCATCTGTAGGGTCTTAGCTCAGCGCTCTCTCCGGCTCACCTTGACCTCAAGCATCTCTTTGAGCAGATTTTCCCCCCCCCTTAAAATGTAAAATGATAAGCTCTCCCTAGATCTAAAATCCACAACTTGGTATCTTTGCCGCATACCTTGCTGTAATGAAGATACACCATCTTTGGTGGTGGGGGGGGGGCGGTCGGGGGGAGGGGTTCCCTTCCCCTGTAAATCCAAGAACCCTTTCAGAGCAAGAAACTGAGGTTACTTTGCTCTGAGTTTGTATTTATTGAACCTGTGATGGGTCTGCAAAATCAGAGTAACTTTTTAGTAATCAGTTGTAGAATTGGAGAGAGGTGGCAGTGTCCCAGACCTGAGATTTCTTAAACCCCCTTTTCTCGCGGCGTGCTCCCCTTAGGTTCATGTTACCGCAGTTTCCAGTCCCTTTTCTTTCATTTGCCCGAGGCTGTGAGGAGTCTCAGAGGTGAACGAGTGCACCCAGGGTGTCTGGCCTGATTAAAATGGCCCTGGGTCTCCCCCGTCCTGAGCTTCCCTTCTATCAAAAGGATAAGTGTTTTCACCACGTCGCATCGTAGTAGTGCAGTGTTTTTTCAGGCTGAGGGTTGTGATCCTTTACTTACTGGGGCATGAAGTTAGCTTAGAAGTTACAGATTTTATATATTTTTTTTTTTCAAACATGCATACGACAGACTAGAAAACATCAGAATGCCTCACATCCTGGAGTAACTATTTAGTGAAATTTTCTTTTCGGTTTCTAGGTAGGCCGTGGGCCGCAGTCAGGCTTGAAACTCATTGTTATGATACATGAGCCCCACTCTTCCTGTGCAGTTCTCACCTGTACATATTTTTGAAATGATGAGTAATAATGCATGGCTGTATATGCGTCTCACCAAACGAGCAGGCAGAGTGTTCTGGGGATAACTTCCTAAAGGGGGTTGTGTGCCTTTCCTGCACCTCTCAGTTCCTTGCTTATTTTTCATTTTCTGAGCGGGAAAGGAGGATTTCTAGGTGGTTGGAATTAATAAATCTAATGTGGTGATACTCAGTTCCGCCACAAGGTGGCCTCAGTGCGCCTCTGGGTTCTTGATGGACTTGGCGCTAAAGCACTTGAGCTTCTTGGCTCCTCTCCAATCAGTGGTGAGGGGCAGCTGGCTAGGAGTTCCGGTTCTGTTGCTGGAAAGGAAATATCCCGGCTTGTTGTCCGTGCCGGTTCAGTGAAGTGAGAGTTGTCAGAATGATACCACAGGATGGCGTTAAGCCAGTCTGGATTATTAAAGCCCAATCCCCAAACAATATATTCTAACACCAGTGTTAATCATGAGACTGGCTCACCTACCAGAGAAACCTTAAGGTGATGTGTTACTAAGTACCTCAAGGGCAGTTTCTCCAGGGTTGGGGTGGGGGGAGAAGCAGGTGAGGGAGATGAAGTGGTATAGACGTTCACTTACAAAATAAATGAGTCACAGCTGTGAAATGCATAGTGTGGGGAATGTGCAAGAGCTAAATATCTTAACAAAGATAACGTTAATATCTTTGTATGGTGTCAGATGACAGCTGGACTTATCGTGGTGATTGTTTTGAAACATACAGAAATAGTGAATCACTGTTGTATACCAGGATACTTCAAAAACATTCCTGGAAAAATAGATCAGATCTGAGGCTGCAGAGGTCGGGAGAAAGGGAAATTAGATGAAGGTAGTCAAAAGGAACAAACTTCCGGTTACACAATAAATATACAACCTGATAAAGGTAATACTACTGTACATTATAAATGAAGGTTAACAGACTTCTCTGCAAAAGGAGAAAAAAATTTTTTTCTATTTCTTTAACATTATTGAGAGACAGATGTTCACTGAACCTGTCATGATTACTTCAAAACTGGGGTGGGAGGGGCAGTCTATCGGCCTCAGCACTGTGGACACTCGGCCAGATGCTCTGAGGGACGGTGTCCTGTTCCCTGTAGGATAATTAAGAGCATCCTGGCTTCTACCCCCAGATGCCAGCAGCGCCCGCCCTCCCCTCCATCACTGACAAAAATAAATGTCTCCAGACCTTTGCCGAGTGTCTTCCCCATGGGGGAGAGGGACGAAAGTGTCCCCAGTTAATACGACTCCTATTTCAGCTGGCATCTGGTGTTGGGAGGACACTCAGTTTACGTTTTGGATCGAAGTGTTTGAGTGCCGCAGTTCTCACCCCTGCTGTCTATACTGGGAAACCGTGCGTAACCTTTGTGTCTTCTGAGAGTAAAGGTAATACAGCATCACTTTAGAAATGTTTAGAATACGCAGGAAAGAAAAAAAGTCAAAAATAAAAAATTATCCGTAATTCTTACTTAAAAAAATCACTTTAACATTTTCATGACGTTTATTTCAATTTTTATCATATAAACTTATTTACATAATTATCATATTTGTAGTTGTCCTTTTATCATATTTCATTGTATCACAGATATTATTCCATGTTCTTAGAATTCCATGGTGCAAGGAGGGGTTTTTTTTTCCAGTCTGTTCATTCATCTGTTGTCTTAGGTTTTTGTTTGTTTTGCTTTTATTAAAGTTAACATCAGCCTCAATTATACTCTGGCATTTTCCCTAGTATTCTTACAGTCTTGTGAATAAAATCGCAGATACCTAGACTGTAAAACCGTCTGTAAACAGTAGTGTAAGAATAATGGGGAAGGTCAAGTATCGCCATCCTAATGGACCACCTTTCTCTCTATCCATTTTCTTCTTCTTTTTAAATGTTTGTTTGACTGTGTTGGGTCTTAGTTGCGACGTGCGGGATCCTTCATGGCAGCGAGGGCGGGTTCAGCAGTCGCGTTGCTGGTCTTAGTTGCCCTGAGGTATGTGGGATCTTAGTTCCCTAGCGAAGGATGAAACCCGCGTGCCCCGCATTGCAAGGCGGATTCCCAGCCACTGGACCACCAGGGGACATCCCTGTCCGTTTTGTTTTAATCTCACCACGTGAACATACCACCTATATGTAGTTATAATTGTAGTATATGAACATGTTCCCGTTTGCTTACTTTATTTAACATTATAAGCACTTCTTGTCCTTCATAACTTTTTCAGTGACTGATCATATCCAGCAAGTGACATGCCATGATATACCTAACACTTTCCCTTTGTTAGACAGTAGACTGATTCCAGTTTTTCTCTTCTTTAGAAGATATTTTAGTGAATATATGAACCTGTCTCCCTTCCCTTTCTGGGTAAAATTCCAGCAGTGGCAATTATTAGATCACAGAATATAAAAAGAGTTTTTGGCTCTTGAAATGTATTGCCAGTTTCCTTCCAAAGAAGTAGTACCAAAAAAAAAAAAAAGAAGAAGAAGTAGTACCAGTTTTTACAGCCATCAGCGATGTGCAGTGGTGTGCATTTTACCATATTAAAAAAAAACTTACAAAAATACAGATCCAGATCTGGCAGGACTGTGGTAACAGCCTCCATGCTCTTCCCACCCACCCTGAACAGCCTCCAAAGCTCTCTCTCAAACAGGCTGGATTGTCATTTGTTCTCCTGCACTTCCCTGATGGCTCAGACAGTAAGGAGTCTGCCTGCAATACCAGAGACCCGGGCTCAATCCCTGGGTTGGGAAGATCCCCTGGAGAAGGAAATGGCAACCCACTGCAGTATTCTTGCCTGGAAAAATCCCATGGATGGAGGAGCCTGGCAGGCCCCAGTCCATGGGGTCACAAAGAGTCGGACAGGACTGAGCGGCCCCACTCTTAACTTGTAACAGTCCTTAGCATTATTGAACATGTACTTTGTAGCCCCAGTTCTCAGTGCTCTGCAGGTATTAACAGAATCCTCACAGCAGCCCTACAGCTATCCCCATCTTACAGTTGAGGGGCCTGAGGGACCAGGCAGTAGTGGGCGCCCACAGAGCACGCAGCTAATCCCAGACAGTGTGTCCCCACTGGCCTCGTGCTGACCCCCGAGGTGACTGTGCTTGAGCCCTAGCCAGCAGCCCTGCACGCCCACCCTCTCCGGCCTCCCCGCCCTTGTTCTCTGACCTCAGCTCCCTTCCACGTGTCCCCTGCTCACCGAGCTTCTGTCCCGTCCTCCCCGCTCTGCTCCTGCGCAGGCCTCTGTGCTCTTTCTCGTGCTCCCAACTCCCCGTCTGCCCAGAAAGCTTCTGCTCACCTTGCACCTTCCTCTCCTTGTAAGACCTTCCCTACTGTCCCTCCCCACCCCAGCCTCCTGCTTTGCTCCCACCGGGTTTGGTTATGGCATCTGCTAAATCACATAATGTGTTTATTCAGTCGCAGCCTCAGTTCCCTGAGGGTAGGCAGTGTCTTTTAAGAAAAATAATAACAAGCTTGGTTTTAGAATGATTTTAGATTTACAGAAACACTGCGAAGATTGTATAGTACAAAGAATTCCCGTGTGCCCACTTCCCCCTGTTGTTAACATCTTAAGTTAATGTGGTTCATTCATCACAGTTCATGAACCAGTCGATACACGTAGTAGCTAAAGTCCATACCCTCTGTTTCCTTACTTTTTACCTAGTGCCTTTTTCTTGTTCCAGAATCCCATGCAGGGCGTCACACCACATTTAATCATCATGTAGCCTTTGGCTCCTGTGCGCTCTGACAGTTCCCCAGACTTTGTTTTGATGACCTTGAGAGTTTCAAGGGTCAGGTGTTCCGTAGAATGTCCCTCGGTTGGGATTTGTCTGGCGTTTTTCTCATGAGTTAGTTATTTGGAGGAAGAAGACCACAGAGATAAGGTTCCGTTCTCTCATCAGGGCTGGATGCTTATCAGGAGGACTTGTCGCTGTTGATCCTGCCCCTGATGCCCTCCTCAGGCAGTCTCATCAGGGTCCTCTACTGGACGGTGACTCTTTGCTTCCCCTTCCCACGCTGTACCCTTTGGGAAGAAGTCACCCTGCACGACCCACACATAAGGGGTGGGGGTTCCGCAGCCCCTCCACGAGGGCAGAGGCGGTGCATCAGCTGTTTGAAATAATGCATGGATTTGTCTGGTCATCATTTTCTTTGTAACTGTGGACTCTGAGATGCTTATTTTCTACTCTTAAGTTTAATCCAATACTGCTTTATTTTCTTGCTCAGATTGTTCCAGCTTTGCCCACTGGGGGCTCTTTCATACAGCACCTGTCCCTTTCACAGACTCCCATCATTGGTGGAGTTTGGGGGGTTTGTTTTGTTTGCAACAGTACTTCTCAGCTTCCTGGTACTACAGGGTAGTCCAGACTTGTCTTATGTATTTTCAGCCCCTAACCTAGGATTCAGCCGTTCCTCTGAATCCCATTTCTTTTCGTTGGAGAATGAAATGATTTTGTTGAAGAGTCAAACGACTGCGCTGGGTCTTAGTCCCTAAGTTTCTCGTCTCCAAGAGATACTTCTAGGCTCCGACAGCCTGTCTCCTGCGTGCAGGAACCAGTTGTGTTTAGAGCTTGTCAGCCACAAGCGGTGCTTTGAGCTCTCCTCAGCCAGTCAGCATCTCAGGCATCCAGACACCACATTCCCCAGACACCCAGATTAATGAGTGTTTTACTCAGTTTTTTCCTCCAACAGTTAACAAAAGTTTAACAAAAGTGTTCAGTAATAAAATGTACACAACCCAATTTTATAGTGAAATGCAGGGGAGGGGGGCATGTGGACACCGTTGAATCCCTGATGAGCACAGCCATCGTTCGTACTGGATCCCAGACTGTGACAGGATGATGTCTCCTCACGCTGCCACCACTCCAGTTCTGTTGCCCACCAGCAGCCATCTCCACGCTCATCTATCACAAGATTCGTAAATGATCAGATCCCCACAGCATTCCTTGGACATGTCCGCCACCATTTAATTTCAGCAATAACTTCTTGTCCATACATCTCTTCAACTCGGGAGGGTGAGCCTTGCTCATGCTGTCTACTCGGTGAGCTCAAAGACATCTCCAACTGTCCGGTCCCTTTAAGATCGGAATTCAAGATGAAAGTCTGTGCGCTTGCCCTGCCTGTTCAGACCTCTTTGGATATGGTTGGTGGTTCTCAGGCTTGAGGCCGACCTGTGATGACTAAGTTACAGAACAAAACAAATAATCAGCAGCTGCACCCTGGGAGCGCAGGTCCTAGAGCAGAGCTCCCCGGCTGGTAAATGGGGAATGTGTACACGTGGCAGAGACCCCGATCGCCTTGCCTTCAGGGTGGAGACTGAGTGCCCATGACCTCAGGCCAGTGCTCAATGAGTCCAGGGAGCTCAGAGCTATGTGTCTGGTCCATAGCGTGTGTTTTCTTTCTTTCTCCCCTTCCCAGCTCCCCCCTCCCTTTTTTTTTTTAACAATTTTGGTAAAATACACACAACACAAGATTTACCATCGGTACAGTTCAGTGGTACTAAATACATTCAGGTTGTCATGCAGCCATTATCACCGTCATCTACTCCCATAACTCTCTTCATTTTGTAAAACAAAACCTGTGTTTTGAAACGGCAGTTCCCCGTTCCCTGCTCCTCCCAGCACCTGGCAGCCACCTGTCTCCTCTTCCGTCTCCGAATCTGGTGCTCTCAGGACCTCCTGTAATAGAGATCATAGAGCATTCGTCATCCTGTGACTCCCGTTTGACTCAGCGTAGCGTCCTCAGGGTTCATCCCCGTTGCAGCCCCCGGTCAGAACTTTTTCCCTTTTCAGGCCAAATCCTGCATTGCATGAACGGGCCGCGTTCTCCTTGTCCATTCAGCGTGCTCACCGTTACTGCTTGCACCTTGTTTTTCTTACTTCGTATTGGGGTGTAGTAGCTTCACGGTGTTGTGTTAGTGTCGGGTGTACAGCAGAGGTTCAGTTGTACGTATATCCTTTTCCAGATTCTCTTCCCATCTAGGTTATGTGTTTATCTCGGCTACCCTGACTACTTGCTCTGTGTGGGCTTTCGCTAGCTGTGGTGAGGGGGCCTCTCATTGCAGTGGTTCTCATGCTGTGGAGCGGGGCTCTAGGTGCACGGGCTTCAGTAGTTGTGGCAAAAGGGCTTAGCTGCTCTGGGACGTGTGGGATCCTCCCCGATCAGGGATCAGACCTGTGTCCCCTGCACTGGCAGGCAGATTCTTATCCACTGCACCATCGGGGAAGCCCTCACATAGGTCATTGCAGAGTATTGAGTAGAGTTCTCTGCGCTGTACAGAAGGTCCTTGTTGATTATCTGTTACATGTAGCAGTGTGTGTAGGTAATTGATCCCTCCCTGACACTTCCCCATACCATATGTTTGTTTTCTAAGTCTCTGAGTCTGTCTCTGTTTAGTAAATGAGTTCATTGTGTCGTTTTTTAGATTACACATATAAGTGATACCATAGATGTTTGTCTTAGTTGATCACCTCAGTCCGTCCATGTTGCTGCAAAGGGCTGTATTTCGTTCTTTTCTATGACTGTCACCTCAAGTTTCGTCTCCATTTCCCTATGCATTTTTGCAGGCAAGGTAGGCAGAGGCTTGAAAGTCACATAGTCCAGGTTGGAATCCTAGGTCCTGGTTTTACCGATTGGGAGACCTCGATTAGCAAATTACTTAAGCTCTCTGAGCTTGATTCCTCATGTGTAAAATGGATATAGAGGAGCGTTACTCATCTCATAGACCGTTGTTAGAATTAAACGAGGGTACAGACGTGCACAGACTTCACACAGCGCCTCGCATGTAATACGTGTTCTGCAAATCTTAGCTGCTGGGGTCCAGCCCAATCAGGATCCAGGGATACCCTCAGGATGATAGCGTCGGCGATAAGAGAGAGAAAAGAGAGAGAGAGAAAGAATGACATGGGGAGACCAAGCTTTGGTGAGCGAGGCCCATAATTTTATTTTCAAAAGGAACTTTTTATACCTTGACTTGTACATAGAAGGAAATGAAAGATGCAAAGTCATACAGAGTCAGCCTAAACATTACATCTCTTTTGTCTTTATCAAAACCAGGATTTTTTCTGCATACCTTTCCCATAAACAATGTTGTGTACATTATCTTCCAGCCTTGGAGGCCTGTGGACATTTTATGACCCTTTTTTGATAAAGGCTACTCAACCAGAAAACTTATTTTCCCTTGTTTTTTTTTTTTTTAATATTTCTCATCTATGTCAGCCTCAGAAAGTGCTAAACAGAGTTACATTCTCATAGAGCAAAGGTGCAGTGAGTTACAACAGAGAAAGAACCAATTAGCTCAAAGGTCTGATGTGGTTGATTCCAAGGCTGCTGCTTGTTTTTCTTACATTCCAACTGTGTTAGCCAGTGCACTCCCAGGTGCACAGTGGGTGAGGGACGTGGGCACTTGGCAGCAAGCACTGGCTCAACAATGAAATCCTACACCAGCCCTACTCTAATAGTTTTTAACTCTTCAAAAGGTTCTGTATTTTTAGAATGTTTTAGGCTTCCCGTGTCTTTCAAGGCTGGGGAGTTGTGAACAATCATATGCGTAGCTGCAAGTCTGGATGAACCTGTCAGGCAAGCTAGAAAGCCATCAGAGGGGTTTGAATTGAAACACTCCTATCATGCCCAGGAGACTTATTAACTAAAGCCCTAAGTTGACTTTTTCCAGAGAAAGGTGGTCAGGGAGAGCCCCCTATTAATGTCAGAAGAGTTGGTGAAGAGCATAATATAGTAAACAGTAGACAGACAGATTTTGGTTTCGGGGTAGATGCTCGAGCAGGTCCAGGGAGTCCCTCGAGTCCTGATCTGCCTTTGCCTGTCAGGTCCTCTCCTCATGACCTTTGTCATGGGTGGGACTTCCGATGGTGCTCCCGGCACTTAGCCACTAAAACATGCTCATCATTTTGTACTTTCTCATTCTTGTTGGCATGAGGTTCAGTTCAGCTCAGTCGCTCAGTCGTGTCCGACTCTTTGTGACTCCATGAATCGCAGCACACCAGGCCTCCCTGTCCATCACCAACTCCTGGAGTTCACCCAAACTCATGTCCATCGAGTCAGTGATGCCATCTAGCCATCTCATCCTCTGTCGTCCCTTTCTCCTCCTGCCCCCAATCCCTCCCAGCATCAGAGTCTTTTCCAATGAGTCAACTCTTTGCATGAGGTGGCCAAAGTACTGGAGTTTCAGCTTTAGTATCATTCCTTTCAAAGAAATCCCAGGGCTGATCTCCTTCAGAATGGACTGGTTGGATCTCCTTGCAGTCCAAGGGACTCTCAAGAGTCTTCTCCAACACCACAGTTCAAAAGCATGAGGTTAAGGAGGAAGAAAATCCTAAGGAATTAAATCATAGGGATGATTTCAACCCCTTGCCATGAATACGCTTTAGTGTCCCAGCCAATGGTGTAAAGGTGGATAATAGACCGTGCTGTGCCGGGGACCAGCCCCGGCTGATCCAGGGTATTCGAAGGAGAGACGGCGTAGGCGAAGATCAGGAAACAATTGCTTAATTAAATGTTAATTAAGGATATAAAGAGTAATAGAATGAGGATAGCTCAGTAAAATTCAGTGAAGAAAAGAGGCTGAAATAAGGATAGCTCAGTGAGGAAATTCAGTGGAGAAAAGAGGCTGAATAATTCAGCCAGAAGGTAAGAGAAAGAACGACATGGTGAGACCAAGTTTCGGTGAACAAGGCCCGCACTTTATTTTCCAAAGTAGTTTTTATACCTTAAGTTATGTATAGAGGATAATGGGGGAAGGGGTAGAGTCATGCAGTAAGCCAGG
>NW_011494912.1:5638559-5649313 GCF_000754665.1 Bison bison bison | reverse complement strand
AGCAGCAAACATTGGCCCAACAAGTGAAAATCCCTTCACGAATACAATTTCTAATCAATCTTTTAACTATTCAAAAGAATCTGTGTTTACACAGTTTAGAACATCTCCTGCCTCTCACAGTTGGGAGGCTCTGAACAATCACATGTGGCCGGAAAAACCTATTCAGGCAGGCTAGAGGATTTCCAAAGGAGTTTGTAGGTTAAACACTGTCACACCCAGGAATTATTAACTGGAGCTGTAAGCTAACTTTTTTCAGAGAGGTAGTGGGGGACAGCCCCCCGTAAAGTCAGAGGTGTAGGTGAAAGCACAAAGCAGAAAGTAGGCAGACTCTGGTTTTGGGGGTACATTGCTCGAGAATTTCCAGGGAGACTCCTGAGGCTTGATCCCGCCTTTGCGTATGCCAAGCCTCCTTCCTCATGACCTTTGCCAGAGGCGGAGCTCGCTCCCCGCAGTGCTGTGCCCTGGGCACCCCCAGGCCTTGAAGCTCTTTGGTCCTTTGATGAGATGACAGCAGTAACCAAGCTCTGGGTGCCTGTGGGCGCTGGATTGAGTTCCTACACTTCTGCAGGAGGTGCCCACCATGCCCATGGATGGCCACCTGGCGTCCTCAGGGAGCCGGAGGGCAGCTGCGGGCTCCGTGGGCTCTGGCTCCGCCTCGTCCCAGCTCTCGCCCACTGCCCTGCTGCAAGAAGAGGGGGAGCAGGAGGAGGCGGGCACAAGTTGTCTTGGTGCTCTGCTCTTGGTCTGCTCAGCGGCACTGTGGGAACTGGCAGACACGCCAGGGAAGACACTGGGACTCAGAGGCGCACGTGGAGTGTTGGCGGGAGGCTTTCTGGGTCTGTGGGAAGAGCTGGGAGCTGCCATGTTTGTTGTGGTCGGGGCCCTCTGCTGCATGGTTTTTGAAAGTCCCTTTGCAGATGGGGCGAGAGCAGGGACGTGAGCAGGTGTAGTCATTCTCATTCAATGGCAAAGGGCGGCTTGGGGCGTTGCTTTGCCAAGACAGTGGACTAGGGAGGGGACCACATATAAAGCAGTGAGGCCCGATTTCTGGGGCGTCAGGATCTCGTGTGGGCTGGACCCTCTTAGAGGGATGAGGTCCACCCTCCAGCAGTGGTAGGTCGGTTCTGGGACTGGCCGTTTATTCCCAGGGTGGCCTTGGGGGTTGGCGGGCATGAGGACCTCTCCGGCTCCTCGTTGTCCAGTCCAGAGACGGCTGGCGCCTGGGTTTTCCCCAGGAGTCCGTTCTCAGGGAACCCGATTCTCCTAGTGGATGGGTGTATCGCTGATCCAAATGCCGTGTGATTGCAGCATCCAGTGAGACCCAGGAGCAGCCATCCAGTGGCTCCGAGGAGGCATCTGGGACGGAGGACGAGGAGGAGGATGCACCCAGCTTCGTCACGGGGCGATGATGGGGCTGGCCCCGCAGCTGTCTGAGCCCGGCCCATCCTTGGCCCGGGGCTCCGAACGCCCTCCCAAAGCCTCATGGAGAGACGCGGTGGGAGCTGCTCCCGAGGACTCTCAGCCCCACTGCGGGCAGGACTCAGCCGGCAGGGAGAGGACTGGCCTCCTGGACGCTCGAGGGCGCTGCCAAGTGGGGTCCGTTAATGTCCTTTTTGAAAGGGGGGAACCTGGGGCCTGCTCTCACATAAGTGGACGGTGACGAGCTTGGGGCTGGTTTCTGTGAAACGAATGTTTAGTAAAGAACAGAAAAACTCCAGATTTTGTTCAGATCTGTGACATGCTAATTACAGAAGCTGCAGAGAGGCTGTGACGTGACACAATGGAGCGGGCTGGTCCCAGACTCAGGAGACGGCCTCGGCTCTGGAAGGAACCCTCACTGCAGGGCGTGGGGCCTCCGTTTCCTTCAGCTGAGGGTGCAGACTGCGCCCCAGGACTTGTCTCCTCTCCCCGCATCCCAGCAGCTGCAGAGGGAGACCTGGGACTGAACCCGGGGCAGAGCCGGCAGAGAGACCTGGCATGTGAGGAGGACTTCAGAATACCAGCTGGTCATAGAAAGTCAGCAGGTAGAGGAGCCAGGCTGGGCTGGACCAGAGCAGGTGGCCCAGGGGACCCCGCTGGGCCACTAGAGAAAGTTTGATAGAATCAAGGAAATAGTGGTTTCGAGTGAAGGGAAATGAGGAAACATCTTAGGTTTCTTGATTCCCTGGCTCCATCCTGAGCCATGTGGCGTCTGTGATAACGTCTGTCTTTCCACAGTTTAAGTCACAGGAAGTTTCTTTCCCAGGAAGCTGAAATGGAAAGTCAGCCCTCATAATTAGCACACAGCCTGACTGTCCGTTTTGAAAGTGGTGTTTCTCTTTCATTAGGGACTGACCGTTAGTTCTGTGTCCTCCTGTCTTTGAACTGTTGGTTTCCTTTGTCCCCTCAAAGTGTGTGTGTCAGAGCTCGTGCTTCGAGCCTGGAGCCCTGGGATTGAGTCCTGGCCCTGCCTCTGATGGGACAGAGAACTCCGGGCAAGTCCCTGCCCGGTGCCCCCAGCCAGGAGCTCGGAGCTTCCGCAGCAGATGTGTGCCGGGCAGGTGGGCAGTGACTAGACTGGTGCTTGTCTTTACCTTTACTGGATGTCAGAAGACGCTGCTCAGGGAGATGCCCTCCAGCAGTTCCTGGTGATGTGCAGTGGGCTTTTAGTGCCTTAGGCTGAATGACTTGCAGGCTTTCTGTTACCAGCGGGAAGCTTGGATCCACTCTCCCAATCCACTCAGCAGAACCAGGCGACTGACACCGTACTTTGTGTTACCACAGCCAAGTTCACTGCAGGGCATCAAGCAAGGAGAACAGGCCAGCTGGTGCTCAAAAGCCCAAAAGACTGCGAGGGAGAGGGGCACAGGGTGCGCCGTCAGCTCATGCACCATTCTGATTGGTTGATGGTGAGCAACTGGGTGATGTCTGGGGACTCTTAGCTTTCTGGTTCCAGCCCATCTGGAGTCTACGTTGCTGGTGGTCAGCAGGCAGGTAACTTCTTTCACCTCGTGGGAAATCTTAATACCTGCAAAACAACTCAAGGGTGTGGTTCAGGACACTACTTATAGCCCGTGAGGAGGAACTGGAGGGCCTTGACTTTGTTTGTGGCTGAATGATTTGTCTTTCTTGACTGCTTTCCTTTGTGTCTTGATTTTCTCATTTGTAATTAAATTTGTGCAAGAATGTGGGAGAAAGGCATTGACTTTCTTTTCCTTTTCAAATTCTTTTCATTTTTAAAAGAATTCTCAAGTTGCTTGGTGCCAGTACTTTGTATTATGAAAACATTACCTCTCTGATGGCTTTGTCACAGCACCTGGACAAACGCTTGAAAATCAGACACAGTACAATGAGGATAGAGATCCAAACGCACCTGCCGTATACCCAGAGTCTGTTATAGATGGCAACCAGGAAAATCAGTTTTGGGGGTGAGTCATTTTTATATAAATTCTGTAACCAAGGAGTCTTTTGAATTAACTCTATTTGGGTTTCAGCTTCTCCAGGGCTATTTTTTTAAATATATATGTGTGTATATATATATATATAACAGGAGCTGTGGGCCACTGCATGTCTCTTTTGTGGTTAAAATGTAAAGCAGTTTTATCATCTGGTACTTTTCTGCCGAAAGAATCTAGCACCTTCTGCCGGGAAGCTACAGCCTGAGCTGTCTTGCTAATTACTGCAGTAAGCTCCCTACATACAAACCTGCACATTTTGAACTTTGAAAGATGTAAATGTGTTCCATCCACCTGGGGCATGAGGGAAGCTGCACCTGCCCTCCGTCTCCTGTTGCTGACGATCCTTCAGCTCCGTCTCCCTCCTCCTGTCGGTGACTCTTCTTAGCTGCTCACTCAATGCCAGCTGTTGTATGACTGTACTTTTCAAGGTACTGTACTGTAAGATTAAAAATGTTTTTTCTGTTTCTATATTGTGTGAAGAGCATGAACCTAGCGCAGTGCTGTAGAGCGGCTGTGTCGGTTGGGCACCTAGACTAACTTTGTTGGACTTAGGAACTCATTTATATGTAGGGGACTCCCTGTATTCCTAAACAGAGACACTTCATGGCAGCTGAGAGTGTCCTTGAGTCTGATACAGTTCAGAAAGGTCAGGTTCTCAGTAATGCAGGAACGTGTCTGAACCCATGTCCGTAATAGGCACCCAGGTCCATACTGAATGTCTGAACTACGGTTACATCATTTTGATTTTGTAAATACATTCTTTAAAGTAGATGTATGCAGTGTATGTTTGACGAACTAGAACAGCCTGTATAAGGCAAAATACTTCTCTATACCTGGGGGTGTGAAAGTTGCCATTATTTTCCTCCTTTTGTTTGTAAATCTTTCAGGAGAAAGCACTGATGATTCAAAATACTTGTCCCTCAATGCTAGGCCTCCTTTTTTATATATTTATATTTAAATATATAAAAATATTAAATATGAGAAAAACTAATCAAACATAGTGAACCAGCTCACAGGTGCACTAATTTTATAGGCTATACATTATCATTTATACCAAACTGTCACACAAACATCGTACACATGCTTTTAGAGTAGAGTTAAAAGCAAGTGGTGATAAATGTCATGAGTACTCAACTTGACAAGAGAATTTTCTGTCTTGAACATTGGAGTCAGAAGTACGATTAGAAGTAAAACTTTCTGTTTTGAGAGGGAGACAGTTGGTGAACAGTTCAGTTGAATTACGGTGGATCGTACAGACCTGGCTCAGATTCCTGGCTCAGCTGTCTACACTGGGTTCTCTTCTCATCCTGGGGTCAGCGTTGTTGGAGGTCAGCAGTCCTCTCTATAGACCAGTCCAGTGCAGAAGCCCTCAAGTGGGAAACAGTTCATTCAAGAGTCAGTTTCTTTCCGTTTCCACTGTGCACGAGCTACTAGATACCTGACAGATCTTTCATTTAGGTTGGAGAGAGTCTGAATAAATGATGTCTTTTCCAGTATGTATAATCTCCTGGTTGTGGATCACGGGGCATCTGATCTTCATCCAAAGACAGATTACTGTGATCAGCTTCAGAAACAAGCTTGGAATATTCCTTTAAAACTTAGGCTTTATAATATAACATAACAACAAGGTCATCTAATACAACAACCTCAGCATATACAAAGCCTCAGTATCCACAAAGGTATGTTATCAAAACATAATCTCTCTAAATTACCCTTTGTGGCTCAGGCGGTAAAGAATCTGCTTGCAACGGAGAACTCCTGGGTTCAGTCCCTGGGTCAGGAAGATCGTCTGGAGAGGGAAATGGCAACCCACTCCAGTATTCTCGCCTGGAGAATTCCATGGACACTTCAGTCCATGGGACTGCAAAGAGTCGAAAACGAGTGAGCCACTGACACTGCCAAGTTAAGTCGTTTCGATAAACTTGGCCTGATTATTTACCTCAGTGTAATTGTCGTATAGGCTCTTTTATATCGACTGTGCCAGAATTCTTCCTGAGGAATATCAAATTTAACTTTTTAAAAAGATTTCCTTATGTCTAGAAGATACAGACTAAAAACTGTTATAACTATATTCATCAGTTAACTCAGTCCCATGTAACTAGTCCTTAATCTTGTTAACAGTTTGATGAAACCATCAGGGTTTCCATTAGAATTAATTTCTCACCCAGTTCAGCAGTATGATCTGGAAGTTATCAGAATCTTGTGCTTGCCAGAAAGTCCTTTCTGTGAGACTTCTTAAAGATGAAGCATTTTTGCAAACGCATCAGTGAAGTATCCCCTGTGAATGACAAGGGACTTCAAGAGGCGCGGTTAAGGATACGCAGTGCAGCTGACAAAGACGCCTAACCACGTTGCTGTGACGTACAGTATTTTAACAACTTACTGACCAGAGACGTTTCAATACGTCTTTTGTTATCTGAACACTATTGATCAAAGATATTTCCACATTCACTTACATAACAAATTGCTGGCCAGAGGCATTCATTTCTGCAAAAATTCCCCAGTCAGTAATGTGTTAACAAGAATTAAGATTGATAACAATACCATTCAGTTAAGATTGATAACAGTGGTATAGTTTCTAGAACACTTAATGACATTTACTCATACAGTATTACTTAGGACTTAGCACTCATTTGATAATGCTTCTCATGTAGTTTTAACACATTAACTTATAGCAGTTGAAATAAGTTTCACTTGATTTTAAAAGGCTTTTCCATTTCCTTTCAGTTCAGGTTCTACCTATTAAGCTAAAACCATAGTCTCAGACAGTGTGAGCTGTGTTTGCATTTAAAGGAAATGGGAGTTACAATTTCGGCTTTGTACCTAGGAAAACTTTTGCTCTCGGGGTCGGAATTTTGAAAAATTTTATCAAGCCAGATTTCTCTAACTGCATATGCAAAAAGGAAACAATTAGAATGTCAAGAGTTTTATCTTGGCCATTTTTCTCTGGAGGTCTAAATAACATTGTGGCCACGTGGTGTTACACCGAAGTCATCTTTCTTTTCATAGAGATCTAGCTGAAAATTCCCCAGTTTTGTAAGACACCCTAGGGGAATAACAGGAGGCATAGAGCTCTCATTTCTTATCTTTTCAAAGAGCTGGGATTATCAGAAACAGATCAGAACCAGGCAACCAGTGCTCAGAGGCCCCTCAGATCATAGTTCCCAGCACGAGGATGGAAGATTTCCTATCTGTTGTTCCAGAGAAGGGTAACGACAGCCAGCTGTGGTTTAATGAGGAGTTTCCCAAGTGGCCCACGCAGTGCGGGGTGGCTGAAGGATTCCTCAACCCGGAAGAGAAGGCTCCACTTAGAGCAGCATTGTGCTCAAAACCAGATGACCAAGTCCTGTGCTTCCCCCCCCACACTCCCCCCCACACCAAGGACAGATTCCAGCCCCAGGAGCCCAGTAGGGGAGATGCCCTGGTGTGATTGCACGCAGAGTCCCACTGCTCACTGGTGACGTCTCCCAGACCAGAACTGGAGCCTTGAGTCCTTCACCACAGAACCGAAACTGCTGTGGGCCAGGGACGCCGAGTTGGCAGTCAGCACTCAGAGCCGTCCCAGCGACACAGCTGCTCAGACTGCTGCTGGACTGGATCCGAGAGCCGCAGCCGGCCAGGGGCTGACGTGCCCCTCGGTGCAACAGCACAAAGTGACTGTGCCAGCAACCCTACTCCCAGGCGCATGCCCAGACTCGACTGTCATTGAAAAGGGCGCACACACCCCTATGCTTGCAGCACTGCTCACAATAGCCAAGACATGGAAACAAACTGAATGACCATCGACAGATCGCTGGGTAAAGATGTACATATGTACAGTGGAAAATACTCGGCCATACAAAATGAAATCATGCCATTGGCAGCAACATGGATCCAACTAGAGATGATCGTACTAAGTGAAATCAGAGATGGGGACTTCCCTAACAGTCCAGTGGTTAACTCTGCTCCCAGTTCAGTGAGTGCCGGAAAAAGAAAGAATACGATATCGTGTATGTGTAATATGACACAAACGCACCTGTGGAACAGAATCACACACACAGGACAGACTGGTGGTTACGGGGGAGGGGGTGTTGGGAGAGGGGCGCAGTGGGAGGTTGAGGTTAGCAGGTGGAAGCTTTTATATTTAGAATAGATAAGGTCCTACTGTATGGCACAGAGCTATATTCAATATCCTGTGATGAACCATAACGGAAAATATTTAAAATGTGTATATACATACACACACACACACATAAAACTGAATCCCTTTGCTCTACAGCAGTAAATCTACACACAAGAGGCCGTCCCCAAGAAGCCCAACCCCCGAGTCCTGCTCAGTTTCATTTCTTCAGAAATGAAAAATGTTTAGAAAAAGGGAACAATTAGGTGTCATCAGTGAGGAGGAGAGAGATCCACCCCTGCAAAAAAAAAGATTAATGCCCTTTGTGACAGTTACCAAACCAGGATCATTTTGCCCAACATGCAGCAGCCAAAATGCTGAGATGCCAGGGTTTGCAGCAGAGAGGGTTTATTCACAAGGCAGTCAAGCAACAAGACACAACACGTCTCTGAGGTTCACTTCCTGGAAGGGGAAGGGCTCCTGGAAGGGGAAGGGCTCCTGGTGTTCACGGTGTAAAGAAGCGAGGCGGCCTGAGACGTGAGGGTAGTGGGGATGGGGAACTGGAGAAAGCTGTGACAACCGTCATTCTGCGCAGACGCAACTAAGCTACCGGCCTCTGCACGTTCAAAAGTGGATCTGCTTACAGCACCATCTGAGGGTTACCCTTCAAGGTCAGAAGGTCACCATGTGGACACACGGGCCGGCCCATTTGGGGAGTCATTGGTCCTATCCAGCCTTAGCCAGCTCAGCTCAAACTAGACACAGCGGACTCCACGCCCCCGGGAAACAACTGACAAACACCGTTTAGGCTCTGTGCTTCTCGTTGACACACACGTCTCAGAACAAATGACCCTGATTAATGCAGGCAGAGGAAATGGATTTGGCTGATAATTGCCCTCAGTTTCATTCCCCCGTATCTTCTGATCATTCCTCAATCTTGAGAGTGGAGGGGCGATGACAGATTTACAGAGCTGTGTTAGCCCTCTGCCTCTTATCAGTGTTCGCACATGCTCACTCAGTCGTGTCCGACTCTGTGAACCCATGGACGGTAGCCCACCAGGTTCCTCTGTCCATGGGATTCTCCAGGCAAAAATACTGGAGTGGGTTGCCATTTCCTCCTCCAAGGGATCTTCCCAACCCAGGGAATGAACCCACATCTCCTGCATTGGCAGGCGGACTCTTTACCACCGAGCCACCTGGGAAGCCGCACTCTTAACAGCACAACGTTGTACATCAGCTGTACTCCAGTTAAAAGTTTTTGAAAAAAGCATAGGGCTAACAAGGGCTTGAAGAATGCAGCTGTTGAGTGCTCATTTAAACATTCTCTTGTTCCCAGTTTCCAGTGAGCACTTTGATCCCAATAAACAGATAACCACCTCTGTACCAACTGTCACGGGCCCAAGACTGATAATCAAAACGGCAGACAAAGACCAGCTCTGAGGGGGACACCGCACACTGTTAAAGTTTAGGCCCCGGATCTCATCTAGGACACAGTCAAGCCAGGGAATCAGTGTCTTACCTCCTTACATACTGGAGAGTCCCAATCATTAGCAGTTTGGCTGAAACACTTAGATACTAAGTATGGAAGGAACACAGGCTGGAAAAATCCGTATGTTTTCTATTCTCACCTAACAGAACCTTGACGGTAGAAAAGGATTATTTTTTTTTTTAAATCTGAGGTCACAAGGACCAAATTTCAGCTTAAACAAGGAAAAACAGGACAGGAAATTCTGTTGAGTAGACTAATCAGATATGTCACATTGGAAGTCACAGTGAAGTTAGGGACAGCTGAAAAATTAATGACAGGCAGGACAAGAGGTAGGTATCATTACATACAGAAAAAGATTTCGGATGAAATTTCCAACAGCTTGGACAAAGGTCTGTATAGTCAAAGCCATGGTTTTTCCAGTAGTCATGTATGGATGTGAGAGTTGGACCATAAAGAAAGCTGAGCGCCAAAGAATTGATGCTTTTGAAGTGTGTTAGAGAAAACTGTTGAGAGTCCCTTGGACTGCAAAGGGATCAAACCAGTCAATCCTAAAGGAAATCAGTCCTGAATATTCATTGGAAGGACTGATGCTGAAGCTCCAATACTTTGGCCACCTGATGTGAAGAGCTGACTCATTAGAAAAGACCCTAATGCTGGGAAAGACTGAAGGCAGGAGGAGAAAGGGACGACAGGATGAGATGGTTGCATGGCATCACTGAGTCAATGGACATGAGTTTCAGCAAGCTCTGGGAAATGGTGGAGGACAGAGAAGCCTGGCGTGCTGCAGTTCATGACATCGCAGAGAGTCGGACGTGACTGACCAACCGAACAGCACCACCACCAGGACTTCCCCAGTGGCCCAATGGTTAGGAATCTGCCTGCCAATGTAGGGGACACGGGTTCCATCGATGTTCCGGGAGGATTTCACGTGCCAGGGGCAACTCAGCCCTCGAGCGGTAACTACTGAGCCCACACTCCATGACCACTGAAGTCAGAGCCTGTGCTCTGCAACAAAAGAAGCCACTGCAGTAAGAAGCCCTCACACCACAACTAGAGAAAACCTGAGCACAGCACCAAAGAGCATGCACAGCCATACATGTTAAAGGAGCAAGTGTTAAAGACACCCAACAGCTAGAGAGAGCACCTGCCTTTGCCCAACTTTGAGAAGTCCTGATCACTGAATTCTTTCCAAGCCTTAATTTCTTTTCATTCTGAAAAGCTGCTTAAGATCTGTTCGGGGTTCACCTGCCCAGTGGGAGGAATCAGTGTAGGAGACCTGGAACCAGCCAAAGCTTGGATGATCTCTGTGGACAGTTCTCCATAGTATGGTTTCCACTTCCCATCATGCTCCACAAAGGGACTTTGCTGGTGATCCAGTGGCTTAAGACTCCCAGCTCCCAATGCAGGAGGCCCAGGTCCAATCACTGGTCGGGGACTAGATCCCACATGCTGCGACTAAGACCTGCTGCTGCTAAGTCGCTTCAGTCGTGTCCGACTCCGTGCAACCCCATAGACAGCAGCCCACCAGGCTCCCCCGTCCCTGGGATTCTCCAGGCTAGAACACTGGAGTGGGCTGCCATTGCCTTCTCCAAAGCATGAAAGTGAAAAGTGAAAGCAAAGTCGCTTAGTCGTGTCCGACTCTTCCCAACCCCATGGACTGCAGCCTACCGGGCTCCTCCGCCCATGGGATTTTCTAGGCAAGAGTACTGGAGTGGGGTGCCATTAGATG
>NW_011494912.1:5635266-5638459 GCF_000754665.1 Bison bison bison | reverse complement strand
CAGCCAAATAAATAATATATTTTTTTTAAGTTGTGGATCCAAATGCTTCAGAACCTAGCCATTCTCAGGAATCCCCACAACTGTCTCCTGATAGTGGGAACTGCAAGCCCGGCTAGAGCTTCCTTTCTGTCAGGGGACAAGACTCTGTCCTTGTGAGAGTTCAAAACCCAAGGGGTCAACAGACAGCAGAGAACTATGCCTTTTCCTCGGACACCTTACAGCTTCATTCAGCCATAAAGTTCAAAGTCAAAACTGTATTCTGGTCTCAGGGGTCCTTTGTTTTACATGCAATCAAATGGTACCATCCTCATACTAGAGCGGGGCTCCCTCTTTTAGTTCAAGGGCCTTCAAATCTTTAGCCAGGATTTCTACAGATATCGTGCAGGAATTTTTAAGTCTCTGAGAACTTCCTGTCCAGCAGAATGGTTGTTTAACTCTTGTATCTAGATCTTTCCATTAAAAGCAAACAATTCTTGGGATTCAAATCTCAAGGGTATGCAAGCACACACACGCACACACGCACACACACACACACACACACACAGCATTCTTCAAATCCAGTAAGTAAACCAACAAAAACCTCGTGTGAGCAGAGCAGTGATGAGAAGGTATGGGTTAGGGACTCATGGACAAGTATCTTCTACAATTTGATTAACTGCCTGTAAGTCATGCACAAACTAATATTCATCTGTGCTCAGTTTCTAGATAGTAAAATTGGATTTCCCTGGTAGCTCAGATGGTAAACAACCCGCCTGCAATGTAGGAGGCCCAGGTTCGATCCCTGGGTCAGGAAGATCCCCTGGAGAAGGAAATGGCAATGCACACTAGTATTCTTACCTGGAAAATCCCACGGACAGAGGAGCCTGGAGGATCACAGTCCGCGGAGTTGAACAGTCAGACATGACTTAGTGATAAACAAAAACAACAACTGGAGTGTGAGGTGACTCGGAGACACGTTAAGCTGTGTTCCATCCAGGAGGGCTTCAGGAGGGATTGAATTCTGTGCTGCGCTGCTCCTTTAGCGGGCAGGTTTATTCTGATACAGTAACAATCGACTGCACATAAGGTATTTCATCCCGGTGTTTCTTCCATTTACAGAACAAATCTAGTTGCAAATTTGTAACATAACTTAAGGATCCATTTTTAGGCCCAGAGTCCAAAGGATGTCTTGGCACATACAAACCAGACCAGAAATAAGACCAAAGACCAGAGCCCTGGGCGTCCAACCCAGGTATGGAGTACCTGAGCAGCTGGGACCTTTTATACTTTTTTACCAAAATTCTGCTGACCCTATGGTCTTTGTCCCCCATGTCCCCTGCCTGCCTTTTGTGGAAAAACTTGAGTCAAAGACTAAGTTTAATCAGAGAAGAAGATGTAGAAACAAAAAGAGAGTCAAAGGAGACCAGATAACCATAGTTTAGTCATACGTTAAGGACCCCTAGTTCCTTCTCAAGGGCTATAGAGCATGTTCTGAGCCATATCCTGTGACCTGTCTTATAGATGCTGAAACCTCATCACGTGGAAGAAGTTAACTACATGATGACCAGGCTGTAGCCCTGACATGCCTGTGTGCTCAGCCTCTCAGTCGTGGCCGACTCTTGGCGACCTCCTGGACTGGAGCCCGCCAGGCTCTTCTGTCCATAGAATTTTCCAGGCAAGAATACTGGAGTGGGTTGCCTTTTCCTTCTCCAGGGGGACCCTTCCTGACCCGGGAATCAAACTTGCATCTCCTGTATGTCCTGCATTGGCAGGCAAGCTCTTTACCACTGCATCACCTGGGAAGTCCCACGGCCGTGACAAAAGCTACCACAGTTTCAAGAACTGGCCTCAAGGAAATGGGAACAAGCCGGCCCTGGAACTGAAGACCAACTGTACTTAAAACAATCAAGGTAATGCTGGGCAGACCGCTGTGTGGCCAACTTCAGGATGACTGTCAGAGCTGACTGTGCTCTTTCTGCATGGAGCCCCTCCCTCAGTCTATAAAAGCTCTTGGCCCTGGACTGTCGGAGTCGGGGTGGAGGGGGAGTTGGCTTTTCGACAGGCATCTGCCCTGCGCCCTCTCTACACTGGCATCCAAAATAAAACAAACTTTCCTTTCCACCAACCTACCTCTTTTTATCCGCTTTTGAGCAGCCGGGCCCTGGTTTCCATTACACTGCCAGGTGGGCCTCTGTCCCTTCCCTCCCCAACCGCCCCCGCCCAGTCTGGCCGGGAATGCCAAACAAGCTAGGTACTGGTGTGTTCAGTCGCTCAGTCGTGTCTGAGTCTGCCACCCCATAGAGGACAGCACGCCAGGCCTCCCTGTCCATCACCAACCCCCCAGAGCTTACTCAAACTCGTGTCCATCGATTGGTGATGCCATCCAACCATCTCATCCTCTGTCGTCCCCTTCTCCTCCTGCCTTCAATCTTTCCCAGCATCAGGGTCTTTTCCAAAGAGTCAGTTCCTCGCATCAGGTGGCCAAAGTACTGGAGCTTCAGATTCAACATCAGTCCTTCCAATGAATATACAGGACTGATTTCCTTTAGAATGGACTGGTTGGATCTCCTTGCAGTCCCAGGGACTCTCGAGAGTCTTCTCCAACACCATAGTTCAAAAGCATCAATTCTTCAGCACTCAGCTTTCTTTATAGTCCAACTCTCACATCCATACATGACCACTGGAAAAACCATAGCTTTGACTAGATGGACCTTTGTTGGCAAAGTAATGTCTCTGCTTTTTGATATGCTATCTAAGTTGATTATAGGTTTCCTTCCAAGAAGCAAGCATCTTTTAATTTCATGGCTGCAGTCACCATCTGCAGTGATTTTGGAGCCCAAGAACACAGTCTGTCACTGTTTCCATTGTTTCCCCATCTATTTGCCATGAAGTGATGGGACCGTGCCGGGGTCCAGCCCCGGTGGATCCAGGGAATTCGAAGCGGGGACGGCGTCGGTGAGGATCAGGAAACAACTGCTTAATTAAACGTTAATTAAGGATATAAAGAATAATAGAATAAGGATAGCTCAGCAGGAAAATTCAGTGAAGAAAAGAGGCTGAAATAAGGATAGCTCAGTGAGGAAATTCAGTGGAGAAAACAGGCTGAATAATTCAGCCTGAAGGTGAGAGAAAGAACGACATGGGGAGACCAAGTTTCAGTGAACAAGGCCCACACTTTATTTTCCAAAGTAGTTTTTATACCTTAAGTTATGTA
>NW_011494912.1:5625612-5635166 GCF_000754665.1 Bison bison bison | reverse complement strand
AGGGACACAGCAGGTAAGGGATATGGAAACTTAGCAGCAAACATTGGCCCAACAAGTGAAAATCCCTTCACCAATACAATTTCTAATCAGTCTTTTAACTGCTCAAAGGAATCTGTATTTAGACAGTTTAGAACATCTCATGCCTCTCACAGGTGGGAGGCTCTGAGCAATCACATGTGGCCGGAAAAACCTATTCAGGCAGGCTAGAGGACTTCCAAAGGAGTTTGTAGGTTGAAACACTGTCACACCCAGGAATTATTAACTGGAGCTGTAAGCTAACTCTTTTTTCAGAGAGAGGTAGTGGGGGACAGCCCCCCGTAAAGTCAGAGGTGTAGGTGAAAGCACAAAGCAGAAAATAGGCAGACTCTGGTTTTGGGGGTAGATGCTCGAGAATTTCCAGGGGGACTCCTGAGGCTCGATCCCGCCTTTGCGTATGCCGAGCCTCCTTCCTCATGACCTTTGTCATGGGTGGAGCTCCTCACGCTGGCTCCCGGCAGTGATAGAATTCCAGTTGAGCTATTCCAGATCCTGAAAGACGATGCTGTGGAGAGTGCTGCACTCAATATGCAATATGCCGGCTCCCGGCAGGACCAGGTGCCATAATCTTAATTTTCCAAATGTTGAGTTTTAAGCCAGCTTTTTCACTCTCCTCTTTCACTTTCATCAAGAGCCTCTTTAGTTCCTCTTCACTTTCTGCCATAAGGGTGGTGTTATCTGCATACCTGAGGTTATTGATATTTCTGCCGGCAATGTTGATTCCAGCTTGTGCTTCATCCAGCCCAGCGTTTCTCATGATATACTCTGCATATTAGTTAAATAAGTAGGGTGACAATATACAGCCTTGATGTACTCCTTTCCCAATTTGGAACCAGTCTGTTGTTCCATGTCCAGTTCTAACTGTTGCTTTCTGACCTGCATACAGGTTTCTCAGGAGGTGATCTGGTATTCCCATCTCTTTTAAGAATTTTCCATAGTTTGTTGTGATCCACACAGTCAAAGGCTTTGGCATAGTCAATAAAGCAGAAATAAATGTTTTTCTGGAACTCTCTTACTTTTTCGATGATCCAGCGGATGTTGGCAATTTGATCTCTGGTTCTTCTGCCTTTTGTAAAACTAGCCTGAACATCTGGAAGTTCACGGTTCATGTATTGTTAAAGCCAGGCTTGGAGAATTTTGAGCATTACTTTGCTGGCGTGTGAGATGAGTGCAATTGTTCGGTAGTTTGAGCATTCTTTGGCATTGCCTTCCTTTGGGATTGGAATGAGAACTGACCTTTTCCAGTCCTGTGGCCACTGCTGAGTTTTCCACGTTTGCCGGCATATTGAGTGCAGCACTTTCACAGCCTCACCCAAAGAGGTCTTCCAAAGGACGAGGCAGCTGCTCTCGACAGCACCAGCTATCAAGCCCGGGGCAGAAGGCCAGTCTAGGCTTACCCCCAGCCGGCTCAGACCATCACCGAACCCAGTTCATCTTGCCTGATGCCCAGCAGGCCAAGACGCCGAGACGCTGAGGCTCACAGCTGACAGGGTTTGTTCACGAGGCAGCCAAATGAGGAGAGAGAACAAACCTCATGTCTGCCTCCCAGAAGGCAAGAGGCTTGGGGTGCATTGTGGGAGAGCAAACGGAGAAACAGGCTGGTCCCGGGTGAGGAGGGCATGGGGGGCGTAGGGACAGGTGATTGAGAAAAGGTGTGGTCATCATCGCCCTGTGCAGGTGGAACTCAGCTACAGGCCTCTGCACCTTCAGAAATGGAGGCACGGGATTTCCTTGGTGGTCTAATGGTTAAGACCCCACACTCCCACTGACGAAGGCCCAGGTTCCATCCCTGATTGGGGAACTAAGATCCTGCAAGCACCATCCCCCCAATTCCCCTGGTGAGGCCAAAAAAAAAAAAATGGAGACGTTTAGCACCATCTGAGGGTGGATCTCTGACATCAAAAGGTCACCCGTGTGGAGGGTCAGTGATCCTGTGTGGTCTTAACCAGCTCAGCTCCAACTGGGCACAGGCGCCTCCAAGCTCCTGGAAGACTACTTAGCAAACACCGCACTGTGAAGGCTCCGCACCACTAAGGGGACTGCCAGCCTAAACGACCTTGATGAGTGAAGGCAGGTGAAGTGGGTTTGACGAATTATCCCCCAGCAAGGACGTATCGCGCTGCCACCTGAACCCGGGCGTGACTGCAGTGTCCATCCTCCCAGCTCTGGCCACCGGCCGGGCCGCTGCAGGGAGGGGCGTGCAGAGCTCAAACCTGGCAGAGAGGGTGCCAGGCTGAAGGCCCTCCTGTAACGAGCCACCCCCGCCCCGAGTGTGGTATGTGCGTGTGTTTGCATAATAATATAGACTTGTGTCACAGCGTCTAATAGTCTTAAATACGGTCGCTCCTCGTGGTCCACACCTTCTGCTTCTGTGAACTGGCCTCGTCAATTTGATTTTAACCCAAATCCATACTTTTGCAGCCAGGTGCAGACATGCTCACAGTGGTGAAATTTTGAGTTGCCCCATGCACGGTTGCCAGCTGAAGTCAAATAAGGCAACACTCAGCCCTCTGGTTTCAGCTCATACTTGTCTATTTAATGGCGGGCCTTTTCTGCATCTTTGTGCTTTTTCTCCATGGTTTTTTCATTTTAAACGGCCCCCCAGGCATCGTGTTAAAGTGCAGAGACTAGTGTTTCTAAGCTCAGGGAGGCTGGGTGTGTCTTAGAGCAGCTTTGCTCAGGCATGAATCAGGTGCTGGGAGTTCAAAGATGGTGCATCAGTAATATCTACCACTGAAAGGGTCTTTAAACAAAAACACACATAAATCAAGGTTGTGGGACTTCCCAGGGGTTAAGAATCCGCCTGCCAGTGCAGGGGACATGGCTTCAGTCCCTGGTCCAGGCAGATTCCACAGGCCACGGGGCAGGTGAGCCTGAGCACCTCAACTACTGAGCCTGTGCCATAGAGCCTGTGCCCCGAAATAAGAGAAGTGACCCCAAGGAGAAGCCCACACGGTGCAGCCAGAGAGCAGCCCCTGCTCTCCACAACCAGAGATGCCCTCGGGCAGCAACAAGACTCAGCACAGCCAAAAATCATAAATGTTAAAAGTTGTGTATTGATCTTTATTGATGGGACCAGAGGCTCACAGAAACCTAACCCCGTATTTCCCCGGGGAAGGAGCAGTTCGTGCTTGGATGCTAAATCACTTCAGTCATGTCTGACTTTTTTCAACCCCCACACTAGGCTCCTCTGTCCATGGGATTCTCCAGGCAAGGATACTGGAGTGGGTTGCCATGCCCTCCTCCAGGGGATCTTCCCCACCCAGGGATTGAACCCAGGTCTCTTAAGTCTCCTGCATCGGCAGGCAGGCTCTTTAACACTAGTGCCTCCTAGGAAGCAGTTCAGCCTCTCGGGGGGCACTCCGTGGGTCGCCATTGGAGAATCCCATGGACAGAGGAGCCTGGTAGGCTACAGTCCACGGGGTCGCTAAGAGTCAGACACTGACCGACTTCACTTTCACTTTCCATTTTCATGCAATGGAGAAGGAAATGGCAACCCACTCCTGTATTCTTGCCTGGAGAATCCCAGGGACAGAGGAGCCTGTTGGGCTGCCGTCTGTGGGGTTGCACAGAGTCAGACATGACTGACGCGACTTAGCAGCAGCAGACCTTCCCTGAGTTCCAAAGAGCGGACTCAGCAGTTACTAATTAGGGAAGGACGGGAACACAGAAGCATAGAGCAGGTCCGAAGGGGCTTGACAACAGCAGGGGCTGACCAGGAAATTCTCAACCAGTCAGTCACTCGGCTCTAAGTAAACAATAAAATGCCTCGACCATCCCTTTTGCTCTCTCTGAGAAAGAAGTTAAGGAACCACAAGACCATGATTTATCAGTTTGTTTTGCAGGAACACACAGATCGCCAGTGACACAGAGTCACAGGATGGCAGAAGTACTGAGAAGCGGGCAACTGAGTCTTTTCAGGAAACTGAAATCACAAAGATCCCTCCTCTTTACTTTTTTTTTTGCCTTTATAAATCTTGCACTCCAGCCAGCAAGATGGATTTGAGACAAACCTCTTATCCGCCCAGTTGGCACCTCCTGGACTAGTAAACCTTTCTCTGCTCTAAACGCCAGTGTTTCAGTTTATTTGGCCTCACTGCATGTCAGGCACAAGAATTTGATTTTGACGACACCCCCTACCCCCAAATCTGTTCCCCACACAGCAGCCAGAGTGATCTTTTAACAGAAACTAGAGTTTTCCCTGACAATCTGGTGGTTAAGACTCCAAGCTTCCAATGCAAGGGCTCAGGTTCAATTCCTGGTCAGGGAACTAAGATCCCACATGCCTCATGGTGAACAAAAGCAGAAACCAGATATTGCCTCCCCTCGGGGTTCAGTCCTCAAGGTCGGGCTTCCATTGTTACCGAGTCCAAGCTAGCTCTGCTCGCCGCATGACAGGCCAATGAATCCGAGAGACAAGGTGTTGAGGCAAGCAAGGGAGAGACTTAAATTGGAGAGTCAGCAGATTGAGAAGTGGTGGGCTAGAGCCTCAAAATAACCTTCTTATTGGGGCCTGGATGCCAGGTTCTTTTATAAATCAGAGAGAAAGCAGCAATGAAGAACTAAAGTCAAAAGGCAGAATAGAGAGTGAGAAGCAGGGGGAAGGGGTGTGCTAATCTGGTCTATTCACAGGTGGGCAAGGACAACCCCCTCTCTCTGAGCTGAACAAAGGCGTTTCCCGTTCAGTTCAGTCGCTCAGTCGTGTCTGACTCTTTGCGACCCCATGGACTGCAGCGCGCCAGGCCTCCCTGTCCATCACCAGCTCCCGGAGTTTGCTTAGACTCATGTCCGTCAAGTCAGTGATGCCATCCAACCATCTCATCCTCTGTCGTCCCCTTCTCCTCCTGCCCCCAATCTTTCCCAGCATTTAAAAGGCACATTAGTTTACAGTCAAGAAGAGGGGCAGGGTCCTCCAGGCAAGCCACTGAGTATGATTATAACAATAAAAGCAATGAAAAGCAAGTCAAAGAAACAGTTCCAACATGGGAGTCAGAATTGGCTTTCTCCTTGAAACACCATTACACTTAAAATAGGAGCTGAAGGCCTTCAACCCAGCCTCTGCCTCCCACTCTTGCTCCCAGTGACCGTACCTCCGGAAGCATTTCCTGCCTCTTCTCTCCCGTAGGCCTCAGTTTTCCTCCCACTCACCACCTGTTCCATTTCTTCCACAGCTCCATCACTGGTTCACCTGCTTGCACCCTGCCACACCCGCAGCCCCCACGCCCCCAGACTCCACTCAGCTTCTGACAGTAAGGACCCACGTGTTCTGTTCCTTGCTGACCCCCAGTGCCAGCAGGGCGCTTGGGATGTCATAGGTGTGAAACAGATGTCACTCAGCAAATCTCAGTGATTGAAAGCAAGCAGGTTAACTTGTGCACATCTGAAAAAACTGCTCCAACAGCAGGAAGAGCCTACAAACCTGCACGTAGACACAGTCACTTTTGCTGCCTTTAATGCCCAGAGCTCAGCAGCAGGGGAGGAGCCTGCCTGGAACACTCAGACCCACCCCGGCCACGCCCCCTAGACTGAGTCATCACAGCTCTGGCCATGATTACGCATTTTAAGCAGGTACCATTTGAAAAGACCCTGATGCTGGGACAGATTGAAGGCGGGAGGAGAAGGGGACGACAGAGGATGAGATGGTTGGATGGCATTGCCGACTCCATGGACATGAGCTTGAGCAAGCTCTGGGAGTTGGTGATGGACAGGGAAGCCTGGCGTGCTGCGGTCCATAGGGTCGCAAAGAGTCAGACACGACTGTGCAACTGAACTGAACTGAACCTCAGGAGACGCTACTCTGGATCCCCACACCACACCCCCACCACCAATACCTTGAGAAACACTGGTTTGGAGCATAGAAAGTACCATTATTATTTTAATTCTCTGTTTTCAACATGTATCATATGGGGGGAAAAACTGAGTTAGAGGAGAGACGTTCTATTGACTTTTGAAAATAGGAACATAACTAAACCAACGTTAACTAGACTCGGTTTCCAAGGTGTGTGGAAGGAGGGCTGTGTGGAAACCGTTTCTTCCGTCATCATCACTGGAAACAGGCACGGTTTCTCCTCCCCTTTGGAAGTTAATCTACATTTACTGTCCGGCATACACGACTAAAGTGATCTACAACCCGTATCTAATAACAGATCAGGAAGGAGAACCACCTGAGAAATTAACCTGGGGCAAGTCCTCAGGCAGTTTTCCATTTTCTTGTTCCCCAGAATGTAGCAAAAACTTTTTTTGCGGGGTGGGGCGCAGCTGCGCCACGGCGGGCTTCTCAAGTTGTGGCACGTACTTGGGATGTTAGTTCCCTGACCAGGAATCAAACCCACGTCCCCTGCATTGGCAGGTGGATTCTTAACCACTGGACCACCAGGGAAGATCACTCAGCAAACATTTATTGAGCAAACACTAGGCTGAAATCCAAAGGGTTCCGAAGTGCACTTTGTTGGGCAACACGATCCTCACCTTCAAGGACTCCGGGTCTGATCAGGGACACAGACAAGAAAGTCAGGCTGATGACGCTTGGGGTGCTGCGTGGGTATGGGCCCCAGGCCTCCGGGATGAGGGGAGGCTAGCTCAGATCAGAAACTCAGATCAGAAACCAGAGGTGACGATGGCCTGAATTAGAATAGACAGGAGGTGTGGAGAGCAAAAATGAGGGGCTCGGGGGATTTCAGAGACATTTCAGTGGGAGAATTCACAGGACTTGAATTCTCCTCGTGGGGAGTCAGGATCTATAGAGTTCTACAGATCTACAGAGTTACCAGCTGTGCCGAGTGGTGGAACCCTCCCTAAGGGAGCAGGGGACCAGGAGGTGGAGCAGGTATGTGAGGGAACGATGAGGACTCTAACTGTGGGCGTGGTGAAGCCGGGGGCCATGGGACACATCCTGCCAGGCTGGGAAGAGATCAGGGTTGTAGGTGATGATACAGGAGCCCTCAGGCCAAACAGTGAGTGGGTGAGAAAACTCAGGGCGAAGTGTAGAGAGAGGGACCCGGACAGGATCCTGAGAAACACCCGTATCGAGTGGACAGACGGAAGAAGAGAAGCCCGTGTGGGGTGCAGGGCACTGTCTGGTGGGCTCACCGGAGAAGGAAAGAGGGTTTCCGGGTGGAAGGAGGGGGACGCAGGGACAGACAGGGCAGTGGCTGGGACATGTGGATTTAGCAGCACAAAGGGCTGTAACTGCAGGTGGCTGAGGAGGAAACGAAGGAAGTGATGACAGCTCTCTGAGAAGTTTATAGTCTGACGTGCGGGGGAGAGGCCATAGGAGGAGTGGAGAGGAGACAGCGGGAGAAAGAAGGGTGTCAGCAGGGTCAGGGAAGTGCTGGGCACTGAGTGAGGAAGAAGGGTCAGAAAGCAGGATATCTGAATTTAAGCAATCACACTGGGAATTCCCCAGCAGTCCAGTAGTTAGGACTCACTGCCGGGGCGCAGGGTTCGGAAGTTCACAGAGGCTGATAATAAGCGCTAGGCTTTAGGAGTGAATGGTCAAGGGACTGGATACACTGTCCACACCGGCTGGGAGGCCATCCTGGCTAGGAGCTGGGGAGGGAGGGAGACAGCAGGACCACAGTGTTCACGGAACAAAGGGTCACAGTGGATGAGGTCACCAGTGTGGCAGTGACCTCTGGGACATGCCTCCCAGAATTGCCTTTTTCAAATGTGGGGTGGCCGAGGCCTCAGAAAAGGCGGTGACTTGCCAGACCACCAGCCACGGGAGTGTCAGCACAGACTGGAACCCAGACCTCCCCGCCGAGCAGCTGGTACTACGCACCTTGACCTGAACCACCTCGGCTTCTGCGTAAGCCCCATGCAACAACCTGGGCACCCGAGTGGGCTCTGCAACTGTGAGTACCGGGATCATTAAATTTTTCTCCTTTCAACTTGGTGCTGTCAGCATGCTTAATCTCACAGGGTGGGGAATGCCGTTTTCTGGGTTTGGTTAGTAAACGAGCTCTGGAAAGCCCTGATAATTATGACTTACGTTCTACTTCTGCCCAGACACGCTGGATAAATGTGCCTGGGTGTGGGAGCGTGGCTACCAGGCCTAGGAAGCGTTCTAAAGGATGTGCAATCAGGGTTCAGAAGTGAGAACTCAAGCAAAGGACTCTGTTGCTCAAAGAATGTTCACCTGTGATGCAATTACTGCCGTTAGCAAAGTGTTCAGAATGCTTTCTTCCTTTTTGAACACCAAAAACATTTTATATTGGGGCACAGCCGATTAACAATGCTGTGGTAGTTTCAGGTGAACAAATAAAAACATTTTTTTAAAAGAATGTTTTCCTCCTGTTTTCCAGTCCACTTTATCAACTGCCAGAGGTGTGGAAGCCACACTATGTTTTTTGTGGACTTTGCTCCCTGAAATACAACAATCTCTTTCCTGTTGCCATGGGTGGGAAGGGCAGTAATCAGACCCCAGGATTTTCCTCATTCCTTTGTTAGGGCGGTAAACACAGAAACTAGCTTAGTCCGCTCTTAAGTGTCCTCTTGGAATAAAAGGTGTCATTCTGGCTCTCAGCATGGGTCTTGAAGTATAAGTGGATCTGGCCTGGCAGACCTGCCAACATTTACTCATCCAATTGTCAGAAAACTTGGACTGGGCGACAGGAATGGAATTTTTCTTTTTTCTTTCCTTTGGATAAATGTGTCACGGTGCCATGCTGTTGTGACAGATGGAAAAATCCTATGTAGGGCACGCAGGAAGGGCTCCGAGGGCCCGCCTGGCACGGTGGGTGGATGGGAACCCATCTCTCCTCTCAGTGAGTTACCCATATGCACTTCCTGAAAAGACCGTTCCTGTTTGAATGTCTGGGTTACAAAACCTGAGAGTTCACCATTCCCGGTGAGAGGTTCCCTGCACCCTGGAACGGAGGGAGCCAGAGGCACCGAGGAAAACCCTTCCCCCCCAGCGCTCTGCCCACCAAGCATGCCGCACTCGGGTGAGGACCCCGCAGGTCTCGCTGGGCCTGGTGGGTGGGGCTGCGGTTCCGGGTGACCAGCTCCGGGTCCGTGCTCGGCCTGGGGTCGCTGTCCACCTGGCAAATTGGGGCGTGGCCGCCCACACCTTCCCCAACGGACCCTCCTCTCCGCTATACACCCCTCCTCCCCCCGCCACCCATAGTCCGCCCGGCAGACTGATAACGAGATCCCACCGGTTCACAGGGTCAGTGACCGGTCCTGGGCGTCCTCCGGGGCTCACCCTGGGAACCTGGTGCTCCTGCTCTGTGTTCAGGCCCACACGCGTCCAGCAGACTAGGGCTCACCCTTCCCTGGACTTGCGGGCCAGACCCAGGGGCAGAGAAAGCGCAGCTTCCCCATTCCGTCGCTGGGGAGGGAGAGCGAGGGATGCCCAGGCTTCCGGCTCTCATCACCACCGCGGCGCGGATCCCTGCTCATGGCCACCCGCGACGCGCCCAGTAACCAGGAATGATGAGCACCCTTCGGGTTTTCATGTCCCGGCGGGAGCGGCGCCAGCCCTGCAGGGACCCCGGGGGACCCCGGGTAGGGGGGCT
>NW_011494912.1:5621431-5625239 GCF_000754665.1 Bison bison bison | reverse complement strand
ACTGTGAGGTTGGGACCCCAAGCCCGCGGTATCCCCGGGCGGGGTGCGGAGCCGCCGGGATGACTGGGAGGTTGCCAGGCGTGGAGAGATGCGGGCCGCATGCGGGTCCCCCGGCTGCTAGGGGGTGCTGAGGGGAAGGAACAGGGTTGCAGGCGGGTTCCTCCAGGGAGACCCAGGGGAGGAGGGGAGCTGGGCCCTCCCGTGTGCGGGTGACAGAAAGAGTCAGAAACAGCCGTTTCTGCGTGGCACTCGCCATTGCTCGTGCCCCAGATGTTTAAGGGAACTTGACAGTCAAACCCCCAAACCCACCTCCTGGAAATGTTTCCCACGGCCAGAGACAGCGTCACGGTAATTCTACGAGATCTCTTTTCTCTGACCGCCCCTTATATAAAAACAAAACCAAAAGACCACAAGGTTTGGCCAGGAGAGCATCCTTTGGCACCTCTGCCACCTGACAGAAAGGTCAGGCTCCATCTTGCCCTGCCCCACCCGCTGCCTGAACCGAGCCCTGGGGTCTGAGAACCAGACTCTGCCTCTGGTGGAGGCTGGGTGGGGAGGAGGCTTGGCCCGGGGTAGGACGCTGGGGCTGGGGGGCCGCGGATGGGTTTGAATCTAGTCTGAGCTGCTCCCTCTGCAGGAAGTGGTTTCTCTGTCCTCGGGACCCACAGGCCCACCTCACAACCCCAGCTCCAAGCAGACAGACAGCCCTTGCCAAATCCTGCCACTGGAGACATCAGTAGAGCTGAGGCCGCCCTGCCACCACCCAGGCCATCGTCAGCCCTCACTGCCCATGAAGTTCTCCACTCTCCAACTTGGGCTCAGCTCACCTTCACTAACGGTCCCCATCTCCACCCCATTCATCTTTCTGGAGGCCACCAGGCCCTTCTGCCCTTCCCAGTTGGCCAAGTGTTTGAGCACACAGACCAGATGGAGCCCTGATGGCTCCCTCACCAACTCCTCCCAAGCCTGAGCATCTGGGCAGCTCTGGGCAGCGCCAGGGCAAGTCCAACACAGTCATACCGCCTGGGCCACACGTACTCCTTGAATCTTGCTTCCACCACTGCTCCCCTGACCCCTCTGCAGCCAGCCTTCCTGCCCTGCCTCTCAGACCCTCCCCAAGTGGGCACCATCTTGTCTTTGCAGGAGGGTCCCTCTTTGCCAGCACGACCTTTACCAACTGTGTCCTGGTCCCTGCTCCCTTACAGGGACCCTCTCCTGGCCCAAAGAGTAGAGGCAGCCAGCCAGCGCCTTGTCCACCCCCTCAGCCCTCACACTGGCTCCACTACAGCAGCATTTAACTCACTGGACAAGAATCTCCCCCGACTTAGGCCATTCCCCCACTGAACATCCTCATCTTTCATCTTTGATCCTTAAGTACCAAATGCAGCCTTACCTTAGGGCCCAGGAAGCGTTTACTGGATGCAGGGCGGAGGATGGATCCTCTGAGGGGCCAAAGGTTGTGCCTTTTACCCTTCCATAGGCTGGACAGTGTCTTCATCAACCCCACGAGCTCACTTCTGATGTAGTGGAGCAAAAAGAGGGGGAAAAAAATGCATTTCCAAATGATGCCATTCTAAATGATTTGGAGCCAGCCAATGGATTGGTTAGTGAACATTTCAATGAATTCTTCCCAAGGGAAGGTACATTCCTGTGATTGAAGTGCTCACAAGCAGTGCTGCTAGCTGCAGATGTGGGTGGGGGCCGGGTGGTGGTGACCAAGGTTTCCAAGTCAGCCCTCTTGTAAATGACCTAGTAATTGGCATACACAGACACACAGAAGTTGCTCAGTTGTGTCCGACTCTTTGTGACCCCATGAATTGTAGCCCACCAGGCTCCTCGGTCCATGGGATTTTCCAGGCATGACCGGGCAGAAAAACAAGAGCACAGAGCTGTTCTCTGGGGGCCCTGTTGGCCAGTAAAAGCTGTGCCTCCATGGCCTGGCACAAAACAAAGAGGAAAGGACCCCCAAAAAGAGAGAGCCTCCCCCCTCCCCAGGACCTTCCCAGAGAATCCACTTAGGGACTGGCATGGGCAGATCAAGTTTGGGGCATTTCCTCAGCCATGGACCCTGGTAAACACCCTTTTGCCCGCCCACGCACCCCCAACCTGGCTCCCTGGGACCTAGGAACGCTGATCTGTTTGTAATAGCCTTAAGTAGGCTTTTCACTGGGCCCATGCGGGCCTGAAGGTACAAGTTAATATCTGATGCTAAGTGAGCTGTGAGGTGCCTGTGCCCTTGAAGCCTGCCCTACAGATTAATTAGAGCTGATCCTGAGGGCTGCTGCAGGGCCAGTCCCTTGGGCCACACAAGACCGCCAATCCCCTATTTGGATTAGTGGAGATTTGAGTTTAAATTCACAAATCTCAACAGATCAGCCCTTCTGATCTTCATCCTGTGTTACTGTCAAACCACATGTGTACTGGGATGACTTGAGGGGTCTCCAGCCTCCATTTCTTGAAAAGAATAAACCCCCAAACCATGTTCGTGTCAATTGAGCAATTTTTCATTTTGCTAAAGGTTTCCACTGCACCTTGGATGTAGCTTCAGCAAGCTATAAGTCAGTTATTTTCAGGGTGAACTGTGCTGATTTAAATTGAAGTGAGATTTGAGAAATTAGCAGCTGCGTGGAAACACTGATTTCATGGTTGGCACCTGGCCGTTGGAAAGCAGTTTGGGGTTTTCGGGCTCCATTGTCTTGTTTAAGACCCCAATAGGGTGGAGAAGGCAATGGCAACCCACTCCAGGATTCTTGCCTGGAGAATCCCATGGACAGAGGAGCCTGGCGAGCTACGGTCCATGGGGTCGCAGAGAGTTGGACACAACTGAGCAACTAACAGGGTGGGCATGTCTCCATGTGAAGACGAACAAGTTGGAAAAGTCAGGTGTTGTGTTCAGAATCGCACAGCTGGGTCAAATCCAGAAGTATCAGGTCCTAGAAGCTTCCAAAACGCTACAACTCCCTTCTCCTTGAAGATAGGCATTTAGGTGCTTTCAGCCAGCCTTGGAATTCTGTTCACCCAAGAGCCACGCTCAGTTGGAGCTTTGAGCTCAGGAGAGGAGACCAGATACCAGCTTTGTGGAGAAACACTGGACGCTGCGGTGGGTCCTGAAGATGCACCCGCTTGAGCCCTTTCCCACAGGTGGTCCCTGCATTCCTGTGTGGGGACAAGCCTCGGAGGCCAGGCCCACCCTCGTGCACCCTGGGTCCTGTGGCCCTGGTGCAGGGTGTAGATAGCGGGCCCCCAGGGAAGGTAGAAGGGTCTTGGAAGTCTGGGTTCTCCACGCCCTGGGGGGATCCTCGGGTATACCGGAGTGTCTCTCCTGCCCCCAGCCTGGCCCCCACCATGAGCGCTGAGCTCAACGTGCCCGTGGACCCCTCTGCTCCTGCCTGCTCGGAACCCGGCCACAAGGGCATGGATTACCGGGACTGGGTTCGCCGCAGCTACCTGGAACTGGTCACCTCCAACCACCACTCCGTGCAGGCGCTCTCCTGGAGGAAGCTCTACCTGAGCAGGGCCAAGCTGAAGGCCTCCAGCAGGACATCCGCCCTCCTCTCAGGCTTTGCCATGGTGAGTGGAAACACGTGGTGGGAAATATAGCCAGTAAGGTGGGCTTCTGCTCACTGAAATCCTGTGATGCTTCAGGGAGCAAAGCCCACCCTCTGGGCCCTGCTAGCAGCCAGGATGGACCACTAGGGAAGTCTCTGTCCAGAGACTTCCCTGGAGGTCTAGGGGCTAAGACTGCACTCTCAATGCAGTGGGGCCTGGGTTCAATCCCTGGTCAGGGAACTAGATCCCACAGGCTGCA
>NW_011494912.1:5616752-5621271 GCF_000754665.1 Bison bison bison | reverse complement strand
AATGGGGAGGGCGACCTGGGGCACCCAGGGGAGTCCCCAAGCCTTCAGAAGGCCCCCAAGAGTTTGGGAATGTGAGCAGGAACTGCAGAATGAGCCCAGTTTGCTCACTGTAACCCAGCTGGGCACACACACGCTCCCCGGAAACGGAGCCTCTGGCCTGACTCCTGGCTGCCTGGTTATGCTTTCCTTCTGAGTCACCCCCCAGGGTGAGTCTGTCTGGGGAGGAGCTGCGGGCCCCCAGGAAGGGCCACATCTCCTGTTGACTCCAAAGCCTGCAGACCTCATCCCTCTGGGGATCGTCCCAGTGCACGGGGATGTCAGGATCCCAGTGAGAACTGCGGCCGACACTCCTCCTCTCTCTGTTGTCTGCTGAAGTCCTATTGGGCTGGAAGCAATTCTTTTTTTTTTTTTAACGTGGAAACAATTGTTCTTCCATAACCTGGAGGGTCAGTTGTCCAGTGGATATGCAGAAAATAGAAAGGTGTCCGAGAGAGCCAGCGTGACCACTCCTCTGACGAGGGCCTGCCAGACATGGGTGCCGGTCACCCTCAGAGAAATGAGACATTGTGTAGTCAGGACGTGACTTCATACAGGGCGGGGCAGTGGTCACCGCATTTAGAGGGCAGTCAATCTGGGTTCAGGTCTGTGGTTTAAAGCAAACGCTGATTCAGGTCTTGCGAATTATTTTTTAAAAAACAGGGTCTTCCCTGATGGTCCAGTGGCTAAGACTGAGCTCCCAAAGCAAGGGGCCCGGGTTTGACCCCTGGACAGGGAACCACATCCCACAAGCCACAGCTAAAGATCCTGCGTGCCACAGCTAAGGCCCGGCACTGCCACGTGAATACATGCTAAACCAAACAAAACCCGTGATTACAAGTGTCCAACCACGTGGGGCAGAGTTTTGGCTCAAAATGTTCTCTTTCATCACATTAAAAAAGGAATATTTTCTCAAGCTTAATTTTAAAAAATATGCAAGAGAATTTTTGATGTCACTTTTTTTTTCGGTGTCACTATTAAAATTAGATCTTGGGGGACTTCCCTGGTGGCCCAGTGGCAAAGACTGTGCTCCCAACGCAGGGCTCCTGCGGTGGGACCTCTGGGTGGGGACTAGGTCCCTGTGCAGCCAAGTGAATAAATGTTTTAGAAATTAAACTTTGTTTTCTACCTTCACGTAAGAATTATAGTACTGCATTAAGCTTTTTCTGACCTGGGGGTGTGTGTGTGTGTGTGTGTGTGTGTGTGTGTGTGTGTGTGTGTGTATTTTATCTTTGGAAAACTAACTCTGAGAAGCGCTGCCCGATTGAATGCAGTAGCACGGTTTCCATTCTTTGTGGGGCCCAGGTCTTGGAAATCCCTTCCTGTCTGCGGGCGGTCTCTTGAGACTCCAGTTTGGATTTCCAAATTTAGGGAAGAGTCACTTTTTCCAACAAAACGCTCACCCAAGTTGAAGGTTACAAACCCCTCATTGAAATTTGAAAACAAGCCCTGTGAAGCTTCAAAACAAAGAGTGAATCCTGGAGGATTAGTTTGAGACTTAACTGCAGGCTTCAAGGGTATGAAGTGGCCTGAGAATGGGAGCAGTGACCTTTGAGAGGCAGGGGTGGAAATAATATTGCATTTTCTCAGCTTTCATGGAGTATCTCCTCTGTATCAGCCACTACTCCCTTTAAGCCGGCGGTGATACATTTCAGAAACCACACAGACCCCAGTAAATCAGATGATTGTTCAGACTGCAAAGCCACGTAGGAGAAAGAAGTGATGAATACTGATCGTCAGCCAGTATTTCCGCTGTGGAAACTACAGCTGAATAAGGACAGGGTCGTGGAAAAATGAACAGGCGGCGCTCAACACGGAGTCTGTTCTGTGTATTTGTTGTCGCTCAGTCGCTCAGTCATGTCCGGCTCTTTGCGGCTCTATTATGTATTTCCTAATTAGAATTGCAAAGCTGGTCCTTTGTCCAACAGGTGCTCATGCCTGACCTTAAGCTTATTTCATGTTTATCCTGCCCCTAACACAGAAAACCTGTGATCCGAGGCCTGTGATTAAAATATCTACATAAATACACCGAAATATGGCCTTTGGCCTTTTCTCCCGAGGTGAAACAAAACTGCTTTCCTTGCCGGCCTTTTAATCATCTTTGTTTCTTATCTCTGCACCCTCTGAGGTTTCAGTTCAGTCGCTCAGTCATGTCCGACTCTTTGCGACCCCATGAATTGCAGCACGCCAGGCCTCCCTGTCCATCACCAACTCGTTCATCAAGTCAGTGATGCCATCCAGCCATCTCATCCTCTGTCATCCCCTTCTCCTCCTGCCCCCAATCCCTCCCAGCATCAGAGTCTTTTCCAATGAGTCAACTGGAGTTTCAGCTTTAGCATCATTCCTTCCAAAGAAATCCCAGGGCTGATCTCCTTCAGAATGGACTGGTTAGATCTCCTTGCAGTCCAAGGGACTCTCAAGAGTCTTCTCCAACACCACAGTTCAAAAGCATCAATTCTTCCGTGCTCAGCCTTCTTCACAGTCCAACTCGCACATCCATATATGACATCCTTTTTTGTTGGGTCACATTCTTTGTGGTCACAAGAGCCTACCCAGGCTACCAGGGCACTGAGAAAGGACCACCCCTCCCTCACCTTGGCAATGTGGCCACTGACTCTTGGAGCAATAATCATTGCAGAGTTTCCGTTCAAGCTGTGGTCCACTAGGACTGACATTCTCTTCTTCCCTACCAAGGGTTCCATCTCCACTGAGGACAGAATGAGGGGATAAGGCAATAGTTGCTACAAGTTGTGAAATCTTCTTGTAAATTTCTTAAACCTGGGATGGCTCTGGGAGTTCCCTGGCGGTCCAGTGCTCAGTGGTTGGGACTCTGGCACCTTTTTTTTTTTTTTTGGCTGCCGTGGCCCTGGGTTCAATCCCTGGTCAGGGAACTAAGATCCCACAAGCCACACAGTTCAGGGAAAAAAAACAAACAGGGATGGCTTAGATCTAGGAGACAGTGAATGGAAGAGCCTTCTTCTGGCTTCTCTCTGCCTCCCTGCTCCTGCTGTCTTAATGGGTCTGGTTTCTTATCATTGGGTACTTGAGAGAAAGCCCTTGGTGAGCTAAGACTAAACCTTCCACTGGGGCTGGTCTGCAGAGCTGGGGTGGGGTGTGGGCCGCAGGGGAGCCATCCTGAGTGGACAGGGTGTGACCTGGGGAAGCATGGCAGGAGCTTGGCGCCCAGTCTGGATTTTGAAAGCCCCTTAGGGCTTCTGGTGAGGAAGTCTCAGCCTAAATAGACACCCACTGCTACAGAGATAGGGAGAAGGCAGTGGCAACCCACTCTAGTACTCCTGCCTGGGAAATCCCGTGGATGGAGGAGCCTGGTGGGCTGCAGTCCATGGGGTCGTGAAGTCGGACATGACTGAGCAACTTCACTTTCACTTTTCACTTTCATGCACTGGAGAAGAAAACGGCAACCCACTCCAGTATTTTTGCCTGGAGAATCCCAGGGACGGGAGCCTGGTGGGCTGCCATTTATGGGGTTGCACAGAGTCGGACATGACTGACGTGACTTAGCAGCTTCAGAGATAAGCTGGGGCTTCTGGTCCTTTAGTGGGCCTCTTATTCCCTTTCACTTAAAAGTGATTTATGTTATTGAAGTGAATACACGCACACAGTTTAAAACCCCAGCAGCCCCTGGTTCCCACCCCTGAAGGAGCCCCTCCGTCTCCACGTGGAATTCGGGAATTACTGTTTCTTACACTTTCTAGACATTACCTGTGGCCTATCTGTGACCGCTGCTGAAGATTCAGCTGTTTTCCCAGCCCAGGCCGTTTCCCAGCTTCCCCTTCTTACCATTGTTCTCATGTATACGGCTATTCCGGGCCTGGCCTTCGGAGATGAGGCTGCTCCTTCCTGCTTTTGGTCTCAGCTGACAGAGGCACCCTGTGGCTTGTGAGAGTCTGTCCAGTGCACAGCTCTGGGGGTCATCAGGAGCCTCCATTGTTCCTTTTTTTTTTTTTTTAACCCCCTGAAAGGTCAGGTTGTTTGTTTTGAAAAGCAGCAGTTGTTGGCAGCTAAGTCCCACTGCAGCCTGGCTCTGCTATCAACAGCAGTGTTGCACTTTCCAGGGAAGTGTGGCCTCTGCCCTGGGCCGGAGCTGGGCACCCCCAGTCCTCCTCCGTCCTTGGCACCCAGGGGGAGATCTCCATGGGACCCAGTGCTTCCTTAGCCTTTTCTGTACTTTTTAGATTGCCCTTAGTGAGATCTCCTCTAGCATATCAGGAAAAAGTTCACAATGTGTGAACGGGGGAGGAGAGTGCCCTCTGCTCTGTGGAGGCTCCCACTCAGCAACCCTGTGCCTTGCAGGTGGCCATGGTGGAGGTGCAGCTGGAGACGCAATACCAGTACCCGCGGCCGCTGCTCATCGCCTTCAGCGCCTGCACCACGGTGCTGGTGGCCGTGCACCTGTTCGCCCTGCTCATTAGCACGTGCATCCTGCCCAACGTGGAGGCCGTGAGCAACATCCACAACCTCA
>NW_011494912.1:5616247-5616652 GCF_000754665.1 Bison bison bison | reverse complement strand
ACATTGAAGCCGTTAGCAACATCCACAACCTCAACTCCATCAGCGAGTCCCCGCACGAGCGCATGCACCCCTACATCGAGCTGGCCTGGGGCTTCTCCACCGTGCTGGGCATCCTGCTCTTCCTGGCCGAGGTGGTGCTGCTCTGCTGGATCAAGTTCCTGCCCGTGGACGCACGCCACCCAGCCGGGCCCCCGCCCCGGCCCCGGCCGGCCACACCGGCTGGCAGGCCGCCCTGGTGTCCACCATCATCATGGTGCCCGTGGGCCTCATCTTCGTGGTCTTCACCATCCACTTCTACCGCTCGCTGGTGCGCCATAAGACCGAGCGGCACAACCGCGAGATCGAGGAGCTGCACAAGCTCAAGGTGCAGCTGGACGGGCACGAGCGCAGCCTGCAGGTGGTGTG
>NW_011494912.1:5604153-5616147 GCF_000754665.1 Bison bison bison | reverse complement strand
ACACGTGCCCCTGGGCGCGGCCGCCGCCATGTCTGCATCCCTTGGCGTGGACCGGAACTCACCTGCCTCCTGGACAGTTTCAGACACGCGGATGGCCAACCGGGCTGCCGAGTCACTGCCAAGACGGTTCGAGACCAAAGTTCTACTCCTGTCTTAATGCTGTTAAGACCTGGCTCGTTTTCCCTCGGAGGATGGAACTCTTCAGTTAAAGGGGAGACTGATGGCTAAGAGCTCAGGGCAAAGAAAGGCTGAGTCTTTGGCCATGGGGACTTCCTGAGGCAAGGAGGCCAGGCTCTGGGTTGTAACGGGTGGTCACGGGTCCCCTCAGACACATGGACCAGCTTGGGGCGGGAGCCTGGAAAGGGCCTGGAGAGGCGGGGCAGCATCCTGAGTTCAGGGAAGGGACTGCACCGACTCTGGAGCTGGGCTGGTGGCAGCCCAGGGGCATGAGTGATGGTACCACCCTGCTATGAATAGACTGGGCACAGGATTAACGGCTTGGCCTGGTGCTTCCCTCCCTGCCCTGGAGGGGGTTGGGTGGCCTGGCCCTGGGGCGGGGAGGCAGCAACCTGGGTAGGGCAAGTCAGCCCAGCAAGTGCATCAGACTAGTCAGGCCTTGGATGAGATGTCCAAGGTCAGAGGCCTGTGGGGTCAGGAGGCCTGTCTCTGGGCATCCCAGGTGAGGTGCCCACTTGAGATGGCTAACTGAGGGGTGACCTGAAGCAGCCTGGGCTCAAATTCTCTCTTCCCAGACAGCAGGATCCCTGGCCACACTGACCCAGTGAGGCCACCAGGTTGGGAAAGGGGCCCACAGTCCAGAGACATCCTTCTCTCAACCCCAGACGGTCCCCTGAGCTGTCAGCCCTCTGAGCTGCAGCTACAGAGGGTAGGACACTGGCCAGGCAGCTGAGCTCACCGTCTCCTTGCTGCCTGTGGCCCCTGCTGTGGGAGGGGGGGCGGCCTGGGGGACTTCCTGTCTAGATAAGGCCATGGCCTGGCCTGGTCTGTGGGTGGTGGTGCCAGAGGCCAGCCCTGGCCACATGTGGGTTCTGCTTATGACAGTAGGGAGGGTGAGGTCCCGTGTAGTGCTCTCTGGGGGCCCCCCCCAGGCCTTCCGGCCACACCCACCCAGCTCATACTTCTATACAGTCGTGGTTTCTGGTGTTTTCGAGATGGGCATCTGGTAGACCTGAGCCCATGTCCTGGGGCAGAACACGTACATGCTACAGCTCAGCTTATCTGTGAGTCTGCTGTGCCCTGAGCTGCTTTTAAGAACCACATGTACCATACTGGCCAGCAGCCACCAGAGAGGGGTGCCTTTTCTTTTGTTTCCACAGTCATTGGACTTCATCCTCTGATGGCATGTCTGTCCACAGCCTAGTAGCTCTGTGGTGTCTGGGTCACGTGTGCCAGGAAACGCTGGTGGGCCTGACCGAGGTTTCTGAGACGGTGACATACTGTTGAGAACATAAACCTTAACACATCACTCTGAAATGCCGAGAACCCCCAGTGCAAGTCGTGGCATTTACAGGGAGCCTGGATATTGTGTCCTGTGGGGCCAGATGAGAGCCCTGGCGCCTTCTGAAGGGCGTGTCCCTCACATCCTCTGCTGACACCTGTCGTGACTTGCTTGGTCCTTAGCAGGTCTCCTCTCCTCTCCTGGAGCCTTGTTGAAAAGGCTCGTCTGGTTTAACGTGTTTGCTTTGTGCAAGGTCAGCGTCACCGCAAGACCACCACTGTGTGTCCTGGTAGGGACCAGACAGGCCGGCTCCTCCCCACTGCTGGAGGGGACAGCAGCTCCTTCCTCTAGCCTGAGCCTTTTGAGAGGGGCCTCGCGGGGCTCACTGCGACCCACTTTCCTGGGCCGCCTGGTGCCCCTGCCCTGTGAGCCAGGCCCATGGAGTGCCCAGTTCCCCCACATCGTGGCAAGCACACCCCAGCTATCAGCCAGGAGCCCGCTGTTAACGCCTGGCCCGTGGCGCTGGTGGGAGGGGAGCTTCCTAACCTGGCCGCATCAGGGTCGGACACTAGGCGCCAAGGACAGTGCCACACAGGCAGGGAAGATGCTGCGTGACATGCTTTAGACACTGATTAGGAGAGCAGTGTTCTTGTAATTTCTTATTTTCATCCGGCAAGTTTTCCCGGCTCCAGCCTTTCTAGTTCCCAGGTATGGGGCAAACAGTTTCTGTGAGAACAGAGCTGACCATGGGTTGGGGACTGGTGATGGGGGTCACCCTCAGGGTAGCACAGAGCGTCCTCTGGGGCTGGAGAGTAAGCTATTTGGAGCTGCAGCAGGGCAGTCTGGGAAGGACAGGGAAGCATATGTACAGGCTAGAAATTTGGTTCCTGGAGGTTTAGCCTGATTGTGAAGAGGGTTCCAAGTACAGTGGCCTCTCCATGGTAAGAGGAGTCGGTGTGGGCTTGCCCTATTTTCTTCTGAAAGGAGCCTTCCTGGTGCTCATAAAACAAATGCCTGCAGATACACACAGGCCATTTCCAAAGTGGAACACAGTCTCCATTTAGTACCTGACCAGAACCAAACTCACGGGTTTCTATTTTGGACAAACTGCCAGGGCAGAATGTATTCCAGTCTTCTAGGAAGGTCTGTGCAGGACAAAACCACACAAGCCTGAGTGGATTGAGGCGCATCTACAGACCTTATCTGTCTTGTGCTGAGAAATGCACTATGCATGACGTCATGGAGACCACATGTGGTGTACACTGCCCCCCGCCCCCGCCCCGTCCTATATATGGGTTTTTTAAAAACAGTTGCCCTGGATTGAACTGAGTAAATAAAGCTACAACTTGCTCTCTGCTCTTGGTGGAAGGCCGTAGGGAGAGGGGATGCTCAGAAGCCCCTCCTCCAACCACTGGTCACCAGTGTCCCAACAGACTCCCAGGTGAGGGAGGTAGAGGCCCCCTTATTTGAACACTTCTGTCCTTTACTAAGAAAAAAAAAATTTTTGTTTCTTTTGCCATACTGTGCAGTATATGGGATCTTGGCTCCCAACCAGGGATTGATATCATGCCCCCCTGCAGTGGAAGCACAGAGTATTAACCATTAGACCACCAGGAAAGTCCCTTTTATTGTCCTTAACGTTCTGGCACTTCAACCCAGAGGACCAGGATGCCTCTGCAGCACAAGATAACTGGGCTGCAGTAGTCTTTTTTTTGGGGGGGAGGGGGGTGTGGTGGCAGAAAAGGCCTAGGCTCAGTGCAGAGCTTTGGGCCAGCAAGCCCATCCTGAGCATTTCCTGTGTGTGCTCAGCTAGCCTGCAGAGACAGTCCTAACTCAGATGCCTCTGGAAGGGCAAAGGGAGAGAAGGGACAGACCAAGGCTAGAGACTCCTCACTAGGCCCATTAAGACCCTGCTGAGCTGTGTTTCCAGCCCCTGACATCCCTCTCAGGCTGCTGGGGACACAGTCAGGCGGGTTTTGCACCCATCTCTGCAGGAAGAGCCTAGAGGACACTGCCCGGCCTCAGCTCAAACGGGGCCCTCTGTTGGCGGAGCGCCCTGCAAGCTCCATCCAGGGGCCGGGCTGCCCTGAGGCCAGCCTGTCAAGCCCCCAGCGAGCAGACCATCGGGTCTATGTGCCTGTTTGGCAACCGATGTGGCAAGATGGGCTGGAATTCTGGCCACCTTGCCCAAATGCCACCCTGAGGGGTATGAGGGCTAGTGGGGAGGTCACAGTACCTGAGAAGCACCAGTCCCCTGAGGTGTCTGGGAGCCCACTGCCCACCACGGCCAGCCGCTGGGCCCACTCAGTCCTGTTGGGTCTCTGCCAGGGCCACTACGCAGACAGTGCAGGGTAGCCAGTGGCTCTGCACTCCTGATAGCTCTTGGAAAGTTCCAGAGTGACCGTGAAAACCAGTGCTGTGAATGTCTCCAGGCTGTGATGGGGCACTGGTCCCCCAAGTTTGGCTCCTTGCATGTGGCTGGTGGGCCAGGTATATTGTCATATAAGCAGCAGGAGACCAGGCTGGCCCCCCAGACTGCACGGCCATGCCTTCCACCTCCACAGGCTGCTCCGCACCTGGCCGCGGGGGACAGCCGCCAGTCCAGGTCACCACCTCACAGCACTGGCGCCAGGTAGGAGCCACCCTGTGCTGTCCTGAGCTGCGGAGACTCCTCCACAATTTCTAACATCACTGGGGGTGGGGGGCCCAGGCCCCCAGCAGACTGCCCCATCACCACACCCCACACCCCACGGGGTCAAGCATGACCTGGGCAGAGCCAGCTCAGAAGCTGTCAGCAGTCCTGACGTCTGAAACAATAACCACCTCACATCCTCTACCAATCCACTCTCCAATCCAACACGCTCCCTAAACCAGGGGCCTGGGAACTCCCTGGCGGTCCAGTGGTTAGGACTCGCTTTCACTGCAGTGGCCTAGATTCAACCCCCGGGTCGGGAACTAAGATCCTGCAAGCTGCGGGGCATGGCCAAAAGTAAATAAGTAAAACAGTAAATAGATGCGGGGCCTGCAGGCTGGGATGTTCTGCAACCTTGTTGTTCAGTGGCTCAGTCGTGTCTGACTCTGTGTCTCCGTGGACTGCGGCACGCCAGGCTCATCTGTCCCTCGCTATCTCCCAGAGTTTGCTCAAATTCATGTCCATTGAGTTGGTGATGCTACCTAACCTCTAACCTTGGTTACCCTCTAACCTCATTAAGACAGATGGATAAAGAAGAAAACAGCCTGAAGGGGTACCAACCATTTTTAAGCTCAAATTAGGCCACTGCCCTCAACTGTGACAAACAACCCAAACCAGTGGCCAAAGGGACCGACCTGAGCCCCTCACCGTGAAACCATCCTGGGCGGGGCTCGAGCTGCCAGGCGCCAGGGTCTGTCCAGCAGTCCTCCCCTTAAGACCTGAGAAAGACCCTCGTGCTGGGCGCCCCCTTCGATGCTGGCCACCGGTCCGCTGGGGAGCCAGCGCCTCCGCCAGGCCCAGCTGCCAGCTCCCCGTCCCGGGCGGTGGCTCACGTGGTGGGTCTCCCCTGAAAGGAGAGCGCCATTTGCAGGAGTTCCCGCCCCAGTTCCTGCTGCTTCCCTCCGGGGCCGAACTCGGCCGACAGCTCCCGGAAGGTGACGCCCACGCGCCGGGCCCCGATGTGCCGCCGGTGGATGGCGTGCTTCCACTGGTGCCGTGCGCCTCCCCTGAGCACCACCAGGGAGCGGCGGGGCAAGGGGACCGCCACTTCCACCTCCTGGCACGGGACGGACCGGCTGGGGGCCATCGCGCTGTCCGCCAGGGCCTCCGGGAAGCCGGATGGGGCCAGGCAGAGCAGCAGGCTGCCGGGCGCCTCCCGCGACATGGACAGCACGGTGGGGGACAGCAGGTTGAGGCTCACCAGCCGCTCCCCCCACAGCCAGGCGTCGTCCAGGTGCGGGTCGATGGCCGAGCCGCGCTCCGGGGAGTAGTCCAGGTTACATTGCTCCACGGGCCGGAAGTCCTCCAGGATGGGGTAGAGGCCCATCCGCCGCACCACTTCCCGGCTGAAGCTGGGGAGGCCTCGGAAGCCGGCCCTCTTTAGCTTCTGTTTCCGGAAGTTGACTTTGGGGCCGTAGTCCTGGAGGATGAGGATGAAAAGGAAGTGGGGGATTGGCTGAGTTTACGGAAATGGCATCACACGCCAGGGCGGAAGAATCCAATCACAGAGACCAAGACAATCCACGATGCCTGACTTCGTGGATCTGACATTTTGGCAGAAGGAGACAGACACCAGAGAGATAAATACGAACAGCACACACCAGCTGGCAGCAAACGCCACCGAGAAAAACAGAGCAGGGAAGGGGATGTGGAGTGTCGGAGGACGTCTCCGCCCAGGCACCGCAGGAAGCAGAGCTGGAGACAGGAGGCCCGTGTGTGGGTGGCATCCCCCGGCCGCCGGGGCCAGGAGTCAGGAGCTGTGAAGGAGGAGCGGCCGGGCAGGGCAGGCGGGAGCGCGGGAGGGCGGGCCCGCCCAAGGCAGTGTTACCCAGCTGGTCAACACTGGGCTTCAAGACCACGGAGGAGGAGTTCCCCTAGGACCCAGAAGTGGTTCCACTTCTAGCCTCACTGAAGAGAATGGAAACACAGTCCACACAGAAACCTGTACTCGAATGTTCCCAGCAGCACTACTGACAGTCAAACAGTGCGGCCTCCCTGCTGGCCCAGTGGCTGAGACTGCGAGCTCCCAATGCAGGGGGCCCGGGTTCCATCCCTGCTCAGGGAACTAGACCCCACATGCCGCAACTAAGTTCATACGCTGCAATTAAGACTCGGTACAGGCAAATTTAAAAAGTCAGAAAGTGGAAACAACCCGTGTCCACCAGCCGGTGAATGGTAAACAGAGAGTGGTCTATTCATGCGATGGAATAATGCTGAGTCACAAAAAGCAATGAAGTCCTGATACAGGGTGCAAAGCGATGAACCCGGAGAACATGCTCAGTGAAAGATGCCTGACACAGAGGGTCATACCCCACTTATAGGAATGTCCAGAAGAGGCCAACCCACAGAGACAGACAGCAAGTAAGTGCTTGCTGGGGGTTAAGGAAATGCAAAGTGACTGGCAATGGGTGTGTGTTTGCTCTGGGGTGATGAGAATGTTCCAGAACTAGACAGTGGTGATGGCTGCACAACACTGTGGCTACACTGAAAATGAAAGCACTGAATTATACACTTGAAATGGGGGATCTTATGGTAGGTGGCTTCCATCTAAAAGGAAAAAAACACACACACACACACACAAAAGAGAGGAGCCCTGTAGAATACAGCTCAGATCTGAGGGGTGAGAGGGGAGCATGTATCCACACTCCTGCTCCCTGGGGGCCCCTCCAGTGGAGGGTGGCCCCACCTGGTGGTAGAGTCTCCTTCTCTGTTCTGCAGGAGCCAAGGCCAGCTGGCTCCTTCAGGTCACCCCAACCGGTTGGCAGCAGCCGGCAGGAGGGCCACAGGCAGAAAGAAGAGAAGCCGGAGCCCGAGGAATCCCTGGGAGGCTGGGGTGACTGCCCTGGGGACAGCAGCAGCGGAGACAAAGGTTGGGCTGGCGGCCAGCACAGGGCCTTCAGGGCACGGGAAGGCCTCTGTGTTCACGCTGACATGGGAGGGCCTGCAGTAGAGCAGCGACTCTGACCAGATGGTGGGATCACTTCCTACTGAGACGGACAGGAGGGGCGGAGGCTGCGCAGGGAGTGTGGAGGCAGGCGGCAGCAGTGGCCGGGGGTGAACATTCTCAGGCTCAGGACATGTTTTGAAAGAGTAAAGAGCTGACAGGAATCACCAGTGAAAGCCAGAGAGGACTGTGGAAAGATCCAGGGTTTCTGGTCTGAGTAGGTGGAAGGTGGAATGCGCCGGCTCAGCTCAGGACTAACAAACAGGAGAAGCTGGGGCTGGAGGTACGAGCACGCGAGCCCTGAATTTTTTGGACCGGGCCTGAGATCAGCTAGGGGCGTCTGGAGAGGGAGGAGAGGCCTGAGAACCAGTCGCTGGGTTTAGGGGTGGGGGTCGGCGATGAGGCAGTTTCAGAGTGAGTTAAGAGGGAGCAGGAGGAGAGGAGCTGAACAGAACAGCTAACTCTCTTGAGAAGTTCTGCTGCAGAGACGAGAGACATGCAGCTTCCTGGGAGGCCAGTGGGAGAGAGCCGACCTAGAGAGAAGGGAGCTGGACAAGGGCTTCTGAGAAGCAGCAACCAGCCCGAAGCTGAAGAGGGGCTCGGAGGGAAGCAGGGCACAGGAGAGAAGGGAACCTCGGTAGATCCGTGTGTTTTCTCTGAGAGGCCCGGTCATCAGTGCAGAGGGGGGAGGGGAGCGAGGACTGGAAGGACAGCAGCAGAGCCGACGACCTGCGGAGTCAGCACGGCTCTGAGCACTGAGCACGAAGGGCCCAGCTCAGGATGGAGAGCCAGAGCCCGAGGCCACATGGGGGTGGGTGAGCGGAAGGAGCCTGACAAAGTGAGAGGAGAAAGGGTGAGGGACACCTGAGGAAGCGCCTGTGCTAACTGGCTGGGGGGCCAGGGGGACTTGGGGGGTGCGCACAGGCAGGGGACGCAGAAAGGGGGCCAATGGCTGTCTGGAGGGGGCGAGGACTACCGGAGATGAGGAACGGAGGAGACAGGAGTGGACCCAAGGAGAAGGGGGCTGTGATCCCAACAAAGGGAAGCTTCAGGGTTTGGAGGCCAGAGTATCGGTAGGAACAGGTGTGAGGAGATTCACAACTGACCCGGAGAGCTGCCGACAGGGTGGGGGCGTCTGGCAGCACTCCGCAGGGCTTCCCTGCGGGCTCAGTGGTAAAGAATCCGCCTGCTACTGCAGGAGACGCAGGTTTGACCCCTGATCCAGGGGGACCCCACATGCCTCGGAGCAACAAAGCCAGAACTGTTGAGCCTAATGCTCTAGAACCCAGGAGGCCAAGTACTGAAGCCCCTAGAGCAACAAGAGAAGCCACGGCAATCAGAAGCCCTCGCACCACAGCAGGGAGCAGCTCCCGCCTGCTGCAGTGAGAGAAGAGCCTGCACAGCAATGAAGACCCAGCACAGCCAAAAACAACTAACTAAATTAAAGGAATTAAAAAAAGAGGCACTCCATGAGACTCACCAGCACTACGCCAGCTGGGGAGAGGGCAGAGAGCGCTGGGTGGCCGTCTGCTTCTGAGCCCCAAACCGTAGGAAGGTAAACAGGCCGCGCTCTGGACCCTTCCCCAGCACCCCTATTCAGCAGCCCTGCCCTCCCACAGCTCTAGGTCAGCTTGTCCGCTAATGGCTCTGGGGGGTGGCTGCAAAGGCAGGCATGGAAAAGGAGATAAGCACAGGAGCTCCAGGGTCAGGTGCCTGGCAGGGCCCTGCAGCGTGACTGGCCAGAGAGGGCAGGCCTTCCTCCCCCCACCCTGCTCTGGCCCAACCTACCTGCTTCCTCCGCCCAGACTGTGAGAGCTTCCAGGGGTCGCGGTCCATCAGCTGCACCATCTCGGCTTCTTCCTCTGGGGTCACGAAGTCCTCGATCAGGGTCACGCCCGGGAAGGGGAAGGCCCAGCCTTCAAAGTCAGACTCCTCGGCCCCCACGGCCCAGCCAGTGTCGGGGTAGTAAATGAACCGGTGTGTTTTCTGCAAAAGACAGACAGGGGTGTCAGAGCTTCTGGAGCCGTGGCTCACACCCCACATACGCCCTGAGAAGCTGCCCCGCCCAGTGGTGCACCCTCCCCGGCAGCACTCTGGGGGGCAGCTGGCATCTCCAGGGAAGTGGGACCTCTGCCCAGCCCCCACCTTGCTCAATTTCTCGTCTGTAAAAGGAAAGAGAGTACATAGGAACATTCTTTCGTCTTCCACCTTGCAGGTGAGGTGACTGAGGCTCAACAAAGTTAAGGAACTAGCCCAAGGCTGCACAGCTGAGGAGCAGCCTCCAAGGCCACACTGTTGCTGTGGGCACTGTCTGTTCCTCCCAGGCTAGTGAGGCGTGTGTGAAGGCAGATGGCCCTGATGGGGAGCTGGAGAAATCTGCTCCCCTAAAGCTGAGGCCTAGGGTTGCCCAGGGGGGTGAGTTCACATGCTGGGAGGCCAGAGGGAGAAGCTCTTTCCAGCCACAGTGGGGATGTCGCTGGGGCCTCCCTGACACGGCGGCAGCCATGGGCACTCCCTGAATTTCTCATTGAAAAAGGATAGAAGGCTTCCCAGGTGGCTCAGTGGTAAAGAATCCACCTGGTAAGGCAGGAGACGTGAGTTCAATCACTGATCCCAGAAGATCCCATTCACAGTGGGGCAACTAAGCTGGTGTGCCACAACTACTGAGCCTGTGCTCTAGAGCCTGGGAGCAGAAACTAGTGACGCCCGCACACCCTAGGGCCCGTGCTCCGCAACAAGAGAAGCCACGGCAACGAGAAGCCTGTGCACAGCGACTAGAGAGGAGCCCCTGCTCGCCCCAACTAGAGAAAAGCCCACACAGTAGTGAAGACTCAAGAGAGCCAAAAACAAAAAATAAATAAAATTTAAAAAGAAGAGCAGAACTTGCCAGTCACCTAGAGGAGTACCAGACTGACAGCCTCCTGTGGCAGGGCCTCCGGCCAGTGACTCATCACGAGCCCGGCCAATTACCAGGCAGTCTTTGCTCTGGAGCTTCCGGTTGGGTGAGCCAAGACTTCCTCAGATCTGCTCGGGAGTTGGGGGTGCTCCCTGCCTCCTCCCCGTGTATGTTCTAGAGGCACTGCCAGCACCCCCGACTCTGAACCACCGCGTCTCCCTCCTGGCACCTCACGCAGGACACACAGAAAGTAAGGACTCCTCCTGTACATTTCACTTGTTCCTCGGGCATCAGGTTGGGAAGGTGCTACCCGCTACAGTGCCTGGAACCTCCACACCCTCGGCCATGGGCAGAGTCCAGACCTCTAGCGAGGTCTGAAAAACTTTTTTTTTAAGAAAGTAATTATGGTGAAATATATACAACCACATATATTTTATACATAAGACTGATCCTCAACCATATTTTAAGTGCACAGTTCAGTGTTGAGTATATCACACTGTCGTGCAACCAATTTCCAGAACTTTCTCATCTAGCAAAAGTCTACCTGTTAACTTAGAGAACGAACTTGCAGTTGCCGGGGCTGGGGGGTAGGGGCTAAGGATGGGGTAGAGGACTAGTTAGGGAGTTTGGGATGGACAAGTACACACTGTGACATTTAAAACCAATGAGGTCCTCCTGTACAGCACAGGGAACTCTGCTCAATGTTACGTGGCAGCCTGGATAGGAGGGGAGTTTGGGGGAGAATGGACACATGTATATGTATAGCTGAGTCCGTTCTCTGTCCACCTGAAACCATCACAACATTGTTAATCAGCTATACTCCAATACAAAACGTTACAAAAAAGAAAAGAAAGTCTATCCGTTAAACAACACATCCCCTCTCTCCTTTGCTCCAGCCACTGCGCACCCACCACTCTCCTTCCCGTCTCCGTGACTCTGACTACTTTAGACGCTCTACCTGAGTGGAATCATAACAGTTTGCATCCTGACTGCCTTATTCCACTCAGCATAACGTTTTCCGGTTCATTCGTGTCGTGGCACGTGCCAGACTTTCCTTTCTCCCTTTTTCAGACTGAATAATAGTCCGTTGTATGGGACGCATTTTGTTCATCCTTTCATCTGTCCATGGATACCTGGGTTGCTTCTGCCTTTTAACTTTTCTGAGTAACTCTGCTATGAACATGGGTATACAGATATCTCTTCAAGACACTGCTTTCAATTCTTTTGGGTCCACATCCAGAAGTGGGATTGCTGGGTCATATGGCAGCTCTACATTTAATTTTCTTAGGAACTGCTACTGTTTTTCACAGGACCTTCTTCTATCAGAGACACCTTGACGGTTTCTTCACTGGCTTCCCAACCCCCTTTCCTTCTTATCCACTCTTTCCCCTCAGAGGAACTTTCTAAAGTTCACATGTGATTTTACCTTTAAAACCCTCACGAGCTCACCACGGCCCTCAAAAGGAGCCCAGCCTGCCTTCCGTGGTCAGGCCCCACCGGCTTCATCTCCCTCCCCTGACGCATCACCCACCTTCCCCAGGCCTCGGCCCAAACAGTTTCCCAGCTGAAGGCCCTCGCTCTGCTCAAAGGCTCTGCGTCCTTCTTTGTTAATTCGTAGGATTAAGGAATCTCATTTCCGTCCAATGCCTCCCGGGACCCGTTGCCCCGAGTTTCGGCACCCTCTGCTCTCGTCCTGTCGTCTTCCCACGGGCAGGTGAGGTTCCCAGCCCGACCCGGGGCGGAGGAGCAGCGGCTACGTCTGCTATCAGACTACCCCCAAGTTCCATAGGTGAACCGCGGCCGGATTGCACCGACGTTCCAGCCCCTTCTCCACTCCAAGCCCACTCCTCAAATCCCTCATCTCTTCACCTCGCAACGCCCCCATCTTCAGGGCCGCTGACACGGGCTGATCCGGAACCTGTCTTCAAGGCCAACTTGGGCCTCAGTTTCCCCACACGAAGCATGGAGTTGTGGGCGCGGCGGCCCCTCTCCCACCCCTCACC
>NW_011494912.1:5598974-5603965 GCF_000754665.1 Bison bison bison | reverse complement strand
GGTGCGGGGCCGCGGGGGCTGCTGGGAGTGGTAGTCCGTGCGCAGGGCGCGAGGTTCGCGGGGACGCTTCCTTCCGGTGGTCGCCGCCGCGGACGGATTCGCGCGGCGCCACCTCCTGGACTGAGGCAAGCGCTGGCGCCAGCATCGGATTCCCGTGCTGCGGTTTGGGAACACGCGGACGGCGCCTTCTCGCCATGGCCCCCCTCTCGACGCGGCTGCTTATCCAACGGGGGCGACCCAAGAGCAACCGGCTGGGGAAGATCCGGAGCTTGGAGTAAGGGCCGAAGCCACACTGTCCCACCGGGGCCTGGGTCGGCGGGCAATCGGAAAAAAGCCTGGGATCCTTTCTCTCTCCCTTCCCGGCCCCGTTATCACCCCGAGTCTTTAAACACTCGGGCGACACGCCGTCCTCTCCTTATGAGATGGGGCGGGGCGGGGGCGGGGGGCGGGTTCTGGAGCAGCGTTGCCCCAGAAGAGGGCCTGGGCTGCTAGGGAGACAGTCTTGTAGAAAGAATATGGAGCAACCTGTTGAGTGAGTTACAGGGGAGCTCAGAGAGCCCCCCCTAGAGGATCAGGAAAAAGCCTCTTGGAGGTAGCCAGCTGCCTCAAGTTCTAAAGTAGTTATCAATGGAGGCGACGTTGGGGATCAACTGCACAGGCAACAAGAAATATCAAGAGAAAAGCCATCGGAGGCACCTGGGCTGACGTGGGTATGGGGTGGGAAGTCGGTGGGCCTGCCCCCTGAGCCGGCCCTGTCTACGCCTCTCCCCAGCCTGTCAGGGCTGAATCTGCTCTCAGAGGACTTGGACCACACGCTCCTGGGTCGCTTGAAGCAGCTGCAAGAGCTGGACCTCTCCGACAACCAACTGGAAACGCTGCCCGCCGACCTGGGCCTGCCCCACCTGCACGTCCTCCACTGTGCCAACAACCAGCTGAGCGACGTCACCCACCTCTGCCAGTTCCCGCAGCTCGAGGAGCTCAGCCTGGAGGGCAACCCCTTCCTGACAGTAAGTGGGTGCCCGCAGCAGCCCCAGGCACTCGATGGGCTGGAGCTCAGCCACAGACTGGGCGCAACCCCGAGCCGCTCTTCCCTCATCCCCCAGGTCAGTGACAGCCTGAAAGTCACCTTCCTCCTGCCCGAGCTCCGTAAGTTCAACGGCAAGGATGCTTCCACCACTCGCTCTAAGGCAGAGAGCCTGAACCGGGAGCTGACCACCAGGGTGAGGAACGGGGAGGAGTCCCCGGAGCTCGGGAGCCTTGAGTGAGTGGCAGAATGGGGTATCTGGAGGACTCCGAGATGGGCCACAGCGGCCCTGAGACCCTACCCTGACCCAGGGCTCTGATCTTGGCTGTGGTGCTTGGCCTTGTTCTTGTGCAGGCAGGCGATGTTGAGACGCTTTCGTGGTGACACTGCGCTGGGCCAGCTTTTCCCTTCGGGGGCTGTTTCTCCCTGTGGCTCGCTTGGGTTTGTGCAGCCGAGAAGGCTGTGGTTCCTGGAGGCTTCCCAGAGGCGATGAGGGCGACGCCTCTGATCCCTAGAGACAGAGGCGCCACAGAAGGTCCAGGAGAGCTGGGCTGGCCTGAGCCTAAACCTGGTCCCTCTTGTGCCAGGTCGCAACTCACTGGAAGAAGTTCATGGCCGCGCTGAGCCCAGAGGAGCAGGCACAGGCCCAGGCAGACTTTGTGAAGTCGGCTGTCAGGAACATCCGCTACGGGCCCGTGTCGCTCCGCGAATTCACCCAGTGGCGGGTATGCCCTCACGCCGCTGTGCTGCCCATCGGCCCTCGCAGCTCCCTCCTCCCTGGCTCCCACAGCCTGAGCCGCCCTGGAGGTCGCTGGCCACAAGAGGACGTGGGGAGTAGGGCAGGTCAGGGAAGGTGGCCTGGGGGCTGGAAAGATGCTTCCCCAGCTCTTACTGGCTGTCTGGAAGGGGCTTGAGGCCCTAGGACTGTGCCCGGCTTCCTGATGGCCTGCTCCCACCCAGGTGCGGATGATCTCTGAGGAGCTGGTGGCCTCTGGTGGAACCCACACACGTGAGGCAGACATGCCAGAGGGATCCCACAAAGCCACAGCTACCCAGCAGCCCAGGGTGAGTGGGGCTCCCAGGCTCCCTGGGCCTGCCTTGGCTCTTCCTGCCTCAAGAGGCATTAGGGAAGCGGGGGACCTTGAGATATGCCCAGGAGATGGTCTCCTGTGCTTGAGTGGGTTCTCTCTGACCCTGGTACCTCTTGCCTCCCATACCCCAGGAGGGTGAAGTTGAGTCTGTTGAGTCTGTGACCAGGCAGATGGGTGCCTGGTCACCATGCCTCAGCCTGCGCCTGCCCTCTCCTCCACAGGCCAGGCCGGTGGCCTTGAGGCGGCCAGGTGATACCCTACTCAGCCTGTCCCCCCAGAAGCGGATGTGCACCTCCCTGTTGGCGCCGGTGGAGGGCAGCCTTGTGGGCTCTGACAGCAGCCAGGTGAGCGCTGCATGGTGGCAGGGAGGCGCAAGGTGGGAGTGAGGGGCCGGGGCCAGCCATGACTGCCCTCTGTCCCCATCCCTGTCCTGCAGCTGGAGCCCCTGCACTTCCTGCAGTGCCACAGCAAGAACAACAGCCCCAGCGACCTGAAAACCCAGCTCTGGGCCTGCGCCTTCGAGCCAGCCTGGGATGAGGGTACACCCTTCGGGGGCAGGGGCCCTGGGAATGCCACTTTCAGGGGCTACCTGGGAGGGTGGGGAGCAGGGAGGGACAGAGAGCTTAAAGTGTCATCCAGGTCAGGAGGAGCAACTGCCGTAGACAACTGAAAACGTTTTCACCAGACTGAGCTCCCAAACAGGGCAGGCAGGGGCCGCGTCGCAGACCGTGGCCACGTGTGGTGGGGAGGCCGTGTGTGTGATCGACTGCCAGACGGGCATTGTACTACACAAGTACAAGGTGCCTGGTGAGGTGAGTGCCAGCGCCTGGCTCCTGCGGGGTGGTGGCAGAGCCTTGGCTCCTGGGGGCAGAAGTGTGGAGGTCGAGGGGCCAGACTCGGCCGCCTGCTCAGCAGGTGGCCCTTGTCTTTGGTGCTGGACTGCGGTTCCGAGGTGGCTCTGCCCCTCCGTGACTGCTCCCCTCCCCGCCCAGGAGTTCTTCTCCGTGGCCTGGACCGCCCTGACGGTGGTCACACAGACCGGCCACAAGAAGCGCTGGAACGTGCTGGCGGCCGCGGGCCTGCGTGGGCTGGTCCGGCTGCTGCACGTGCAGGCCGGCTTCTGCTGCGGGCTCATCCGGGGTCACAGGAAGGCCATTGCCACCCTCTGCTTCAGCCCCACCCACGAGACCCACCTCTTCAGTAAGACCCTCCTCCCACACCCCCCAGGGCTCCCCCAGTACCCGTGTCCTGCAGCCTGGCACCTCAGGGCTCCTCCCCGGGGCGGGCCTCACACCAGCTGCCAAGGTCAGCTCAGACTGTGGTAGGAAGCACAAGGCTTCAGAGACACCTGACCCGGCTTCAGATTCTGTCTTGTTCCCCCAACCCGCCCTGCAGCCTTGGAGGTTTCTCAGAGCCAGGGCAGTGTCTGCGATCTGGGTGGGTACCCCAGCCCTCTGGATGTGGTGAGGTGATATCTGAGCCGTAGCTGCCTGGTGTGGGGCATGTTAGGTTCGAGCAAGATAAGGACGGGGCCCCGGGAGTCCTGTCTCCAGTTGTGGCCCTCCCTCCCTCCCTGCCTTGGAGGGGCTGGCCTTGGGAGCCTGGTCTCCACCTGGGATGCAGCCTGCAGGAGGCAGCGGGGCCTTCTTAGAGACACCTGTCTCCTTCCCATCCCCTCACCAGCGGCCTCCTACGACAAGCGCATCATCCTCTGGGACATCGGGACACCCAACCAGGACTACGAATTCCAGGCCAGGTGATGCTGCGAGGCAGGACAGCCCGGGATGGGGGGTGGGCGCACCCGAGTCTGCGGCCTCACGCCCTCCCGCCTCTCACCTGCTGGCAGCCACCTGCTCACACTGGATACCACCTCCACCCCCCTGCGCCTCTGCCCTGTTCCCCCCTGCCCGGACACCTACCTGCTGGCCGGCTGTGAGGGCGGCTGCTGCTGCTGGGACGTGCGGCTGGACCAGCCCCAGAAGAAGAGGTGAGCACGGGCAGGGGATGCCCCGAAAGCCCGTCCTCAGAGCCGAGCAGCTGCAGGTCCGAGGGTCTGACCCCAGGCACACCTGTCGGGTAGTGCCTGCACTATGCCCCTCGCCCTGGGGAGCCCAGAGGCAGTTTCCAGGGCCCTATTTGCAGAGCTGGGGTGTCCGCACCTCCTGCTCATCTCTCGAGGAAAGATCACTTTCCAGCACTCCAGGCTGTGATCACCTCATCACTGCCCAGGTCCTACCACTCGCCAGCTGTGGGACCTTCCCTTGTCCAGCATGATTTCATCTGCAAAGTGGGGACAATAACTCACACCCCAGGGCTAGTGGAGGGCAACGGGGATGGTGTCTGGGCTGGGATGAGGCCCCGGGAAGGCCAGGTTGAGGCTTGTGGCTCTTGGACCCTGGGAGAGCTGAGGCAGTGCTTGGGAGGGAAGCCCTGCCCTCGAGGGTCCCAGAGTCTGGTGGAGGAGACAGGCATTAAAATTGCACAAGTAAGGCGCTCTGAGAGGGGCAGGGAGGCTCAGGGGACTCTGAGGTGACTGGTGGCAGATGGACAGGTCCTCAGGCCTATGCTCTTCATGGACCCCAAGGGTCAGGTGGGCAGACGGAGGGAGGGTCTTCACACAGAGGGAAGCGCAAAGGGCAGTGGCAGGGCAAGCTGGCTGACCAGGGAGGTCTGGTCAGAGCTTGGGAAACCGGAGGGAAGGCAAAGGCGAGGAGGCAGGGGACACCAGCCCTGCGGTCCCTGGTGAGGTACTGAATTTTAACCTAAGTACAGGGAATAGCCTGGGGAGAATTTGAGGGCAGGTGGCAGGGGAAAACTAGAACGACATCTCAGCACAGACCAACTGCCACCAGGCAGTGGTCCAGACAGGTGTTGGC
>NW_011494912.1:5598639-5598874 GCF_000754665.1 Bison bison bison | reverse complement strand
GCCTCTTCCCCAAGTCCTGTGATGTCTTCCCTGCATCTCAGACGCGTCTGCCTCTTGGGGTTGGCACTTGGCTGCCTTTTGTGGATCTCAGACTCTGCTGGGAGCCTCTCCAAGCAGTGTGACCCCACGCTCTCAGCTGCCACTCTGCACACTGCCCTCGGGGTCAGAGCAAACCCCTGCCCCTTGGCCAGCGCACTGCTTACCTCACTCAGCCCGAGGCACGGCCTGGCTTCCG
>NW_011494912.1:5594840-5598421 GCF_000754665.1 Bison bison bison | reverse complement strand
CCCACCCCCACCCGCTGGCTCCCCCTTCAGGGCTTGGATGGACCAGGGGTCCTGAGGAAGTGCCCGGCAGGGATCTGAACGAGCGCCCAGCTTTGATGTGTGTCTCTTTCTGCAGCCTTCCGGGCTGACCAGCATCTTCTGCTGCCCCGCAGGGTATGTGAAGTCGAGTTCATCTTCTCCGAGGGCTCCAAGGTATCCGGACAGAGAGTGGATGGGCTGGCATTCGTGAATGAGGATGTCGTGGGTGAGTGAGCCCAGCTCCAGGGACAGTCTGGCTTCTTGGGACCCCACTGGGCCCTGGCCAGGCCTTCTGGGGTGATTTCTCTGTGGGCGGGGTTTAGGTCCAAGGGTTTCTGAGGGGGCCCTCAGCACGGACCAGGAAATGTCTGGAGAGGCACCCCCCAACAGGCACAGCTCTTCCTTCTCCCGTCAGCCTCCAAGGGAAGCAGCCTGGGCACCATCTGCCTGTGGAGCTGGAGCCAGACGTGGCAGGGTCGGGGCAGCCAGCCCACGGTGGCTGTGGTAGTCCTGGCTTGGCTGCAGTGGTCGCCCACCATCCTGGCCTACTTCTCCCTCAGCACCTGTCCTGGTGAGTGGCCCACCTTCCTTCCCTGCCCCCGGCTGCCCCCCAAGTTCTGCCCCACCTGAGGCTCCATCCTTGTCCTGACAGACAAGGGGCTTGTGCTCTGTGGGGATGAGCAGGGCAGCGTGTGGATCTATGATGTCAGGCCCCTCCTGGCGCAGCGCTCCCCACCACAGACCGCCCCGCAGGCCCCCACGCAGGTAGGCACGCAGGGGGCTGGTGCTGCCCAGGGGCCCTGCTCAGGAAGCAGAAGCAGCTGTTCAGCCCCCTCTCTCTTCCCCCCAGATCCTTAAGTGGCCCCAGCCCCAGGCAATGGGCCAGACGGTGACCAAGACGATGGTGAACACGGTGGTGGCCAACCCCACCTTTACCTACCTCACTGCGCTGACTGACTCCAACATTGTCGCCATCTGGAGAAGGGGCGAGCCCTGAGTGCACGGGTCTGCCTCCGTCACAGGGCAGCAGGGACACAACTTAACTTATTCAGCTTTGGGGGTAGTGACGGGATCTTTATGTCTGTGAGTGTTTTTTTTTATTAAAACGCTACTTTGTAAGAGAAGCCTGGGGAGAGCTCTCTGTGGGCCCCATCCCCGTGCTGAGTGAGGCCAGCTGGCCAGCCCTGCTGCCAAGGCTTCCAGAGCAGAGACTCCTGGAAGCACATAGGTTTTCGGTTCCCTTCTGCTTGAGACAGCGCCTGGCAGCCCCAGGTTCCCAGGGTTTGTTAGAATGAGTTAGCTCCTGCCACCTTCTCAAGACAGAGATCGGGTCTGTGGGCCGGTCCACTCTGAAACAAGGCCCCTAAATGGTGTCGGAACAGGTCCTCTACCTCCACTGAACTGACAGTCCTTTTGCCTTGAGGTCATCTCTGCTCAGCCCACAGCTGGGTCATTTCTGGTCACGCTTTATTAGGAAAATAAAACCAACTCTCTATGTACAGGACACATCGGTGTCTGGGGGGTGGGAGCTCACTGGACTCTACAAGGAGGCCCATGGCTGGAGGAAGTGCTCTCGTCCACCTGGAGAAGGGCCCGGAGCAGCCAGCTACTCGATGCCTTCCTGCTTGTCTTTGATGGCCACCTGTCGGGGAGCGAGGATGTTGGAGACTCAGCCCCAGCCTCCCTGACCAAGGGCCACCAGGAAACCGCCACTGTGCCCCTCCCCAGAGTGCAGCCATGAGCTAACAGAAGCAGCAAGCTGGGGCCCCAAACATTCTGGGTGCTGGGCAGGTGCCCCAGGGACCCTGGAGCCAGCCCACCCACGCCATCATTCCCCCACAGCCCAGGTCCTGTTGCCCGGGGCAGGAGGGAGTCGGGGGGCAGAGGTGCTTCCTGGTGGCTCCGGAAGCCGTGGCTCTTTCTCACTCTCAATTATGCCTAGACTTTGAAGACCCCTGAGTAAACAAGTGTGGCCACACCCACTGAGGCTTCTTGATGATGGAACCCCCAGGGTACAGTGAGCTGCACCCTGGACAGACGGACCACAGGGGCTGGCACCACCAGGAAGAGGTTTGGAGGGCCAGCCCAGGCTGCGGGCCCCTCACTCCCACGAGAAGACCCAGGGCACCAGGGGAGGTCCCACCCCCGGATGCAGAGCGCAGGTTCCAGGCCTCAGCTCCGTAACCCCTCAGTCCACGCTTGCTGGATGCTGTGGCGGACGTCCGTGCTTGGTCATCACTCCCTTCCCCGCTCCCCCAATAAATCAGAGGCAATCCCCCGGGGGCCATCCTGGGTGAGGGCATACAGGCTGGTGTCTGCGGGGACCGCCCCCCATCCCCCCTACAGCAGCACCTCACCCGGAAGCGCTCTTCCAGCAGGGACAGCTCGCTGATAAGGTCGGTGATGGCGTTGGTGAAGGCCTCCTGGGGGCTGTAGTCCGGCGTGGTCTGCACCCGGATGATGATCTTGTGCTCCAAGGGGTGCGGGACTTTGTAGCCAGCAAACAGCACCTGTGGGTCCTTTAGGAGCTGCCTGAGACATGGACGGGCATGGTGAGGGAGGCAGGTGCTGAGCAGAGTGCACTTGGGGCTCTGGCCCCTTTGTGGCCTTCTAACCAAAGGTCTCCCTGTTGGCTTGTGGCCTGAAAGCACACGCAGCTACTCCTGACCTTTAAGAGTTTGTGTTGCGGTCACACACCCCCACCTCAGCCCCCACAAAAATCTTGAGTTAAACAGACACCTGAAGACGACAGAGCCGGTGGGGACTCCTCCCATACACACACCTACAGGCACGAGGGTCAATGACCCTTCCTAGGGAACAGGGTTTCCTGCCAGCTCTGCCCTCAGGGATGTCAGGGAGCCTGCAAAAGCCCCAAAGAAACCTCCCAAAGCAGGAAAAATCCAGCCAGCGTCCAGTAAACAAACAAAAAAAAAGCCCCATTCCCAGCCCCCAAAGAGCATCTGGCAGAGTAAATAAAGGCAGCAGGTAGAGAAGGCCCTAGGCTCTGAGCACTTAATGAAACAGAAATGGAAACCCTCTGGGCAACACGGGCTGGCAGCTGCCGTCCACACACACGGGGTCCCGCTCCATGAGGTTGTGAAGCCTGTGCCCTGAGCACCGGGAGGCTTCCTCCTGTCAAGTGTGAGGACTCCCCTGGTGGCTCAGCAGTAAAGAATCTGCCTGCCAACGCCAAAGACAAGGATTCGATCCCTGGATCAGGAAGACAACACATGCAACTTAGCAGGTAACTAAGCCTGTGCACCACAACTATGAAGCCAGTCAGAGCCCGGAGCCGCAACAACCGAGCCCATGTGCCGCAGCCACTGAAGCCCGGGCTGCCTGTGCTCTGCAACAAGAGAAGCCAGTGCAACGAGAAGCCCTCACACCGCAACTGGAGAGTAGCCTGCGCAGCAATGAAGACCCAGCACAGCCAAAAGTAAATAAAATGCTTGATAAAAAGTGTGCACACCGAGGGAGGGGGGGCCTGGCATAGGAGGGCACACTGGGCTCACACGGGCGGGGGGGCTGCAGCAGGACCCCAGAGACAGCCTGGGTGCACCCCG
>NW_011494912.1:5591532-5594740 GCF_000754665.1 Bison bison bison | reverse complement strand
GTGCACCCCTGGTGTGGTGCTGGGCGGGAGTCATCCAGACAGAAGGTGGGCAACCCCGGCCCCTAACTCACACCAGGAGATAAACAGGCTCCTGCCTGCGGCCTCAAACGTGCACACCTGGGAAAGGTTTGGCTTCACTGACAGCGTTTTCCAGCAGCAAGAGGACAAGTTCCTGGGCCAGAGTGGCAATCCCACCGCTGGCCACCTACTGGGCCAGGACTTACTGGTGCAAATACCAGGCGTCAGGTAACCACCAGGACACCGGATGACCAGAGTCCCTCTCCCACCTGCTTCCCTTATTCTACTGTCAATCTCTTGGCACGTGTATCTTGGAATGCCAGGTGTGACTGACGTCACTATTTGCGACAGGGCGGCCAACCCTGACGGCGTCTCATGAGCACAGAGCCTCAAGTGCGCCTCCTTTTCTGTGGCTCACTGTGCATTTACTTTCTTTAGTCGGATAACTGAGCCAACACAGAGAAATGGCTGCAAGACCAGATATGGGGTCACCGTCATTTGGAAGAAAAGGAATTGGGATCTGTGAATTCCCACAGCCAGCTCCCAGGACTTTCTGGAGCTCAGAGAGCCTCGAGAATGTCTTCTGGAACTTATGCTTGGCCTCTCAAAAAGCCCATCAAACATAACTCCCAGAACTTCACTGGTCATCCCATGGCTGAGACTCCATGCTCCCAATGTAGGGAGCGCAAGACCCGGTGCAGCCAAGTAAATAAATATTTTAAAAAACACAATCCCCAAAAGCCATTGACTCGGAACTTACGATTTAATGATGTTTCCTAGCGTGTGGTCCTCCTTGTTGATGGTGAACAAACAGGCATTGGGTACTTTGGTGTCCTTGTTAATGGTGATCCTAGGAAGAGGCAGAGGCAACAGATTGGGGGCGGGGGGTTTCCTCCCTGGAGTCTAAACCCCGTCCTCCAAGGCAAGCTTAGGCCCTACCTCCTCCTGAGAGCCCTTGCCCATCTCTTCATTCCATACAAACCTCTCTGACTCAGAGAAGCCCAAACCCAGCCACACCTGGAACCGTGGGACGCTCACCTACTCTGAATTATCTCTTCTTCTCAGAGCAGAGCTTCTCAACTTTGGCACCACTGATATTTTAGGCCAGAAAATTTTTTGTAGGAGGATGTCTGGTACACTGTAGGGTATTAGCAGTAGCCCTGGCCTTTACCCACTAGAGACCAGAAAAGTTTGCAGACATTGCCAAAGTCCCCTGGCGGGACAAAGTGGCCCCCCAGGTTGAGAACCACTGCTCTCAGGGGAGACTGAAGTGGCTGGCAAGGGGCTATGGGCTAGACTGCAGAGACTTGCAGTTAAGACCACGCAGTTAAGAGAAAGAAAAACCAGAATTTAAGATGGTCTTCTGGAGGGACTTTCCTAGCAGTCCAGTGGTCAAGAGACCCCGCTTCCACTGCAGGGGATGCGGGTTCCATCCCTGGTCGGGAAAGATTCCCCATGCCACCGCAGCGTGGAGAAAAAACAAAACAAAGCAAAAAAAGGGTTTTCTTTGTGCTGAATCCTAGACTAAGCACTTCATATAAATTACCTAATCTAACCTCCCCTAAGAGAAAATCCTGTGATTTAATACACTAATAAGCCCATTTCTTAGATGAGGAAAGTGGTTCTCAGGCAGATTAAGTCACTTGCCCAAAGACAGAGAGTTGTTAAGTGGGGGATCCCCAGGCAGGCTATGTGAGCACTGGACTGCACTTTCCTTCACCAGCAGACAATGGGGAATCACTGGAGATTTTACACCGGCGAATGAAGATCCGGTGTGAGTCTGACAGCCATCAGACTGTCCTCTGTATGCAGCAAAGAGGATAACGGTGCCGGGTGGAAAGACTTTGGAGCCAGAAACCCTGGGTTCGAATACAGATCGGCTAATTTCTGTGCGCCTGGGGGAGTTACTTAACCTTTCTGAGCCTTGGTTTCCTCGTCTACAAAATGGGGCGGCTCACCACCGCCCAGGACTGTGTTAAGTTTGGCAGACACGGGTGTGGAGCATTCGGCGAGTAGACGCTCGAGCAAAAGTTGCTTCTGTCTCCCGGCAGAAAAGCCCCAGAATCTGAGGGCGCAGACGGTCGAGGGCCCGCGACCCTCCCCCCGTCCCTGACCCAGGCTGGTTCCACTTACTTCTTCTCGCCCTCGAAGAGCAAGAACGACTCGAAAGCGGGAGGGGCGTTCATCCTAGCGTCGCGGCCACCTCCTAAACCCCTGCAGCAGCCACCACCGCCTGCAGAGCCCTACCAAACGACCACTTCCGGGTTAGCGGCTGCTTCCGGATTATGCCGGCAGTGCCAAACCCGTGTGAGGATCGGCCCTTTGCCCCCTGTCGGTCTGGAGGATCCTGCGCAGGCGTGAGAAGCCGCCAGGGGTGCTGGTGGCTCTGCGCATGCGTGAGTTTAGAAGCTCCTCTCCGCTCACCTGCGGGCCCTGGCGCGCCTTGGCGCTCGGTGGGAACGCTGAGGGGTGCTCTTTCAGTTCTCAGACATCCTGTCTAAGCCAAGCGGGAAGCCAGCGGTGTATTTCCCTCTGCTCTCTTTGTCCCTTTATCCCTCTTTGGAAATGTGTCCTTGGAGTACACAGCAACAGGCTCTTGAATGGAGAAGGAAGCCTTGTGGTAGTGGGCAGGTGTGACCCAAAGGGATGGAAGAAACCTCCCCTGGGCTAGACTGTTGTATATGAAAAAAATCCCGGTGCCCACGCGAAGGGCTACAAGACCCCTGGCCGGTTGTCAACTGACTTTCCAGGTGGGCTTGTAGCCTAGTGAGTTTCTTGTTAGGGCAGGGAGGGCTAGGGAGGAAGCAGGTGTAAACAGGTGGGGACAAAAAAAAAAAATGTCTGCCATTTCAGTAAACAAAGAATGGTTGCCCACTATCTAGTTACCAGCCCCTGACAGTGCTCCCTGAGGGGAGTTCAGGATGGAGAAAAACAGGATGCTGGCCGTAGAGAGTTCGGATGCATATCTAGAAATCATTTCAGTGAGCCCACATTCTTGCATTTTCCCAAGAAAAGCACTGAAATCCTTGAGTGTCTGTCTTTTGTGATTCAGTTCAGTTCAGTCGTTCAGTCATGTCATGTCCGACTCTCTGTGACCCCATGAATCGTAGCACACCAGGCCTCCCTGTCCATCACCATCTCCTGGAGTTCACTCAAACTCATGTCCATAGAGTCGGTGATGCCATCCAGC
>NW_011494912.1:5587062-5591432 GCF_000754665.1 Bison bison bison | reverse complement strand
CATCCAGCCATCTCATCCTGTCATCCCCTTCTCCTCCTGCCCCCAATCCCTCCCAGCATCACGGTCTTTTCCAATGAGTCAACTCTTCGCATGAGGTGGCCAAAGTACTGGAGTTTCAGCTGTACCATCATTCCTTCCAAAGAACACCCAGGGCTGATCTCCTTCAGAATGGACTGGTTGGATCTCCTTGCAGTCCAACGGACTCTCAAGTCTTCTCCAACACTACAGTTCAAAAGCATCAATTCTTTGGCGCTCAGCTTTCTTCACAGTCCAACTCTCACATCCATACATGACCACTGGAAAAACCATAGCCTTGACTAGACGGACCTTCGTTGGCAAACTAATGTCTCTGCTTTTGAATATGCTATCTAGGTTGGTCATAACTTTTCTTCCAAGGAGTAAGTATCTTTTAATTTCATGGCTGCAATCACCATCTGCAGTGATTTTGGAGCCAAAAAAAATAAAGTCTGACACTGTTTCCACTGCTTCCCCATCTATTTCCCATGAAGTGATGAGACCAGATGCCATGATCTTCGTTTTCTGAATGTTGAGCTTTAAGCCAACTTTTTCACTCTCCTCTTTCACTTTCATCAAGAGGCTTTTTAGTTCCTCTTCACTTTCTGCCATAAGGGTGATGTCATCTGCATATCTGAGGTTATTGATATTTCTTTCAGCAATCAAAGGAGCGATCTTTTGATACTTGACTACATGTGTTGTGTTTTTCAGCAAAAAAAACCAAAAACAAAACAAGAAAGCTCCTATATATCCTGGCTCCTATCTTACCTCTTTGGAACAGTTCCTCACAGTGATCTGAAAGGCTGTCTCCCAGGCTATTGTCCTCAGTAGGATCCCCAATAAATAGAACTCACTCGGGAATTCCATGGCTATCCAGTGGTCAGGACTCAGCACTGTCATGCTGAGGGCCAATTCAATCCCCAGTTGGGGGACTAGGATCCTACAAGCCACGTGGGGCAGAAAAAAAAAAAAAACCCACATAACTTCCAACTTCTGGGTTGTGTATTTTTGTTTTGAGTCAACATAGCTGTGAGAGGAACTCAAAAGGATAAGGGTGTGAGTCGGTTCTGGTTGGTTGATATTTGCAGACTACAGCTTAGAATAAAAGTCCTACCTGAGCAGTCAAAGCAACAGGGGCCAGGGTCTCAGATTGGCTACTGGAGCTGTAACAGCTCCCTAGATACTTCTTCAGGTCTGGACCACAGCTGTGGAGCCCCCAAGGAAATCTGGAGCTTCCCTCACCACTTCCTGGGAAGGACTATTTCCTACTTGAGCTTGAGACCTGTGGTGTGAAAATGTCATATGCTGGAGGCCCACACCAACCTGACTCTCTGGGCCAAGAGTCTTTTAGTTTGTGACTGTTTTTTAAGTCGACAGTTTTACTGGAATACACCATCCCCACTGGTTTCCTCATTGCCTGTGGCTGCTTTTGTGCTGCAAGAATAATTGTGACCAAAACCTGCATGCCTGGGCCTTTGGAGGAAAAATCTGGCAATCCCTAATCTTGGGGAATGAACCCGTGTTTAACTTTGATATTTATTATTCAGTTAGAGCCCAGACACTGAAGTTACTTATTAACTTGCAGGTTTCCATCCCATACAGAACAAAACTTCATCCACCAGTTTTGTATCTAATATCACCATCTTATTCTAACATTTCCCAGCTTCTCAAAATAGTCTGTGAACCAGCTTTGCTCAACACTCGTTTCCTCCTTGAAGTGTAATAAATCTTTGTTACATGTTCATGCTATATTTGTCTGAGTCATTTTTTAACATATTTGAAAATTATATTTTAACAGGAGTTTCCCAAGAGGAGGTCGGTGGGAATTTGCCCAGATTTCCTATGGGATCGGCCCAGAGGATGAAGAAATGCACATACCACATGAGCTAGGCCCACTCAGGGCTTCCCAGGGTGTCTGCTTTGTACTGAATGCCAGCCCCAGGGCTGCAGGCCTCTGTCTGAGGGCCCAATCAGACTCTCAAGACATCTGGGGGGCGGGTGAATAACAGGCCTGGCGATCCCAGGGAGTGGTACAGAATCCCTGGGCAGGTGAGAGGGTGACCTGCAGGACCGCCTGGACTTGAGGGAAGGAGAGTCTCTTCTCTCCTTTTTCCAGGGGGCTTCCAAAAAGAACGTAGCATCCTGAGCTGTAGGGAGCTCTGCTCCGATTCTGAGAGGAGAACCTAGACCAGTGGGTACTCATGGGAGAGGTGGCTACAGTGACTACTCCCCCACCAGATTCATTGGAGGAGAGGGTGGCAGTGACCACGCCCACATCAGATCCATTGGAGGAGAGGGTGGCAGTGACCACGCCCACATCAGATCCACTGGAGGAGAGGGTGGCCAGTGTTGCCAGTGGGTGGCTGGCTGTGTGTGTATGCAGTTAAAATCTGCAGTTCTGGGACTTCCCTGGTGGTGCCGTGGTTAAGACTCCGAGTTTCCGTGGTTAAGACTCCGAATTTCCAGTGCAGGGGATGTGGATTTGATCCCTGGCCAGGGAACTAAGATCTCACATGCCAAGGGTTGTGGTCAAAACCGCCCCCCCACCCCCATGGTTCTATTTGTGCAAGCCCCTTATAAGTGCACACCTGTCTTTCCCCTTCACTCCATGCCTTGGGGCTCAGCAGACCCTGGGGTCCATACTGCCTGATCAGGAGGTCCTTGAAACCCAAGAAGAGCCAACAGGCAGGAGATGTGTGTGAGACCCTAGGGAAGTAGCCAGAGAAGCAGGAGTTGGTGATGGGGGCAGGGAAGAGCAGGCTGAGGCCCCCTGGCCCTGAGCCCTGGGCCAGGGAGGGAGAGGGGATGCCCACCCTGCAAAGAAGCTGGTGAGGCCCACAGGCTGGCAGAATCATGACCAAGAAGAGATGAACATCCAGGGGGTTGAGCTGGTGTAAGCTGTGGGGGAAACCACCCATCAAGGCTGTGGCCAGGAGAAAAGTCTGATATGGCCCCAAAAGCCACGGGGTTGAGGGGAGGGGGCAGCCCCCTGTACCTTCACCACCTCTTTGCCTTTCTGGGCCACCCCTCAAAGAACCCAGTTTGCAGTCTGCCCAGATGGTCCTGCCCCAGAGCCTGGCTAGTCAGCCGGGTCAAGGGTCCTGCCTGTAACCCAGGCCCTTGGGAACTGTCCCAGGTCTGAGCTCACAGGGGAGGCTCTAAGCTTGGTTGAATGAGACCTTTAAGAATGTGCTAGAAGACCCTGTCCCTCCTCTGTCTTGCTAATTACATGGAAGGTTTCTGTGTACCTAGGGAGAGACTGGGAGGAGGGCAGGGAGGTGATGACCAAGGAAGTCCTGCTTGGGATGAGGGGGTTGGCATAAGGGACACTGGCAGGGCCAGGCCACGTGGTTTGAGGTTCTGACCTTCTTCCTCTTGCAGACCCGGCTGAAGGGCCTGTTTGGGGGCTGCAAGGAGGGGCAGCTGGTGAGGCGTGTCAGGTTCGCAGCCTGTGGGATGGATGAGTGGGACCAAGGGGTGTGGTGGGGATGGTGGGGAAGCAGAGAAGAGGCAACGGGGGTACACAGAGTCTATGCTGGCGCCCAGTCCCCTGCCACCCCCGCCGGCAGCCGGCCCCCATCACGAGACCCCAGAGCCTCCGCGGTCACGGCAGGTTTACTGTCGGCAATAAGCACCTCGATGCTCTCCCGGGGGGCACAGCCCAGGAGCAGGGTGGGTGGCGGCTGGGAGCAAAGGGGGTGCTGAGGTCCAGGCCTGGTCTCCTGGGCTCTGCGCGCCCTCCTGCCTCTCTGGGTCCGAGAAGTGTCAGTCCATCTGGGGGTGTGCCACAGTAAAGGGTGGCTTCTGGCTGGCTCTGCCCTGGGCAGGAAAGGAGGGCCCTGGCGCAGCCTGGGGCAAGCAGAAGCGATGGCCGCGGGGAGCAGCCCGGCCTTACAGAGGAGCGAGAGCAACTGAAGCTCCCTGGAGACATCAGGTGGGCGATGACTGGCCAAAGCCTTGTCAGCCCTGGACATCCGGAGCCCCCTGTCCCCTGACTCCCCCGGCTCAGGAGGGACCTGGGCCCTGCACCCCAGGGCCAGTAAGAGGGAGTGAGGCGAAATGCTGAGAGTGCGCAGGGGTCTCCCAGCACTTGGCAGGGCACGGCGCAGCCTGCGGGGCATCCTCACGTCTGCAGCTCCAGGATGCGGCTCAGCTCCGAGGGCGGCGAGCCTGCTGGGCTGGACCTGTGGGCCTCCTGGAGGTCCCCGAGCACCTGGAGCAGCTCGGCCAGCGGGTCCCTGGGGGCTGGAGGGAGATGCGGGGTCAGAGAAGAGAGGGCCCCACTAGAGAGGGAGGCCCCACCCACAATGCCCAAAATGGAGCTGGGGTGGGTGGCACCTACCTTCCCCAGGGCC
>NW_011494912.1:5586678-5586879 GCF_000754665.1 Bison bison bison | reverse complement strand
TCCCCACAGGACCCAGGGTGACCCCAGCTGGGCCTCCTGAGCTGGCGGGGGTCCTGGGGGCAGGGGGCTGACTTTTCCAATCTACAGGAAGAGATACGGGCACAGGTCTCAGCTGGCCCCCACTCACCTCCCTCATCCTGCTTCCAGCCCCTCCCTTGGTCCCCCTCTCCCTCACCCCACCTCCACGCCCTTCCCTTCGGT
>NW_011494912.1:5575090-5586578 GCF_000754665.1 Bison bison bison | reverse complement strand
CCGCAAGGGCAGTTTGGAAACCAAAGTTGAATCGTGTTGCTCCTGTTTTGGAGGGGCCCTTGGGAAGAGGGCCAAGCGGAACCTGAACATCCCCTAGTGTTAACTGCCCACAGGATGAGTTTCTTTCTTTTGGAAACAGGAGACAGTGATTTTTTTCTTTCTTTCTGGCCACATTGCACAGCATGTAGGATCCTAGTTCCCAGACCTAGGGTCAAACCTGCACCCCCTGCATTGGAATCACGGAGTCTTAACCACTAGTCCACCAGGAAGTCCTGAGAATGCTGTTTCAAGCGTGGCTCCTGACCGGCGTTCACCAATGGCACCCCAGGTCCCTCAAGTACAATCCTCTGTGCGCTTACACAGAGGGAAGGTGAGCAGCCTCCGTGCAGACCTTGTGCCCCTTATTGAGGAATTCTATGGGCTCAGCCCTTTGACTGTCTCCCGGGTCTATTCTGGGAGAGACGTGTCCCTCTGCTGAGGCCTAACAAGCTCCTCCCCGTCAGCTGCCCCAGGTGACCCCAGGGGGTCAGTCTGGTCCCTTACTCCTCTGCTCATTTGCTTCTTCAACATTTACTAGAAGAAGAGAAATCCATGCTATTTAAGCAAACAAATGTATGATAATCTGCCTCAGCAGCTGCAGGAAATTAACGCAGCAGGGGGCCGTGGACAGGTGGTCGGGCCAGAGGCTGGAGTTCCTGGTGGGGCAGAAGTTCTGGGCAGCAGGCTGGAATGGGCCGGGGCTGGTCAGAGGCTCCAGAGGTGGGGAGGCCCTCAAGGCAGGCTGTGCTGGTTAAGGGCCTGGGCACTGGTCTCACCTGAGGCCCAGGTGGGTTGGGTTCAAATCTTTGCTCTGCTGCTTCCTGGCTTAAATGGGGGATGATAAGAATCCACCTGTTTCAGTAGCTGCAAAAAGTGGTTTTTAAAAAGCACCCCATGTTTTCTAAGCTGGAGCCAGGGGCTTCCCTGGTGGCTCAGGGGTAAGTAATCCGCCTGCCAAAGCAGAAGACATGGGTTCGATCCCCGGTCGCACATGCCTCGGAGCAACTGAGTCCGTGTGCCACACTATTGAGCCTCTGCTCTAGAGCCTGGGAGCCACAACTGCTGAAGGCTAGAGGCCCTAGGGTCTGTGCTCCGCAACAAGAGAAGTCTCTGCAGTGAGAAGCCCTCATGATGCAATTAGAGCGTAGCCTCCACTCACTGCAACTAGAGAAAAGCCTGCAAGGCAATGAAGACCCAGCACAGCGAAAAATATTTTAAAAAATAAAGTACAAAAATAAAACTAAAATAAGCCAGAGCCAGGGCTGAGAACCACTGAATTAAGTGAGTTGGCTGAGGGCAGTCCCGGTGCTCCGAGGGCCCCACGGAAGTGCTGGGCAGATGAGGGGGCGGAAATCAACCACAGCCTGACCCTGGGCTTCCACAGCCCTTGGCACCTTCATCCGAAAGAGAGCCAGCATCGTGCTGCAGAGATCCAGGCACCCTGCCCTCCCCAGGCATGGGTGCCCTAGCCAGGAAGGTGTGGGGGCTAGATCAGGAGGGAAGAGAACAGCCACCGTAGAGGAGCCCTGAGCCCGGTCCTGGCTCTGGCCACCCCCCGCCCCCAGCATATCTCTGGGGGCTGCCCAGGCTCTGCCCGTGGGCCTCGCTGCCCCCGAATGGGCCTCCTTACCGCAATGCAGCTTCCACACCCAGCAGGTGCCGGTAGATGAGCTGAGCCTCCAGGTCGTGGTCGAGAGGGTCATTCCACTCCTGCAGGGTCACCCAGGACCGCGTCTTGTTGCAGCCCAGATCTGGGGCAGAGAGGGGACAGAGTGGTGGGCAGGCACTGTGAGTGTTCACATCTGACTTCCTGGAACGCGGATGGGGAAACTGAGGCCTAGAGAGGGCGAGGGGTGGACTCAGGGGCCCCCCACTGCAGGGCTGGGCTGGGGCACAGCCTGGGAGGTCTGGCCCAGGGCCGGTCAGTGGCGCCCACGCTTCAGGGGGCAGCCCCTTATCTCCCTCCTGTTCAGCTCCTGGGCAGTAACTGACATAATTGCAGGATGTGGAAGTTGTGCAGGATACAACCTAGAGTGCTGGACCACTTTCTGGAAGATTCCTGCCTAGAAGGAAGCTGGGAGCAGCCAAAAACCATAAGGTCATGGTAAAAGGAGCCAGGAGAGTTGCGCCTTGGAATGAGCTGGCTCTGACACATGCTGGCTTCAAGACCTTGGCACAGACATCTGCCCTTGCCAAGACTCGGTCTCCCCCTCTACAGTACGCGGCTATCAGGCCCTGCCTCATAGCACCCTGGGGAGCCCCGCTGCGCCACCGATGAGGGTTCTCGCCACAACGTTATAGCCGGAGGCTGCAGGCCAGGCCCATCAGCCAGAGACACACTCATAACAAGCTGCCACTGCTCCCTGTCAGAGCCAGAGCTGAGCATGAGTGGGTGGACCATCTTCCCAGGGCCTGGACCATGCCGAGCTATGGGGCTCAAGGCTCAGCCTGGCCTGCAGGCGGTGGGGGCCCAAAGTGCTGAGTGTCCTCTGTGACTGGGAAGCAATAATTTTGTAAAGCAGATACAGATAATGCAGGAAGATGTGGAACCTTCAAGAACATTGCTGTCCAAGAAGATAACCACTAGCTGCATGAGACCATTCATATCAAAATGAATTGAAATTAAAATAAATTCAAAACTCAGCTCCTTGGCTGCACTCGCTCCTTGGCTGCACTCACCCCCATCACAAGTGCTCAACAACCGCATGTCTGCAGCTGGCACACACACAGCATTGGGCCAAACAGATACACACCATTTCCATCATCACTGAAAGTTCTAGAAGCTTCTCTCTGCCATCCCTTTAGGGCCCAAGGCCCAGGGTACCCCCAACTCACAGCTCCAGTATTGGGCTGCCAGTGTGGCAATATGCAAATTCAGGAGCTCTCTTCAGCCCTCTTTAGCAAGGAATCCCTAAAGCGTGTTAGAACCCTGGTTCTGCAAGAAGCTCATTCATTGGGCTGAAAAAGGGTTCCCTGGGAAAGGAGTTCGGAAGGAGCTGGACTAGATGGCGGCAGATATGGGATTCTAACTCTTGCCTCCTCCAGGGTCTCTCAGGCACCCACAGGCTTTGTACACACCAAGTGGCAGGTCCCAAAACACCGGATCACGGGACCCTTTCTGCCCAGAGCACCTGCATGGCCTGGCTGGCCTCAGGAGTGCCCACAGGTGCCCTGGTGGCTCCCAGCTGGCCAGTGAAGTGGGGCTCCATAGCCCCATGTCCCAGGCGGGGGCCTGAGGCCTATGGGGGACAGACTCAGCACTGTGGGTTTCTGGCCTGCATCCCACCTGTCTTGTCCCTCTGGTGGCAGCAGCTCCATTTATCCCCGCGGAAGATGCCAGGGTGGTAGGAGCCCAGCAGGCCAGTGTTGTTAATGCAGACCTTCCGCAGTGCAGACAGCCACTGGTTCAGCTCGTTCACACTCTGCAGGGGATGAGGGGGAGGGGCCATGATGAGAGGTCACTGCCTCCAGGAAGCCCTCCATCCTTGAAACTGCCCTGCCTCTCAGGACTACACAGTCTTGAGACCTGGCTCAGCAGCTTTGGGGGAATTAGGAAAAGCTGCCCTTTCTCCAGATGCAGGCAGCCCACACCCAGGACATGGCCTGGTAAAGAGAGCGTAGGCTGGATTTCAGCCCCAACGGTCCCCTCGGCCAAGCCCCTGGGCAGTCCACAACCTGTCAATCATGTGTCACCATTTCTTCCCTGTGGCTCTAGACTCTGACCCATCAGGGAGTCCTCGGGGGTTGCGCCCCGTCGGATGGGTCTGTGACCTCCTACCCCTGCATCCAAGACAGTCACTCTGGGGAACAAAGCACGTCCCCACCCACTCCACCGTCCCCCTTGTTCAATGTCCCTGCTCAAATGCTGCCGTCAGAGGCCCTCCCTGAGAGCCCCTCCCTGCTGCACCCCACTCTGTCCCCTCCCTGTCTCTCTGTCTCCATTGCTAATGTCAACAAAGCACTGACATTAAAATAATGTCAAATATTTTCACTGACATTTAAAATATCTATTTACGGATCTATCTCCTTCCCTGCGATGGAAGCCCATGAAGGCAAGGACTCTGTTCTGTCTGCTGCAGTACCTCCATCACTTAGATTAGTGCCCAGAACCTAGAAAGCACTCAATGAATATTTTTTAGATGAATGAATAAATGAGTGAGTGAATGGGTTAATACATGAAGAGGAGAAAGGGATCCGAGAGAATCACCCACAGCCACACACTTGCATAAACGTGCGATTGTTATGTGTGGATACATACACACACACACACACAGAAACACACAGACACCAACTTGAGACAAGTTCCAACAAATGTATACAATGTGAAGATTCAAGACACGGGGACACACTCATCTACCCACTGGACCGCCCTGAGACCTAAGACCTATGCATGGGTGCCAAGACAGGGCCACACAGACATGGGCATGGCCTCCCAGGCACCCAGACCCCAAGAGACACACCCACGGCACTCACATCAGCTTTCACACCCATGCTGTGCCTGATACAGCGACAGGCGGTCAGAGGCTCATTCAGCCTTCACTCCAGCCCACCCAGGGCGGGGCGGGGGGGGAGAGTTTCCCACGGGACCCCCACTGGCCAAGGGCTCCCCTCCACACGGCCCACACCTTGCACTGCAGGTAGGCAGTCTGGAGCCTGCCCGCATCATCCGTGTAGATAACCTGCATGACGTGGGAGCTGCTAAAGCTCTTCTCCTCCACCTTCTCTGCTGCCCGGATGTTGGCGAGCTTGATGAGGGTGCTTTTCTAGGGGGACGGGGACAGGGGAAGGGAGGCTCAGGCCGAGGTCACTCCCCTTCCTATTTCTGGGCCTCAGTCTCCCCTTCTGCAGCACCAGGGGTTGGCACTGGGGATCCAGAGGACCCACCCTCCCAGGAGTCTGCTCTGAGAGTGACCTCAGCCAGGACAGAGTACAAGTTCACTCAACCTGGCCTCTTGGGGGCCTGAGCATGCCTCAGTGCCCAACTCACGCACACCCCTGACCAAGAAGCCAGGGCCAGACACTGCAGCCGCTGCCCACCCCAGGACCCCCTAGAAAGAGGACCTTCTTCCTCACAGGTCTTAAGTCACCCTATGGCTGCCACCAGGAGCCGGCCCCTGCCTGGCTTTCTTCTCCGACCCCGGTGGTCCCTGAGGTGGGCTAAGAGGAAGGGACAGGTGCCTCCAGGGTGTTCCAACCCCTCAGAGCCCCTCTTACCCTCTGGTGCCCTTACCCACCTTGGAGCTGGGAGTCTTGGCAAAGCTGAGGGCCTCCGTGGTAAGGGAGAAGTGGAGCTTCTTGAAGGAGGAGGACGTGAGGGGGCCTTTGCCCTTGGTCCTATGGATGAAGAGCGGCCCCTCCTTCACCGGGGGTGCCTGCAAACTCAGGGCCCGCTGCAGGTCCAGCTCTGCGGGCCAGGGAGGGAAGGCAACACGTGAGCCCCGGGCGGCAAGGGCGGGGCCGGGGGCGAAGCAAACTTCAACATCGGGCTGTGGGTGGAGTAGCGAGAGGCACTGAGGTGGGCGGGGCAGGGGGCGGGGCAGGGGGCGGGGCCGCGCCCTGAAGGGCTCACCGTCTTTCTCCTGGATGTCCACGAGCTTGGTGATGAAGTCCTTCAGCTGGGCCACGCCCTGGCGCACCGTGGGCTGCAGCGGTTCCATCCAAGCCTCCTTAGCCCTGGAAGCTGGCGTGTCCATGTTGCCCACGTTCTGGACCGCCTAGGGGTTCGACAGCAGGAAAGGCCAGACTCTGCTAGAGTCAGACGCCAGGCGACGACGGCCACTCCCTGCCCCTCCCCCCCGCAGCCAGTCTGTGCTACTCCCACTGTAGAAATGGAGGCAGAAGGCGACCCAGGCTCTGCTCAAGGGCCCACTCTATCCCACTGGGTACCGGAGCGGGGCAGGGGCGGGGCACGAGTCACAATTTGCGGACTTCAGGGAACTTATAGTTGGGACTGAAAGTGAAAGTGAAGTTGCTCAGTCGTGTCCGACTCTTTGCGACCCCATGGACTGCAGTCCACCAGACTCCTGTTTCCATGGGATTTTCCAGGCAAGAGTACTGGAGTGAGTTGCCATTTCCTTCTCCAGGCGATCTTCCCGACCCAGGGATCGAACCCCAGTCTCCCACATTGTAGGCAAGACGCTTTACCATCTGAGCCACCAGGGAAGTCCACAGTTAGGAACTACTCGGGCCCAGTCTATTGACCTTCTGTGGATTTCACAGCAGACTCTGCTCCACTGGGTACCCTGGCCCCGGCCTGGTGCCAGGGAGATAAGGGCAGCCTGGGAGTCGGTAGATCTGGGAGTTAGAAGGCCCCGGTTCTCCCAACAGGCGGTGCAACCAGGCCTTGGGCACCCTCCAGCTCGTGGACTTGTTCCCTTAATCATGAGACTGGGCGACCATGAGAAAGCTATGAAAACTATGATGTGCAGCGCCACAGGAGGGTCCCGGCGGCCTGCCACAAGGCGTTCCTGGAGCCAGTGTGAAACACAGTGGGGAACCCAGCTGGGCATCTTCCGCTGGGGTCCGCAGCCCGGACCTTGGCCAGCAGGAGCAGGGTGCGACTGGTGCGGGCGTCCGCGTGCCGCTCTCGCAGGTGGAAGAGCTTGGGCGCCAGGATGGCAGGAGAGACAAAGCGCAGGCACAGGAAGCTGGTGACGGCGATGAAGGGCACGTTCTGGAGGGGCGCGAGAGAGTGGGGAGCTGGACTCTGCGAGGCCTGGGCTTTTAGACAGCTCCCTTCCCTTTGGGACTCTCTCCCTCGCTCCCATGATCTTCCTGACCCCGGCCCCAGCCTGGGCTTCTAACCATCAATCAGGCCCCTTCCTACCAGGCCCTGAGACACCCGCCCCTTCTTTTCCAGCCACTTTCTCCCCTCCGTCCAGCCCCACCGAAAGAGGGCGCACCTCGTCCTGGGCGCTGGGGAAGCGCTCGCGCACGCGCCGGAAGAGCTGGCGGAAGGTGGCCCGGACCACCGCGGGGCACGCGCGAACCGAGCGGCTGAGTGCGCTCAGCAGCGCCCCCAGGTGGGCGCACAGCGTCTGCACGCTCTGCTCCAGCACCTCGGCCTCGGTCTGCGGGCGGTGCAGTCCAGAGCACCTGAGTGGGCCCCGGGGGCGGGCCCGCCGAAAGATCGAGGTCAGCGCCTGCACCCACGACTCGGACAGGGGCGCCCGGAGACACAGGTGTAGAAAGACATCAGCTGAGACAGGGACACAGTCAACGCACAAATGGGTAGAGCGGACGAAAGGTCGACTCAGGCAGAAACACACGCACACTTGCACAAAGGGCCTGACCCGTCCCCCTGTCCGCCCCCCACCCCACCCTCAGGGATAACCCCTGGCCTCACCCTACATCCTTGACCTCCACCTTGCTGGGATCCAGCTCCACGTACTTCTTCTCCTCAAATACCCTGTCAATGATGGGGCCCAGGACTCCGTGCAGATACCGCATCCCTGCCACCTGGGGGCCACCGCGAGCCGCGTTGGTCCCGCCTCCCACCTCCAGCTACCCGCCCTCTCCCCGCAGCTGGCCTCCCAGCCACTATCTGCCTGCTGTAGCCACCTAGGGTAGAACCTGGCACACACAGGGGAAGGCTGCTCAACAAATTGCAGCTACATGAATGAATGAATGAACGGAATTCTTAGCCTTAAAGGGCCCCGGACAGGAGACAGATGAGTCAAGTTTAAGGTCTCTTGGCCTCTAGGAATCTCAGTCTCCTCCTCCATAAAACAAAGACAATATACCATGCAACCTCACCTTCAGAAAAGACTCCATGGACTTGGAGGCCAGAGAATTGCTCCGGAACAGGGTGTTTGCCTCACCTGCAAGCAGAGGTTCCCGTGGATAGGGGGTTGGGAGAGTGACAAGGCTTTGGGGAGAAGGATGGAGGAGCTTGGGACTAGGGGCTCCTTGCTGACCACTCAGTAAAGAGCCTCCTGGCCACCTGTCAACTCAGCATCCCATCTCTGCCTTTTGCTTTTTCCTTTACTTCCGAATCTGACCCGTCTCCCTCCTTAACTGGACCCATCGGCCTCCTGCAGGACTCCGGGATTTCTCCCCTCCGACCATCCCTGGAGTCCTAGGCTCCTGGCCCTCCACCCCCACCCGGTGCCCTGACAGGCCACTCCCTCCCAGGCCTCACTGGTGCGGCTCAGCTCCAGCTGAAAGAGCAGGTCCAAGAAGTCTTTGGCCAGTCCCTGCCCCAGGAAGAGCTTGAGCAGGGTGGTGGCCACCTCCTGGCGGCACTCCGTGCTGGTCGTCTCCTCAATGAGTGAGATCAGCTGCCCTGGGCCCTGCAGGGGGCGGCGAGGAGAGGCGGGGCTGCAGGACACACAGGGGAACCCCAACCCTTTCCTCTGAGGGCCGCAGAGGACCACGGGGAAGGGGGCCCACTGTCCCAAGGGACGGAGGGGCCCCGGGCACTGGCTGGTTCTGACAACTCAGATCTTCGCTCTTCAGAGCATGTTTAGAAGGACGGGGAGGACACACCCAGGGTCCCTGAACCTCCCGCCTTCCCCGGGGGACCCTCACCTGGGTGCCCGGCTTCACCTCTCGGCACAGCAGCTGCACCAGGGGCTGGTAGCAGCTGGATGGCAGCACCGTCTCGTCCCGCAGCCGCACCTCCAGCTGCAAGGAGCCCAGGTGGCCCCTGGAACGGGCAGCCCGTGACCTCTCCACCGGGGACCCAGGCCGCCAGGGGCCAGCCCCTTCCCCACTGCCTCTGTCTTCCCTGCTGTCCCTCTGAGCCAGCCGGCCCTCCACTGGGGTTTCCTCGCACTGTCTCTCCCCACCTCCCATTCTCTGCCCTGGCTGATCTGTTTGGAAAGCCCTTGCTGCCTCCATCCTCAGGGGAGCTCCATCCGTCTTCAAGGCCTGGCTCCCTGCCACCTCGAGACTCCCGAGGACCCCAGGCTTCAACCATGTGGGCGTGCTGGGCCCCCCGGCCTTGAGTTTGTCAACTCCCAGAGAACAGCTCCCATGTGTATGTTTTACACTGCAAGCAAATCCCCAAGCTTCATGACAACCTGCCAGGGGAAACTGAGGCTCAGACTGGGTAAGCAACTTGCCACATTAGACCTAACTTCCAAGCTCCCCTGTTCCGGCCCCTCCTGGGGAGGCCACTGACCAAGGCTTGATAGTCTCTAAGGCCCCCCACCCCCATTGCCTGCAGGACAGCCCGGCTAAGTGACAAGTGACAAGACTGCCGTGGCTGGTTCTATGGAAATGTCTTGGAGTTGGACACGGTGGTCCACCCAACCCTTGTCCTGATGAGCGTGTGTGTTGGGGAGCGGGGTCTGGGACCTCCTGTGGACACACAGAGCTGAACCATTCGAGGTGGGGACACTGCTGTTCCTCCACTTCCGGGCTGAGTAGAGGGCAAGGAAGGGCCAGAGGGCTTCCTTATAGGGTTGCCAGATTCACAAAATGAAAATACAAGGCACTCAGTTACACTGAGTATCTTAAATATAAGTTTGTCTCATATACTTCATGGACATACACTAAAAAATCAGTTCAAGGTTTATCCCAAATTCAGCTTCACTAAACATCCTGTATTTTATCTGGCAACCTCATTCCTGGAAAACTGGGGGGGGAGTGAGAGCTATGGCTCAGGGACACTGACTCAGAGCTCTGGGGACTTGAACTCTGGTCTAGGGTCTGCAGAGACACCCTTAAAGGGAAAGTATCTGAAGGCTTGTTCTAGAATCTGCCAGAAGACTGAAAGCAGGAGACTTGTACTGCCTTGGAGCTCTGAGGCCAGGGCTGAGTCCAGGACTGTCAGAAGGGGAAGAGAAGATGCTGGCCTGGTGGACAAGGGCACAGGAAATCCGGGGCCGATCACTCCTGGCCGGCACACCTGCCTGCCTGCTGGAGCCGAGGCTAAGCCTCCCAGGGCCCAGACCCGCCACCCCTGTGGCCAAGCCCCAAGCACTCACTCTTCCCGCCGGCTCTTGGACTGGTCAGGCTGCAGCCGGAACCAGCCCTCCTCCCGCTGGGCCGCCCACAGTCTCTGCACGTTGACCACCACCTGGGAGCAGGACAGGCCTTGGTTGTTGGCGGGGGAGAGGTGGGGACGACCCGAGGCTGGGATCCTCGTTTCCCTTCCTTGCCAACCACTGTTCTTTTGAGAGGGGGTACCTGCTGAGGGTCCCTGAGCACCCGGGGGGTCCCGGGCCTCCTGGGTGACCCTCTGTGGGATGGGATGGCCGGAATGGAGGCCAGCAGGGGTGGCCTGAAGGGGCAGGGCGCTCACTTTGCCCAGGAAGTCGTTGCGGCTGACAAGGTCCCAGTCCCAGGCCTCCACGCACAGCACCTCCGCCGCCCCCTCCTCCAGCTCGAACTCAAACGTCTCGTTCCAACGTGGGTAGCATGACTTTTTCACGATCTGCCCCAAAAGAGATCACTGATCACTGGAGGTGGGCTGACTCCACCAGTCTCCCCAGGGCCACCTGAGCGCAGGGCCACCCCACACACCTCCCTTGGGTTCCCTGCAGGGGCTCTGAGGCAACAATCTCTCCTCGTCCGCGCAGAAGCCCCGAGATAGCAGAGGTAACGATTCCGTGTCCAAACCCCTACTCACTTCTCAAGTGGGGAAATCGAGGCCCAGAGCGGGTAAGACACTAGTCCAAGGCCACACAGCAAAATGGTAGCATGCTGCCCTGAGAACCCAGGTCTCAACGCCCTCCCCACCAGGGCTGAGCACCCCCAACCCTGGCTTTTTCCCGGAGTTGAGAAAAAAAGCAGTGTGGGCAGGGGGTGGACTTGGCAGATTAACCCCTAGGTGGGCAGACTGTCGCGGCACACCCTGGCCAGGAGCGAAAGGCAGCAGAGACCGCAGAAGCTGGCCCCAGAAAGGTGGGACCCACCGTGCACCCTGGGAGAGGCCACCCTGCTTCCCAGAGCCTCCTCTGAGAGACTGCAGACCTCAGCTGACCTCCCCGGTGATGGTCAGAGAGGATGAGGCCATGAGGGCCTGGGCGGGTCCTGGAGCCCCCCGGCCCGCTCCCGGCCCTCCAGCCTCCTCACCGAGGTCTCCTGCGTGCGGCCGTTGTATCGCACTCGGACAAAGGGGTCAGATGCGCCATTCCTGTCCTTGGGGGCGAGGTCCCTGCGAGGGACCAGAGCACCCATTTGTCACCCAGCCTCACCTGGGTGGACACCCCCCACCCCACTGTGGGGTGACCCTACACCAGGCTGGAAAGGCCTGGGCGCAAGCTGGGAGGCTGTGGAGAGTGTCTCTGCGTTTTCTAGACCCTGACTCCCACTGCATTCACCCCATGGACCCCCCCATGTGTTCCCCACACCAGGGTAAGGGTCCTCCAAGGCCCCTTCTGACTCCTGCTGCACCTCCTCGGGCGGCAGGGACGCGAGGCGAGTGCAGCCTGGAACAGCCTGGCCCAAGGACGCATCTCGCTGCCCTCCGTTCCCAGGGCCAGGCTCACCTCTCTGAGCC
>NW_011494912.1:5570108-5574990 GCF_000754665.1 Bison bison bison | reverse complement strand
AAGAAAGTAGAGAAGACAATCCCTTGAATGGAGGTAACGGGCTCCTAGAAGGCCTACCCCCTCCTACTTGAGGGGGCCCTTGGGGAGCAGCCCCCACCACCACCCTGCCCTCTCCCCACAGCTGGTCCTTCACCAGGACCAAATCTGGCCACGGCGCCCCCGGCTTAGCACCCTCTTTGGAAGAATCACAAACCCCCCGCCCCGCCTTCCCTTCCCCGGAAATATCATTTTCTGTTCTTTTTTGTCTTTTCCAGTTTACGCCTCTTGTGACTGCTTCTCTTTCCTTCTCAGAACTGCCTATTAAAATTCCAGAGCGTGGCCTTGAGAATCTGCCCAGAAACAGGAGGAGAAAATGTTCTTCCTGCCTCTGCAACAAAGGCAGCTCCTTAAGGGGTCAAAAGCCGAGGACAGCGGGGGACAAGTCCTCTCACACACCAAAGGGGGGTCTGACTGACCGCTGTCCCCCCTTCGCCCCCAACCCCGTCACTTGCTAAGAGGAGGCCAGGTCATGTGTGCATGTGTGTGAGTGTGCATGTGAGCGTGTGAGCACTCAGGTTACACAGCCTGGCCTGGGCGAGGCTGAGGACGGAGCAAGTGAGTAGGCAGAGGGGTGGACGGTCCGCGAGGAGGACAGGGCATGAGGGGGTGACTGTATGTCTGTCCAAGTGCAGCCCTTTTCCCTGGGACTGGCTGTGCGTGTCCCAGCCCCAGGACGCAAAACTAAAGCCCAGGGGAGCCACAGGCCGCACGTTCAGGAGGCAGGCCTTCCTCCAGAGCGGCCAGCCACCCCACGGGGACTCCACAGGTGCCGGCCGGCTGGTGGGTCCCTTCACGGGCCGCCCCCGCTCCCGCCCCGGAGGCAGGCAAGGACCCGGTGGAGGTGGGTCGGAGCCAGAAAGGAAGGTGCTTCTCACGGAGTGTGTGTGACTCACACTCAGGCCCCGACGGGAGTGGAGCTGCAGCTAAAAATACCCTGGTGGGGGCAGGGGGTTCCCTGGCACAGGTGACAGCCCCAGATTCCCATCCAAGTCACTCTCCCTCCGGGGAGAACCCCACCCTTTCCTCTGGAGATTTTCAGCAACTCCTTTCACCTCCCCCCAACCACCCTACCCTATCGAGGGCTGCCCCCCAACCACCCTACCCTATCGAGGGCTCCCCGCCAACCCCACAAGTAAGGCCAAGTTGACACTGAAGTTAAACCCAGGGGAAGCCCAGTCCTGGCACTGGGGCTGGACAATAGGGGAGCAGGGTCCCCTCCCCCATCACCCCCACAGCTCGAGGATGCCTGGAAGTCCAGCATCAGAGCAGCATCCTTGCCCCTAAGAGACACAGCCTCCCACGGGGTCACCGGGGCAGCATCTTCATGTCCCCAGTCCCCCCCCAGAGCCCGCCGTCCAGGGAGGAAGCCTGGTGGCATCAGGGAGAGGAGGCCTAGCACCCACGGTGGGCTTCTTTAGTTCTGGGGGGCCCCCTGCCCAGCTCCCCACAGCTCACCTGGCCTCCAGCACAGAGCAGCGCAGCCTGCAGGCCCGGGTCCCTGGCACCACCTCCAGCCGCAGGTGGATCTCACCTTGCACCTCCTCATCAGGGTCGACCTCGGTCAGGTGGGCCCACCCACTGAAACCTGAGGGGCCTCGGCTCAGCTAGGGGCCTGGCCCTTCTCCTGCAGCAACCCCCGCCCACGCCCCGGGCCCCTGCACGATTGCCTTGGGGTCCTCTCAAGCTCCCGGGAGACCGGGGCTGCTGCCCCCAGTGGCAGGTGGGGACACCGAGGGTCAGGAGCTGAACAGTAGTGGGCTCAAAGTCCAAGTCCAGCCTGGTGCCAAGCTGCATCTGGTGGCCCTGCCCTTGCCCCATCCTGGGACTGGCCTCTCTGCCTCAGTTTCCCCATCTTAAGAGACAGGGAGAGTGGGCTGCCAGGAGGAGGACGCGACAGATGGGGGTGCGACAAGGGGATGGCATCACGGGGGCCAATGGCCCCTGAGTGGCCAGCTGGGGCCACAAGCAGGAGAGGACTCAGGCCTGGCAGGGGCCAAGAGGCCCCGTGAGTCAGCAGTGGCCCTCCCCCCATGCCAGGCCTGCCCCAGCCTCAGGGATGGGAGCAGGTGTGTGCCAGGGAGGCCCCTCGGGAGTCACGGGGGCTCAGGCCAGCAGAGCCTGAAGCACCTCTGAACTCCTGGTCTGAACCTCCACCGGCAGATGGTGACTCAGCCTGGAGGAGGCGGCACCAGGTCACACGGCCAGGCTGGGGCAGGGCTGACCCCTCCAAACAATGTCAGTGTCCCCCGAATCCTCCAGGGGCTCTCTAGCCACGCCCTGCCCCAGGCCAACCCCCTCGACTGAGGACACTGGGGACCAGGCCGAGGAGACCCAGTGGAGCACACAGCCAGCCAGACTGGGAGGAGGGGATCCCACCCCTTGACAACGGAGCATAAAGAGGCCCCTTCCTCTGCGTGCAGAGATCTCAGATCTCACTAGCAGCCCCTCATCGCCCCGGGGGATGTGGTCCCAACCAGGGGGGCAGAATGGTCCCAGCTACAGGGCAGAGACCAGGGAACAGGCGATGGAGAGGGCCATGGGCCCTTCTGGGGAGGCCATGATGGCTTTCCTGAGCACAGGGGACTGAAGGATCCCAGAGGAAGGTCTCGGAGCGGGGGATGGGCTGGGGACTGGGCAGACCAGTGTGGGGGAGGGCAGGGGACGAGAAGCCGGCATGGCCTCCCTCCTGGGGTCTTACCCTTAGGGTGAGCGGCCAGCGTGTCCCTGGTAAGGCAGACCTTCCCAATGACATCATCCCGGCTGGAGGGTGGAGAGGGAACCCGAGCTGGGCAGGGCTGGTGCAGAACCAGAGACCCCCAACCCACCCCACCCCCTTCAGGGCCCCTCTTGGGAGCAGGGAGGCTGACAGTGCGGTCACTTACAGGAGCCTACATGGAGCAGGACCCGTGACCCTCTGGCAGGCCCTCTCAGGGGCATGTGTCTGCACGTGGACTTACGCATGTGCCCACCTACATGCCCAGCTCTTCTCTCCGGGTGCCTGTTTCTAAGCTCACATCCCCATGCACACACAGCGCAGCACACACATGCACGCGTGGTGGGGTGTGAGCATAGTGAATCCACACACACAGACACAGACGCTGCACATCCAAGCCCTGTGCCCTGCAGGTCCCCTGGGCTCCCCCTCCTTCCAGGCTGTAAAGAGGAGGCAAAGTGACCCGCAGTCCCAGAGAGGGACAGGGGCGGGGTCCGGGCCCGGGATGGGGAGCGCGGTTGCGCCCACCTGAGAGCATCCTCGTCCATGACGTAGAAGGCCACTGAGTGGAAGGTGGGCGGCAGGTGCACCTCGTACTCCTCGCCCCAGAAGGGGCACAGGGTCTTCCACACAGTGGCTGTCCTGCAGGAGACAACCCTCAGCACCGCCCACAGACCCCTGGCCGGGACAGGGCGGTGGGCGCTGCGGGGCTCGAGCCCACCTGTCCCCACATCCCCCTCCGTTTCCCGGAACGACTGCTCTGCTGGGTGATGATTCTCCCTGTCCCTCCATCGTCCGCCGCCCATCATCCCCTCCTGACCGTGCTCTCTGCCCTGGCTGGGGCAGGCACTGGCTGCATCTGTCAGGCGACTTTCCATTTGGGGAAACTGAGGCCAGAGTTGGCAGTCACTGGCCTCAGGTCACACAGCAGGACAACGGCAGAGCCAGGACCGGAAGGCTAGCTTCCCAGCCTCCCTGGCTCCTGATACTGAAGAGACTCTCTGAGGGTGGAGGCAGGGGGATGGCCAAGCTGACTCTGGGGACAGACGGTCCTCCTGGGGGGGAACCTGAGAGCCAAGGTCTGGAGCCTGCCCCACAGAGCCAGCTCTGGTTCATCCCAGGGCAGAACCCTCAACTCATAGGGCTCCAGACACTTTCCTGATGGTCCAGCAGTTAAGACTCTGTGCTCCCACTGCAGGAGGCGTGGTGAGTTCCATCCCTGGTCGCAGAATTAAGATCCCGCATGCTGTGCGGTGTGACCAAAATAAACCCGCCAAAACTCCTAGGGCTCAGCAGGGTAAGCTGAAACCCTCCAAGGACCTTGATGAAGGCTCAGGGGATCACCTTCACCCCAACCACTTCTTGGACAGGCCACTTGAACTCTGGGGCCTTGATTTCCCTGTCTGTCCTTGAGACAACCCAAGCAGTCAGGCATCTCCCCACCCTGCTCACCCCATCCCCCACAGTGTCGGTGCTCTGGAGAGAGCCTGGAAAAAAGCACGCTGTTTGCAGGTGGGAAGCACTGTGGGGCTGAAGTGACCGCCTTGGCTATTGATCAGCAGTCGGCACCCCAGTGGGCAGAAGGGTGGAGCGGCTCTGGCCATGAACTTTGGAGGCAAAGGCCTTCGTGGGAGAGGGTAGCAGACAGCAAAGACCCTGCCCAGGATCATGGGGCCCACGGGGAAAGGGATGCAGCACAGGGGAAGTGGCCGTTCTGGGCAAATTAGCTTGTTTTTTTTTTTAATGGGATGTGATGCTGTTGTATGGAGCTCATGGTAAGTATTAAACTGCAAAAGGTTTAGCATAGGGCCTGGCAGAGTCCATCCTCCCTGAGTGACAGCTGTGGTTACCCGCCATTATCCTCTGGCCCTTTGGCCGGTTGTAAAGTTGTCAAGAGGAACAGAGTGGGTGGGAGGCCCTTGGCTGAGCGCCCAGCCCACAGTAGATAATCCCTCTATGGGCGTTAAGGTCAGTAATTAGCAAGGCTAGTCGGTCTTTTCTCACCTCCCAGCAGGCTGTCAGGGCCTAATGGGCCCCAAGAAATCAGAAGCTGCAAGCCCTGGCTATCTCCATGCAAATTTCACACGCCCTTAGATGTGGGAGTTGGGGGGCGGGGCAGGAGGAGTGGGC
>NW_011494912.1:5564881-5569922 GCF_000754665.1 Bison bison bison | reverse complement strand
CTCCCACCCCAGGAGAAAGGACAGTCCAGGCTGAGGCACCAGGTCCCAGGCTGGGACCCAAAGACTCCTCAGGCTGAAAAGTGTGCCCCCACTCTTGGGCTGGGAGGGGGCTGGTGAGGCAAAGGCAGGAACCTGCACCAAGGCTCCCCAGCCACTGCCTCTCCAGCTCAGGACAGGTCACTTCTTCCTGCCGGCTCCCACAGCCCCCCAAACCCTGCCTCGTCCAGGGGAGGACAGAAACAACAGTCACAAAAGCCCCTCCACCACGTCAGTCTCTCCTCTGAGCCTTGGTTTCTGCTGTTCCTTCTGCCTGGACTGCCTTCCCACTCCTCTGAAGACCCCCTCCCAGCCCCCCTCCTCTGAGCCCTCACCTGTCCCAGAGGCAGGGAGTAAGGTCTCCCCTCCCATCCCAGCACCGCTAGTGACGTACCATCATCAACTGCCTCCTCTGCCTGACTACAACCCGAGAGTAGGGACCACTTCTGTGTTGACAGGGCTTGGCACAAGACTGGGTCCCCGTGAGTGTTTGTTGAGCGGCATGAATGAATGAATGGACATCCATCAGCCTCAAGCTCCCAGCCATCTGGGAAAGAATAAATAGGGAAGGAAAGCCAGGATGGCTTGGTTCCTCCTGTCTCTGTTGCCGGGGGATTCCTGGGGTTGAGGGCAGCCCTGGCCAGGCCCAGGGTCACTCCTGAGCAAGAAGCAGGAGTGGACTTTCTCCAGAAGTGCCCTTCAGGTCTGCGACCCATAAAAAGGAAGGAGATGTTGGATTTGCATGTTGGAGGTTGGGGAATTCCAAGCCCAGTTCCCTACTCAAAAGGGGATCTTCCTGCAGAGGAAGCTACTGGAGACAAAGTTCTCCCGACACTGATGGTAAATGTCTCCCAAGACTCAGTCCCTCCTCCCCGTAGACTGGGATCTGTAACGCCACCTCGCCACCTCACAGGGTAGCTGACTTGATGTGAGGGCCAGCCCACAGACTGTGTTTAGTAACCGCCCTGGACTCTCTGATCTTCTGTTTGTAACCCTCTCCCATTGTTCAAGAGCCCTGCCCCCTTGTTGGGAAATTAAGGTTCCACTTGCCTTGCAGCAACTAAGCCCCAGCAAGGCAACTACTGAGGCCTCGAGCCACAACGGGAGTCCATGCACTGCAGCTAGAGAAGATCCCATGTGCTGCAATTAAGACAGTGCAGCCAAATAAATAAGTAAATATTTTTGTAAAAAAAGAGTGGGCATTTAAGGACCTGAGCCCAACGGTGGTCCCTGGCCAGCTGTTGGGACTTGTGCTGTCTGCCCGGATGAGGCCCTTGGGCTGGGCCCCTTCCCACTTCTTACCCAAACCACTCACTGCTGCTGCTGGCCCAGCCTGGCTCCTTTGCGGGGCCTCTATATTTAGGGCCTTGGCAGTTTCCAGGCTGTAGAAGGGGGAGGATCAGGGCAAATCCTGAAATAGCCCCGGGATTGTCCCAAGGGCCGCTGGGCAAGGGAGCCAGCGGGTCACCAGTCACCATGAGACTCAGCTCCTCTCTGGCTAGCCCAGGCACCCGAGGATGGGGAGGAAGCAGGACAGAACCGAGCGGGCTCTGGAAGCTGTTCGGGGAGCACTGCTGGGCCCTGTGCCCTTAAGGGGACTAAAAACCCACGAATGGAAGTGGCAGAGAGGCGGGTGGCCACTGTGTGATGACTGCCCCTCCTCTGAACTGTCTCAGTCAAGATGGTTCACCAAGAATGAAGGCGAGCTCCCGGTCCTCAGAGGCATCCAAGTGCTAGCTGGAAGGGATGTTGCTCGTGAGTCAGGCTTGGGGCTCATGAGGCCCAGGGGTGCAGGCTCACCACCATCACCCCTGCCTCCAGCACTCAGGGAGGGCCTCCTGAGATTTCTGAACCCCTGCCATGACTGAGGCAAATGCTTTGCATGGCATTTGCAAGCCTGGGTACCCACTGAGCCCCACAGCAAGCTTGCAACCTGGGTCCAGATAGGATGCTTGGTCTGTCAGCAGAAGAGTGGATTTGACTCCTGACTTCTCTCCCTACCGGCTGTGTGGCCTTGGCAAAGGACTTCCACATCCTAAGCCTGTTTCCCCATCTACAAACGTTTGTTGGAGCATTTGTTGGAGCAGTGTTCGGTCGCTCATTTGTGTCCGACTCTTTGTGACCCATGAATGGCAGCACGCCAGACTTCCCTGTCCTTCACCATCTCCCACAGTTTGCTCAAATTCATGTCTATTGAGTCAGTGATGCCATCCGAACATCTCATCTTCTGTCACCTCCTTCTTCTCTTGCCCTCAATCTTTCCCAGCATCAGGGCCTTTTCCAGTGATCAGCTGTGTAAGGTAGATATGAGATGACTCATTGGAAAAGACCCTGATGCTGGGAAAGGTTGAGGGCAAGAGGAGAAGCAGGCAGCAGAGGAGGAGATGGTGGGATGGCATCAGTGACTCAATGGACGTGAATCTGAGCAAACGCTGGGAGACAGTGAAGGACAGGGAAGCCTGGTGTGCTGCAGTCCATGGGGTCGCAAAGAGCTGGACACGACTTGGTGACTGAACAAAGAGGACTGCATGGGAAAGGTCCTCAACACATCTGAATCTCCTCTACCATGGAGCAGGTGTCCCTGAGGGCGCCGAGAATGCCGAGACGAATGAGTCATGGTTCCTGTGCTCAGAATCATGTGGCACCGGCAGCCCACAAAGGAGCAACTGGTACCAAGGGCTTCATCCTAACTCCAGCTGACCCAAAGTGCTACAGGGCAAGGAACCCTGCCCAAGGGCGCCAGAGAAAGCTCTGGAGGGAAGTAGAAGTTTGGAAAGGGTCCTGAAGGATGAATAGGAGTTTTCCAGCCACCCCTGAAGGGAAGTGCTTGAAGGCGGGAAGACTCATACATGTGCGAGAGCAGGGAAGTGGGGGGTCAACAGCCCAAATGTGAGGGCCTGAGGTGGCGCGGGTTCACAGCTGGATCTAAGAGATGGTTGATGAGTCAGAGCTGCCTATACCAGCCACTATGGTGAAGACAGACCAGAAGAGGGGAGGGCAAGGGAGTACACAGGAGGGCAGGGCAAGCAAAGAGATTCTGGAGGCAGAACCCACAGAACTTGGTGACCCCTCCCCTGGGGATGGAGGCACCCGCGAAGGAGTCCCTCCCTTGCGCAGGGCTGGGCTGGGGAACCGGGCATCAGGGCTCCCAAGTGGGCAGAGTGCACAGTTTCACTGCCCTCGGCTGCTAAGAGCCTGGAGTCAGGCACTAGGGCCAGTGCTGCGGGGATGGGGAGGGAGGCGACAGACGGAGGGGCTGCACCTCCCAGCCGCCACCAGCCAGAGGAGGCCAAGCTGACCTAGATACCGGTGCCAGCAGGGGGCGGGAGGTTGTGGGGGGCGGCGGGCGGCCGGTGCTTGGAGGCTGGGCCTGGAGACCGAGACCCTTCTCAAAGCTCATCTGCCTCCCCACCCGACAGACCACATTCCCAGCTCCAGCTCCCCTCCACTCACACAGCGAAACCCACCTTGACACAGCCCGCCCAGCACCCTCCCTCACCCATCGCCATGGCAACTGCTGAGCCTGGCCTCCTCAGGCCCAGGGGGCCTTGAACTGGAACTGCTCGTGGCGCTGAGCGTGCTGGGAAACTCAAGGGGACCACTGTGCGAGCGCGCAAGGGAGGTGCCTGAGCCCCCTCCTCCTACGCCCCACTCCCGGGTCCGCCCCCCTCGGCATCCCGGCACCCGCTGAGGAGCCAGGGGTAGGGAGGCTGCCAGCCAGCAGACTTTGGACCCTAGGCTGCCTCCGGGCTCCCCCGTCCCCGCCCCTCCTCCAGGCAGCCAGGCCCCTCAGGCTTCATACTTTCCATCACCCTCCACCGAGAGGGATTTCCACCTCCAGTTTACAGCGGGGAAACTGAGACTTGGTGGACAATGAGCCGCCCAAGGCTCATAGGAGGGAGGCGGCAATGGCATCAGACAGCTCAGCTCTGGCATCTACTGAGAAGGGTGGCGGGGGAGAGGGGGGTGCTTTGGAAACCTCAAATCTGGCCAGGGGCCAGGGAAGGTCCTAGATGTCAGTGCTTGTGAGAAGCCCTAGGATTAAGACCTTGCTCTGCCACCTGGGGCCAGCATCTCCCTGTTCTCGGAGCCTCCGTTTTCCCATCCGTAAAATGGATCAGTGACAGCGGCCTTGCTGGGTGGTTTTAAGGGTTAAAGGCTGCTCCTCAGGCAAAGCTGAGGACACAAGAACAGTGACTCCCTAGCCACCCCATCCTGCACAGATCCTGCCTCTTGACCAATAGGTCTACTCTTCCTTCCCTTTTCAAAGGCACAGCAGGAAGCCCCAGGGCATTTCGGGTGCAGGGTGCATACTGCCAGGAACTAAGTGTTTCAGAACTACTGAGGAAGATCCTTCGTTTTTAGGGGGGCACTCCACCCCCTCCAGCCACATCCCCCGCAGTGCACAAAGACAACTCCTTTTCGATGTCACCCCCATGCCAGCTACACTTCTATCAAAGCCCCTTCCGCTTGTGGGCCGCCGCCTTCCCTCCCCGTTCACTGAAGGCCCCTTATAGACCCCCCGCCCCCTCCCCAGTCCCGGGCCCTTCCCTGTCATCCCCTGTCCGGTGTTCCAAGCAAATCTCACTGTCCCCGTTTCCCTGACTGTCTCCCACCGCAGCCGCACTCGCCACACCCTCGCCACCACTGCTCTACTTGCGTGTAGACCCCAGGAAGGTCAGGCGGGCATAAGGGGCAGCACCCCTCCTGGACAGTTGGGGTTTCCATCCCCAGGCTTGCTCACATGTCCTTGGCGGGCAGGTTCTTCCCCTCCACGATGCGGATGGACAGCGAGCTGCGCTTGGCCATCGCGAGTCCGCGACGCGGGGTCCTTGGCCAGGGGAGCCGGACGCCAGGTTTCAGTGCAGCGGCCGGCAGGCGGGCGGGCGAGCGAGCGCTGGACTGGGCGCAGGAGGGGGGCGGGCCCCGCAAGACGGGGGAGGTAAACGCGGGGGCGGGGGAATCTTGTCCACTTCATTCACCCCCGCCCCCGCCCCACGTGCGG
>NW_011494912.1:5562705-5564781 GCF_000754665.1 Bison bison bison | reverse complement strand
GGGTGGGGGGTGCGGGCCGGAGCCGCGGCGTTCATTGGGCCCCTGAAGCGGTGTGAGGGCGGGGCCTGCTCCGGGCGGGGGCGGGCGATGGTTGGTCCCGGCTCGCTGGTGGTGGGGAAGCGGAGGGGTCAGGGGCTCCCCGCTAGGCGAGTGGAGACTCAAGGCCGCAGGTGACGTGCGCCAGGACCCGCGTGGGCCACGGGCGTGGTCCGAGTGTCTGTACCCAGGCGTTCAAGGGTGTGGGCCCGAGTGTGAGCTGGGAGGCGTGAGCAAGCGCGGGGATGCGCGGGTGGGATCGAGCGAGGACAGCGCTGGTCCCCGGAGGCTAACTCGGGGAGGCCCCTGCAAAGGTGTAAGTTGAACAAATGAACAACCGGATGAATTTAGCAAACAACAGGTGTGTTGGTGTTAGAGTCGCGGGACCCAGAAGGAGGTGAAGCGGGGCAACTCAAACGTCCTGGGGATCCAGAGGTGTGGGGATTAGTCTGAAAAAGCCGGATTATTTGGGGGAACCTACTTGGGAGAAGGGGGCGTCCTCAGTTGTCATCTCATTTTGCCTTTTACATGCCCGGAGTGGGAGACTGGATGAGTAACTCACGTTCACAGAGGGAAAATTATGTGCTGGAAGATCACACAATTGGCCCCTGGTGGGGCTAGGCTAGGCCTCCCCAGAACTTCGGTCCTGACTGGGGACCTTTCCACGCGGGCAGGATCCTTCTTTGAGACTCAGTGTGCCCCTTCCCAAATCTAGAAGTCACAATCCGGGTCTGGCACAGTGGCAACTGGCCCTGGCAGCTGACTCGGGGGTGGGGGTGGGGGCGGGGGGGGGAGTGTGGGTAGGTGGGAGAGGTATCACCCCAAGCATGACTGCAGACTTGGGTCCTCACCCCAGTCCCACCACTCCCTTGCTGGGTGATGCTGGATGGCTTCCTAGACCTCTCTGAGCTGGTTTCATTCCATCACCTGCGTCGATTCAGTGTTTGACTCTGTGCGACCCCACCTGCCAAAAGCACCTACCAAAAGCGCTCACTATGTATGCGGGTGCCCAGCAGGTTCTGTTTTCTGTTACATTTTGTCTTTCCTGTTTTGTTATTTATACAATTACACGCATGCTTTACCGAATTCAGAAGGCATTGAAGGTTTACAGTACCTTCAGTGAAAAGTCAGTCTCTTCTCTCCCAGCCACACAAATTCCTTCCCCTGAGGCACCCACTAGTCCTGACACCTTGTGCGTCCTTTTGGACTCAGTCTCTGCCTACAGTGCATCAGCAGACACGTATTTTGTTTTCCTTTTTGTACACAAATAATGGCTTTGTGGTTACTCTGAGAGTTTCACTTTTTCTGTCTCAGGGAGCCATGCATGCTGCTGCTGCTGCTGCTAAGTCGCTTCAGTTGTGTCCAACTCTGTGCGACCTCATAGATGGCAGCCCACCAGGCTCCCCCGTCCCTGGGATTCTCCAGGCAAGAACACTGGAGCGGGTTGCCATTTCCTTCTCCGGGAGCCGTGCATATCTGTACACAAAAAGCATCCTTGTTCTCTTGGCCGTTTACCCAGTTTTCCTTCGTGTGGAGGTCCATCCACCACGTCTTTGATGTCCCCTGTCAGTGGATGGGCAGGGTGTCACCATCATTTGCTTTCACCAAACAATTGCATGGCTCACACGTGTAACAGGATGGTTTCTCAGGGTATCTGGGGCTATTTTTTCAGGTAGTTTATCAAGGCCATTATCAGTTCAGTTCAGTTCAGTCGCTCAGTCAAGTCCGACTCCTTGCAACCCCATGAATCGCAGCACGCCAGGCCTCCCTGTCCATCACCAACTCCCGGAGTTCACCCAAACTCACGTCCATCGAGTCGGTGATGCCATCCAGCCATCTCATCCTCTGTCGTCCCCTTCTCCTCCTGCCCCCAATCCCTCCCAGCATCATGGTCTTTTCCAACGAGTCAACTCTTCACATGAGGTGGCCAAAGTACTGGAGTTTCAGCTTTAGCATCATTCCTTCCAAAGAAATCCCAGGGCTGATCTCCTTCAGAATGGACTGGTGGGATCTCCTTGCAGTCCAAGGGCTGTCTTTGTT
>NW_011494912.1:5543381-5562605 GCF_000754665.1 Bison bison bison | reverse complement strand
CAGTCCAAGGGACTCTCAAGAGTCTTCTCCAACACCACAGTTCAAAAGCATCAATTCTTCGGTGCTCAGCTTTCTTCACAGTCCAACTCTCACATCCATACATGACCACTGGAAAAACCATAGCCTTGACTAGACGGACCTTCGTTGGCAAAGTAATGTCTCTGCTTTTCAATATGCTGTCTAGGTTGATCATAACTTTCCTTCCAAGAAGTAAGCATCTTTTAATTTCATGGCTGCAGTCACCATCTGCAGAGATTTTGGAGCCCCCACAAATAAAGTCTGACACTGTTTCCACTGTTTCCCCATCTATTTCCCATGAAGTGATGGGACCGGATGCCATGATCTTCGTTTTCTGAATGTTGAGCTTTAAGCCAACTTTTTCACTCTCCTCTTTCACTTTCATCAAGAGGCTTTTTAGTTCCTCTTCACTTTCTGCCATAAGGGTGGTGTCATCTGCATATCTGAGGTTATTGATATTTCTGCCAGCAGTCTTGATTCCAGCTTGTGCTTCTTCCAGCCCAGCGTTTCTCATGATGTACTCTGCATAGAAGTTAAATAAACAGGGTGACAATATACAGCCTTGACGTACTCCTTTTCCTATTTGGAACCAGTCTGTTGTTCCATGTCCAGTTGTAACTGTTGCTTCTTGACCTGCATATAGGTTTCTCAAGAGGCAGGTCAGGTGGTCTGGTATTCCCATCTCTTTCAGAATTGTCCACAGTTTATTGTGATCCACACAGTCAAAGGCTTTGGCATAGTCAATAAAGCAGAAATAGATGCTTTTCTGGAACTCTCTTGCTTTTTCCATGATCCAGCAGATGTTGGCAATTTGATCTCTGGTTCCTCTGCCTTTTCTAAAACCAGCTTGAACAACTGGAAGTTCACGGTTCACGTATTGCTGAAGCCTGGCTTAGAGAATTTTAAGCATTACTTTACTAGTGTGTGAGACGAGTGCAATTGTGCGGTAGTTTGAGCATTCTTTGGCATTGCCTTTCTTTGGGATTGGAATGAAAACTGACCTTTTCCAGTCCTGTGACCACTGCTGAGTTTTCCAAATTTGCTGGCATATTGAGTGCAGCACTTTCACAGCATCATCTTTCAGGATTTGGAATAGCTCCACTGGAATTCCATCACCTCCACTAGCTTTGTTCGTAGTGATGCCTTTCTAAGGCCCACTTGACTTCACATTCCAGGATATCTGGCTCTAGGTCAGTGATCACACCATCGTGATTATCTTGGTCATGAAGATCTTTTTTGTACAGTTCTTCTTGCCACCTCTTAATATCTTCTGCTTCTGTTAGGTCCATACCATTTCTGTCCTTTATCAAGCCCATCTTTGCATGAAATGTTCCCTTGGTATCTCTAATTTTCTTGAAGAGAGCTCTAGTTGTTTTCCTCTATTTCTTTGCTTTGATCACTGAGGAAGACTTTCTTATCTCTTCTTGCTATTCTTTGGAACTCTGCATTCAGATGCTTATATCTTTCCTTGTCTCCTTTGCTTTTCGCTTCTCTTCTTTTCGCAGCTATTTATAAGGCCTCCCCAGACAGCCATTTTGCCTTTTTGCATTTCTTTTCCGTGGGGATGGTCTTGATCCCTGTCTCCTATACAATGTCATGAACCTCTGTCCATAGTTCATCAGGCATTCTGTCTATCAGATATAGTCCCTTAAATCTATTTCTCACTTTCAATGTATAATCATAAGGAATTTGATTTAGGTCATACCTGAATGGTCTAGTGGTTTTCCTTACTTTCTTCAATTTCAGTCTGAATTTGGCAATAAGGAGTTCATGATCTGAGCCACAGTCAGCTCCTGGTCTTGTTTTTGTTAACTGTATAGAGCTTCTCCATCTTTGGCTGCAAAGAATATAATCAATCTGATTTCGGTGTTGACCATCTGGTGATGTCCATGTGTAGGGTCTTCTCTTGTGTTGTTGGAAGAGGGTGTTTGCTATGACCATTATCAGTCATCCTCAATTGCCCCCTCTGACTGGGCATCCCTCAGGCTTGTTCCCCCTCCCTGGGTTTGGACCAGACCATCTGGGGAATGAGAAGAAGCTATGTTGGCTTCTTGGTAGATTGGGGGCTCACTGCCCCCCACCAGGCTGTACTGAGGCCTGGTTGGTGGGTGCTGGGCAGGGAGGGTCCCTGCCAAGTCTAGTGTTTGGTGTTGCTGCAAGGATATTCTCCTCACCTAGACGGGAGACACACTGTTCTCCCCAGAGCCTTTAGCCTACTCATCTCCAGGCCAGGCTCCCCTCCCCTACTATGAATTCTAGACCCCAGGCCAGAATTGTCCCCCAGAGAACCTCCACTTTGTCACAAGAGCTTCTGGAGTGTAGCTTCCAGAGGGGAGCTGGGCCTCCCTTCTGTGTTCTCTGCTCCATGGAGCAGACATGAACAGATGCTCCCATTTTCTGGGCGCTAGACCTTTAATGATGTCACTCACAATCTCCTTAGCTTTGCAGAGGGCCACGCTTCCCTGGTTTCTGATCCCAGGCAACACAAACCAGCTCTGACTAATACAGACAGAAAGGGATTCATTAGAGGCTGTTGAGCGTGTCATGGATGCTCAGGGAGAGCCAGAGAACCAGGTCCAAAGGCCACACCCAGCCGGGAACAGGTCCCCAAATCACATGCCGGAAGTGGCTTGGTATGGACACCGCCACCGCTGCCCTGGCCAGACCCCTCATCTCACACCGACACTGGACGCCGGGCACTCCCACCACAGTGCTACGGCCGCCTCCCCCACCTGCCCACGGAGCTGGAGGGTGTCTGTGCCTGGGGAGGGAGGGGGGCCTGCCTGCAAAGGTGGGTGGGGGAGGGAGGAAGACCTGGACAGAGGAAGGGGGTCCAGGTGCTGGGCACCCCGAAGGGTGACAGTAGACCCTGCAGGGTCTTGAACTTCTCCATGCTGCACCCACTAGATGCCACCTAGACTCCGAGCGCCCAGAGTCTGTCATTTGGTTCCCGTGACAGTGCTCTGAGTAGGTGCCATCACCCCTTTCTCCCGGTAGGCACCTGGCACCCTGCATCGCTCAACTTCAGAAGAAAGGGAGGCGGCTCAGTGGGGGCTGCCGCCCACCTACCCACATCCCTGCTGACACAAGAGGCCCTTCCCTCTGCACTGCCCATTCCCTGGCCTGGTGGCCTCAGAGCGCAACCTCTGGGGCCACAGGGACTCCTGAGGCAGAATGGGGTTGACACAGAGGATTCAGCCAGGGAGGCAAGCCAAGCTTCTAGAACATTCCCAGAAACCAGTCTCTGGGGAGGGGGTGAGTCAGAGGTTGGGACAGGAAGGAGAGCGCATTCAGGCTCTGCCATCAGTCCAGACCCTCCATCTAGAGGGTGGCTGCAGAGGTGATCCATTTCCTGAGCGGACTCCTGCTGTCAGTTTCTGTCTTCCTCATTCATTCATTCAGTCATCTGCTCGTGTATTCAGCATCACTGACTTGCGCTGGGTGCTGGGGATCCATAGGATCAAGGGGCTCACAGTTGAAGGGAAGAGAAAGACACAAAAGGGCAGGTCAATGCTACAACAGAGAAATGAATGAGGAACACAGAGGGGGAGGGGGGCCCAGGGTCTTCAAAGAGGAAGTGATATTTGAGCTGGCACTCAAAGGATGCACAGGGTACACACAGTGGTCCAGGTGGGAGCAGATGCCCCCAGTGCAGGGGGCAGCCTGAACAAAGGCGTGCAGGCATGATGAAAGCTGCAGTGTTCCAGAAACGTCCAAGAGGGAGGTGTCAGAGGCCTATGGAACTTGAGACTGGAAGGGCAGAGGGAAACCAGCCAGCGAAGGGCCTTGGCAGCTCAGATGTTTTCCTGGGCGGGGTTTGGAGCCGAAGAATGACGTGGATGGACCTGGGTGCTGGAAGTTCAGCGAGTCCACATTTTGAAGTATTAGCAAGTGGGTCTCATTACCACCCTGAACTCAATGTGCCCCTAACCCACATGGTCGGCTGAATGGAGTAACCCTTTCCGGATGTTTTTGGGGAACTACAAAATGTTTCAGTTTCTTTTAAATCAGACGAAAAAGTGAATGTAATGGTAATGAGTATGTAACAGTGGATCCACTCTGGATTGCATCCATCTCTATACCAAAGCGGATGTAAATTTTAAGATCTTGACCCACATCAGCAAGAGTGCCAAGGACTCCTGAAAGTCTTGGTGCTCTTGGCACATTAAGGAGGCAGCTCTTGAGTTTCAAAGCATGTCTAGAATAAATTCACAACAGGTCAGTAACATTGAAAAGTGTTTGAGTTTGTGGAATCTGGGTTTTTGAGCATCAGAGGAGATTCAGAAGGCCTGGGAGGACCAGCTACACCTCCAGCCTCCTTCTGAGATGGGGAAAGAGCCTTAGACAAAGGTGAGCCCCCTGGGTGCTACCCGCCAGGGAGAGGGTTGAATCCAAATTGGCTGAGATGAGAAGTGAGGGTCTAATCAAGATTCCATTGGGGACGTCCCTGGTGGCACAGTGGATAAGAATCCACCTGCCAATGCAGGGGACATGGGTTCGATCCCTGGTCCGGGAAGATTCCACATGCTGTGGAGCAGCTGAGCCCATGCACCATAGCTACTGAGGTCTCCGTGCCTAGAGCCTGTGCTTCGCAATAGTGTTGAGTGTCAGTGGTATCTCAGTAAAACTGGAAAATGAATAAATAAAAATGCACCCATACCGGATTCCTCAAAAAATTAACCAGCAATCACACTTCTACCCCATGGACTGTAGCCCACCAAGCTCCTCTGTCCATGGAATTCTCCAGGCAAGAATACTGGAGTGGGTTGCCATTTCCTTCTCCAAGTGATCTTCCAAACCCAGGGTCTGAACCTGGGTCGCCTGCATTGCAGGCAGACTACCGACTGAGCCACAGGGAAGACCTCTGGATATATCCAAAGGAAGTGAAAACAGGGTTTTGAAGAGATATTTGCATACTCTTGTTCATCGCAGCTTTTTTCCCCAACAGCCAAGAGGTAGAAGCCATCTAAGTGTCCACTGATGGACAGATGAATAAGGGGGTCTCTACACATACAGTGGAATATTATTCAGCCCTTAATAAGAAGAAAATTCAGGGACTTTCCTGGTGGCCCAGTGGCTAAGACTCTGCACTCCTCCAGGTTTGATCCCTGGCCAGAGAACTAGATCCCACCCGCTGCAACTAAAGATCCTGCATGCCGCAACTAAGCCCCAGTGCAGCCAGATAAATAAATAAAAGCAAATATTAAAATAAAAAGTTGAAAAAAGGAGAAGGAAATCCAGCAGCTGTATAGCATGAACTAACCTGGAGGATATTATGCTCAGTGAAATAAACCAGTCACAAAAGACGCATGCTCTATGGTTCCAGTGCTATCTGATGTCTAGTGCAGTCGGTCTCAGAAATAGAAAGTAGAACAGCGGTTGCCAGGGTTCTAGCCTCAGGGAGGGAGAATGGGGTGTTTGTTGTTTAATGGGTATAGAGTTTCAGTTTTGCAAGATGATAAACTTCGGAAGATGTGTCTCACAAGGACATGAATGTACTTAGCAGCATTGAGCTGTGCCCCTAAAAATGGTTACGGTGATTTACTTCATGTTACCTTTTTTTTTTAACCACATCAAAAAATGCAAATATCCCTCAACTTTATATGCATTTCTGTGGCTATAAAAATATTCAAAAAAGAATTTTATAACCTAGTTTTGAAAGTTCTCCGGGTTCCAGGAACTCATTTCACTTGCTGCTAACCTTGATTTCTCCACAAACATCGTCCACTCTTAGGAATCTTGGGAATCCTTCCCAAGTGAGAAGATGTGACCTACCGATTGTTTTCACGCACGGTGACACATCTTAAAATGCTAAATTTGTGAAGCTGACACAATACTGGGTGTAGAAGATATTTAAAGAAACATTTACCCTTTTTAAAACTGGGGGAGGGGCTTCCCTGGTGGTCCAGTGGCTAAGACTCCATGTTCCCAGTGCAGGGGGCCCGGGTTCAAGCCCCGGTTGGGGAATTAGATCCCACTATGCTGCAACTACTGCCTGGTGCAGCCAAACAAATAAACACGTAATTTTAAAAATTGGGGAGCTTATGTATTTTGAAGCCAGTGACCTTCCCCTCCCCCAGACCTAAGGACTGGAGGCCCCTCACCCACAGGGTCTCCCAGGGAAGCTGTCCCTGCTCAGGGGAGAGGCCTGCCCTTCTGTCCTCCCTGATCCCAGTGCCAAATCTCAGCTGGGCCCCAAGAGAGGACTTCTGAGAGGAGACAGACCCCAGGAGGAAAGGGCAGGGTGGTATTACTGTGAGTCAGAAAGTCAGAGAAGTGGATCAGAGGGAGAAGCAAGGTGTGGGGAGGAAGCTGGGCGGAGGTGCTGAGGGGGGAAGGGCAGCCCTCCCACAGAGGTCAGGGGGGGCCCACCTGGGGCCCCACAAAGGCTGGGTGCAGAGCTCTGGACTGAGCCCAGGGCCCCGGGGAGCCCTGGCCGGCTCCAGACCGAGTGACGGCACAGTGCCACGAGGTCTGGACAGGGCAGCTGTGAGATGCCTGGAGGAGGCAGGCCAAGAGGCACTCACGGGCCGGTCAGGTTCTATTCCCAGCTCCCCCCTGCCCCGCCCCATTTAGACAGAGAGCATTACACACAATTTTAAAACCGAGGCCCACAGTAAAGAGTGTGGGCCCTGAGCCGGATCCCTGAGTTCAAATCCTGGCTCCGTTACTGATAGCGACAGAATGAAGGGACAAAACAGGTGACTGAAGGGTGATTAAATAGTTAATCCCACTAGGGGGCTGTAAGTAGAAAGATATGGGAGACCCCTGTAAGTTAATGATTACCTGAGAAAGCAGTTTGCTTAACCACAAAACCAATCAGGCTTGTTTAGCAACAAAACCATGCCACGGGACATGCCCCAGAGCAGTTAAACAATGGCGGCATGAGCCCCCCTCCTGCCCGGTGAGCTCAGTGAGCTGATGATCTCAGACATGCTCTCTGCACACATGAAAAACAGCAATCCGTGGACCTCGCTTGACCATGTAGGGACAAGAAGACTCCCCTGCTCCACCTGGAGGAGGAACCGATGATGAAAGCGTGACGTCTGCTCTAGAAAGACAAAGAAGGTCTCCCCTCCTCATGTTTCCTTTGATTATAAAACTGCAGCCCCACTGAGTTCTTGGGGCGCGGCATCTCTCGCCCACCTGCGTGTAGGCCTCATAAGCGTCCTAGTCTAATAAGTCATTTCTTATCTCCCACTTTGCTCTAGCCAAATTCTTCGCTGCCCTGAGACATAAAGCAATAGGGTACCGGGCCTCTCCGGAGCCCCCCTGGAATGACACCGATCGGTTTCACGACCACAATAAGACCTGCTATGTGACTATGGGCAAGTAACTCAGCCTCTCTGGGCCTCGTTTGCCTAAGTTGTAAAGTGGAGCGATGGTGGGGCAACCCCTCCATAGCGTGGCTGCGAGTAGAGCCTACTGATGTCAGCAGAGCTCCAGAGGCACTTTTCAGCGCTGAGAACTTTGGGAACATTCTCATTCGTCTTCATTGGAGCCAGGATCTGCTCCCATCATCCCCTTCATATGGGTAAGGAAGCCACAGACGGAAGGGCTGGTGTCAGTCCGCTTTGTAGACAAGGCCCTGCAGAGGCGCTGTGATGAAGTTGCCCTCTCCTAACACAGCTTCACCCTCCCTGGAGGACAGAGAAACAGACCCTGCTCAGAGAGAAAGAGAAACAGAAGCAGAGAGACAAGAAGTCAGAGAGAGAAACTGCCGAGACAGAGGGAAGGTTCTAGACCCCGACTGAGGGGGGGGCAGAGTTAAGGGGAATGTGGCCCCCCGATTCTCCCCAGGGACCCCTTGTGTGTGGGGGGGAGAGGTTGCAGGTCCCTCGGGGCGCCCCAAGGTGGCCAGGAGAGTGGCCTTGAGCAGAAGCCTAGAGCAGGCACGCAGCGCTGACCACTGTCCCCGAGGTGCCCTGTGAGCGTGGGGCCCCAACAGTGGCCAAGAAGGGCAGCCAGAAGGGAGCCCAGAGGTGCCCATTCTCTGAGGCCTCCCCAGAGCTGCAGTCACTTAAGCCCCTCAGCTCCAGCCCACTGCCCCTTCCCAAAGCGGGAAACTGAGGTAAGGCAAGTGAAAAACCAGGAGTCCTGGGTTTTGAAAGGGGAAGGTTGGGAATCCAGAGTCTTGGCTCTAGATCTCTGCCCCAGCCTCTTGGAGCCACCCAAGGCACCTCCTACCCATAGAGGGTGATGTTCCAGGTGGGCTTCCTGGAAGAGGTGACAGCAGGCTGGAGTTGAAGGAGCAGGGCTAGAGTAGGGGGGGTGGGGGACAAGGGTACAGGCATCGTTCTCAGGCACCCCCTGAGCAGAGATGGCCCCGGACTGGGGAGGGGACGGTGTGATTCCCAGGAGACCCTGGTCTCCAGACCCCTGGCTGAGCGTCTCCCAGCTCCAGGGGGAGGAGGATGACAGGGGACTCGGCATGAGGCCAGAGCAGCAGCCACAGCCAGAACATAAACCTGTCAAGGCTTCTGGCGCCACCGCTCCCGGCTCCAGCTCGCGACAGGCCCTGGCTGGGCTGACAGGAACCAGGAGCCCTGGAGCCACAGTGGGTGGGGGGTTTTGGGAGGGCTGTGGGGGAGACAGGACGTGGAGGCAGCTCCCGGTTCTCAGCCTGACTCCTGCCCAGGGGGCTCCAGCCCACCCTTCACACCGTGCTCAGAGGGCGCCCCCCCACCGCCGCAGACACCAACTTCTCTGCTTTCATGGCATCGCAGCTTCTGGTCCTCTGTGGGTGTTTGCAGTTCAAGCTCCAACTGCTTGCCACAGGGCAGGCTGATAAATCGAGAGGAAGAATTGTTGGGGCACTGAATAGCGACTTTATTAGGAAAGCTGGCAGACGGAGAAGATGGGAGACTAGTGTCGCAAGGAACCGTCTTCCCCACGTCAGAATTCAGGCTTCTCATACTAAGAGGGGAAGGGGAAAGTCCCGGTTCCGGCCAGACTCCAGAGGGGATGTGTTCATTTCTTCCTCCCCTGCTGCCATTCACAGGTGGGCCTGGTCAGGCTCTGTCCTGTGAGCTAATCTAAGGTGTTTTAGCTTAACACTCGTTACCTGGGTGGCAGGATTCCCAGAGGTGGTTCATTGTGTATAATACAAGCTTACAGGTGGGATTTCATTTGGTGGTCCAGTGGCTAAAATTCTGCACTCCTAACGCAGGGGGCCTGGTATTTGATTCCTGGTCATGGAACTAGAGCCCTAACTAAAGATCCCACCGGCAGCAACTAAGACTCAGCATAAGTAAATAAATATTTAAAAAAAAAAAAAAAACCTTATGGACAATAGTGATTAACTTGTAACAGAATATGAAGGTCCTTCCCTCTTACCTGGGCACTTGGGACCCTGGCCTCTGGGTGCCCTCAACTCACCAGGGTCCCCCCTGCCCTAGCCGCCCCCAGCAAGACCCCCACTGTCCCTCCCAGCATCTCTGCTTCTGCTCAGTCTGGTACCTTCTGTGTGACTGACCGCTCCCTCCCCTGCTGGACTCCACCCATGTCTCTCTGGACTGTGCCTGAGTGAGAGGCCGCCAGGCTGACAGTGCGCCCATTACTGGGGGACCAGGCCTCCCAGCTCCTTGGGGCAAAGGCCTCTGTCTGTTCCCTGATGACTCACAGTGGCAGCCGCCTGCAGAATAAACGCGGACTCCTTTTCTTACAGTAAAACGCACACATCTTAAGTGAACAGCTTGATGCAGTTTTACACATGCGTACACCTGGGTAGGGCTTCCCTGGTGGCTCAGTGGTTAAGAATCCGCCTGCCAATGCAGGAGACCTGGGTTCAGTCCCTGGGTCGGGAAGATCCCTTGGAGAAGGGCATGGCAACCCACTCCAGTATTCTTGCCTGGAGAATCCCATAGACAGGGGAGCTTGTCGGGCTACAGTCCATGGGGTCGCAAAGAGTCAGACACGACAGAGCGACTAAATGACAACAACCACATCTGGGTCATTCAGATGGAGAGCTAGGTCACTTGCACCCCCAGCAAGCTTGCTCTTGCCCCAGTCCGGGGACAACCTCTACCCCAAGTCGATCACCCGCTGTTATTCTTGCCTGCTTCTCATCTCCCTACGGAGAGGATCACATAGCGTGGATTCCTCTGCCTCAGGCTTCTCTTGATCAGTGTGATAACATCCAGGACAGTCACCCAGGGGGCTGCCTGGGTCGACCATCCATGCTCTTGTCATAGATGAATAGCCTTCCACGGTGGGGACGGAGCCCCCACAATGCCCTTCGCCCGTGGACAGACATCTGTCCTCTGTACTGTGTCCAGTTTGGATCTGTTACGAACAAGACTGCTGTGAGTGTTCTCAGACGTGACTTCTGTTGGAGGAGGGCGCGTGTTTCTCTCTACAGAGGAAATACAGTCAGCAGAACTGCTGGGTCTTAGGGGAGACATCAGAACTCTAGGTCCCAGCCTGGTCAGTCCTGACCGTCCCTTTGCAGGCATGTCGCACCTGTCCCCACCGTCTCCCCAGTGGACACACTGGGTAACTCCCCTTCCTCCTTCCAGCAGCCCAGTGGCTGAAACTCTTGACTCTTCGGTCTTATTTGGGAGAGCTGGACAGCTGTCCTGACCTCACTGCCCCCACCCCCGTGGGCCCAGGGGCCCCTCTCACAGCAGAAGGGCCCACAGGGTTGGTCAGCAAGCCGAGAGCCCTTTCCCCCATGAGAGCACAGAACTTTCTTCCTGCACCGGGAGCACTTCCCATGGCACTCTGGGACCATCCACTTGGGGCGTGTCCCTCTGTCTTGGCCACTTTGTTCCCATAGGACGGGCTGTGGCCAAGCTGTTCCCGGTCCCCGGAGCCCAGCACACAGCCCGGGGAGGATGACGGCAGGAGAGGATGCATGGAAAGGGGGATGGGAGAGGGCAGCCTGAGATGAACGTCCCACCCTGGGCACTGAGCCTGGAGATTTAGGCTTAAGGTCCAGTCTGCCTGCAGCTTTTAACTTCTGGGGGCCCTGCTGCAGCCTTGGCGTCCCTCTGGGGTCCAGGCAGGATTGAGAACCTGCCCTTCCCTTCATCCCCGCCAACTAAGACTTAGACTCAAGGCAGGCCAGCTGGGGACAACCACAGCCACATCGGCCAGCCTCCCCAGGCCCCAGGGGTCCCCGTCCCGAACAGCTCAGTCTGGACCACGTCCACGGCGGGAAGAGAAGGGGTCTCCTGCCCCGTCGAGGCCCTTCTCTAACATTCTCAGAGACTCCTCAGGGGGCTGGTGGCTGGACCAGGGGAGGTGGGTAAGCTGTGGTCAGGCTCTGTGAGCAGAGGCGCCATTGCCCACCCCGCCCTTGGCCCTGAGCCCAAACCCAGGTTCCTCTCTTCCCAGAACTTCATCCCCCTGAGTCACCAGTGTTACGTGCTTTGGCCTCATTAACCTCCTGAACCTTCCAGAAAGGAGTGGAAACATCCTCCCACTGAGGAAGCTGGGGGTGGGAGTGGGAGAAGGGCAGGGGACCACCCTGGCTGCAGCCCAGATCAGAGGCAGGGACTGGGGCGGGGCTGGGCACCCCTGCCTCCCCACCAAGGGCCCTGTGGCCCCCTCCCTTCCCCTCCAGCAGAGTTCTAAGACCCCTCCGGGTCCCATGGCCAGCTGGTGGCACTTACCACACTCCTGTCTATTCATCTGTAAAATGATGCTAATCGTGGGATTGCCCCAAGGATGTGAGGTTCACATTCGTGAATTGTTCAGTCCAGTTCCTGGTGCCTAGTAGGTGCCAGACAAGGATCCTTGGCATCGCTGTGCCCTCTGCATGTGGCCCTCGCTGGGTTGGGCTGGAGTGACTGGGTGGGGTGGAGGGATTGAGGAGGGAGCGGTCTGAGTCTCCTGGTCTCCGTTTCTGCTGCCCTCGGTCTCTCTCAGCCTCTATCCTACCAGGGGTGCATGGAGAGGCAGTTTGAGGGCAGCCAGGAGATATTCTTGGAGTCCTTGAGGTTCCGCGTGGACAATGAAGTTGCCATGGAAGGAAGTCACAGGCGGCCACAAGAAGGTGACATTTGAGGTGGGCCTGAAGGACCAGGGGATGTTGGCTCCAGGTAGAGGGACAGAGAGGTGGAACAGCAGCAGGAGAGTGAAGGAACAGCATTTGTGTGCCCTCGAGCTGCCAGAATGACAAGGAACCTCGGGGCCGACTCTGGGCACCCAGCAGGCAACACCGTGTCCCCAGCAGCTCTGCAGAAGTCCCCAGGGCCACCGGGGGGCAGCCTGCATCTCAGGCTGGGGCCAATCAGGGGGTCTCAGGAGGACCATGCCCTCAGCCTGGACTACCTTCCTAGGAGGGACCTCCCAACAGGACCCTTAAGAGACCTCCTCTCTCAGGTCACACCCTCGCATCTTGGTGCCCCAGGTGGAAACGTCCCCGGGGAGCTTAGGCTGACGGAGGTCTTCAGACCCTTCCGTGTGAACCAGTATTCCCAGTGGAGCCCCTGATCCATGCCAAAGAGGGGGAGTGCCAAAGCACACTTGTGGGGAAAAGAGGGCACAACAGTTCAGTGGGGCCACCTGGGCTCCTGCTGCAGGGGAGAGCTGCGTGTCTGGAGAGGAGCCAGGGTGCGGAGATGGGGGGCTGGGAGGTTGCAAAGGGCGCCGGGGAGGGCCCCTGGGGCACCCCGCATACCTGCCGGTTGGAGTGATGGGCCGTGAACTGTCCCCACCCCTGACACAGCTTGTCTTTCTCACTCTTCTTTTGGCTTCAATTTTGCCCTTTTCCCCTACTGAGCCCAGACCTGGAACAGAAGCCCATTTTCTGATTTTATCTTCTGTTTATTGGGAAATGGTCATGCCCATCTCCGGGCCAGCTCAGACGGCTTCCCCCCAGGAAGTGAGGGAGTTCCCATGGCTTATCAGAGTTAAAAATAGAGACAAGTGATGCAGTGAGAGGCAGAGAAAGGTAAGAGTGGGGGATACAGGGAGAGAGACAGAAAAACGGGGACAGAAGGGCAGGGATACAGCAGGTCCTCTGCCCTCATCTGTTCGTCCATCCATCAGGCTGACGTCAGAGGCCCTGGGCCCCACTGGGTGTCGCTTCATGGCTCAAGGCCATTGTCCCTGAGTTTGTGTTCCCCAGGTTTGTGCACCTGAGAGCTGGAGCGCTGAGTGGGCTGACGAGGTCATTGTCACCCCACTGCCCCTGCTCCGGAAACAGTGTCGGCGCCTCCGTCCCATGACAGCCTCCTCGTCGTCCCTGTGGAAGTCGAGCCCCTGCTGATGCAGGACTGGCCTTGAGGGCCGGGACTGGAGCTGGTGACTGCCTGCTGAGTGTAGGAGGGAATGAATGAGTGAATGAGTGAACAAGCAGGGACTGAGTGACCCGAGGACCTTACCGCTCATCTCTTCCGTCCTTTACGTGCACGAGAGAACTGAGGGGGGTCAGACAGGGCACCAGGGCTGGGGCTGGGGCAGGACACTCCTCGGAGTGCCACGCAGGGCTCTCCCTGAGGGCAGGTCTCACAACACGGCTCTGGGGCTCACGCTCCCTCTCTGCTCTGTCAGGATCCCAGTCGGCAGCTCTATGGGCCAGCCACCCTGGCTCACGAGGCCTTCCCCTCCAGCCCAGTCCTGGACTCCCAGGCCCCAGAAGAGCCCAGGAAAGCCAGCCCAGGCACGGCTGAGGTTCCAGTGAGAGCCTGGGGTGGGGTTCAGGGTGTGTAGGGGGACACCCTACCCACACTGTGCTGGGCTCTCAACCACCCACAGCTGGGCTCTGGGCTCAGGAGCTGGCTGAGACTTCGTGGCCGGGCTGTGCCTATCACAGAAAGTGGTGCCTGTCCCTCGTTGGGGCCTATGGTCCAGGACAGCGGTTGATCGGGGTCTTCTCCAGAACTCGACTTGGGGGCTGGAGGCCCAGGGAACCACGAGGGGGTTGGGGGCCGGGGCACAGCTCTAGGTTTGGCTGTGGGGTAACGTGGTGGCCTGAGGTCCTCTGGGACATCCATCTGGTCAGAGGCAGCCAGGACCCCTGACCTTCCCGACTCAGGGGTCTGTCAGTTCCTGCAGATACCTGTCTGCACGCCCCTCGCCCTGGCCTCAGGCAGCCCTCCATCTAGGATAGGACTTTGTGGCCCCTTTCTCCAGTCTGGAGACCAAAGGTGGGGACGGGTCTGATTCCACAGGATTGGCACAAAGTCGGTCTGTGCCGCTTGGTGATGTTGTGATATAATAAGAACTGTATACTTGGTCTTTGTCCTGGCTCCTGGGACAGAGCTCTTAAAACTTTGGAATTTTCTGAGTGAGAGGAGCATATTTTGTTATGCATAAGGAGCCCCTGTCAACCATCCCTCAGTTTATGCTAATGAGGTGACTCTGGGTGGGCCCCTAGAGTGCTTTAATTTTTTTTTTTTTTTTATCTTGGAGCTTGCAGGATCTTAGTTCTCAGACCAGGCATCCAACCCGCACCCTCAGCTGTGAAATCACAGAGCCCTAACCACTGGGTTTCCTTGGTGGCTCAGACTGGAAAGAATTCGCCTGCAATGTGGGAGACCTGGGTTCGATCCCCGGGTTGGAAAGATCCCCTGGAGGAGGGCATGGCAACCCACTCCAGTATTCTTGCCTGGAGAATCCCATGGACAGAGGAGCCTGGTGGGCTGCAGTCCATGGGGTCACAGAGAGTCGGACACGACTGAGCGCGCACAGGCACTGGACCACCAGGGCAGTCCCCCTAGAGGACTTTAGGATGGAAGCAACCGTGTGACCAAAGGCCTGGGAGTCTCGGCCCTACTCCCCATCGACCACAGCGTCCAGACCCCCCTGCCCTCCAGCCGCATGATCAGAAGGCCAGAGGGGGAAGACCAGAGTATTTAACCCCTCTACCTACAGCCCCCTGTCCCTGCCGGGCAGACCCTTCCCGTGGCTCCTGCTCACTGGCCCTGGAAACCCCACCAGTCCTTCAGGGACAGGAGTGTTTATGGCCCCGTCGGTGCCCTGGGTCCCCTGGATCTGCTGCCCACACCCTTGTAAACGCTCGAATTTGCCCCATTAGACAGTGTGCCATCTGTTTCCTGCAGTGCCCGACCCATGCCGGGTGCTGGTGGAGAGCAGGGCCTCACAGTTACCCAGCTCAACCCTGGCTTTTACATAAGGGGGAAACTGAGGCCCACAGAGGGCAAGTGATCCGTCCAGGGTCACCCAGCCCCAGGGTCTGGGCTCATGGCTGCTCTGGAAAGGCCAAGGCTTTGCTCTGCAGAGGCTGGAATTCCGTGTGCCCCTCCCCTCCCAGCCCCGCCCAGGCTGGTCACGTGAGCATTTCCTCCCCACCAGGAGCCGGATGTGTCTGCAGAGGCTTAATAAACCCATTAGGGCTGTTTGCACCACCCGGACACATACCTGGGCACCCAGCCAGCGCCCTCTTCCCTGCCCGGTGCCCCGTAGCAAGGGGCGTCTCCTGGCCTCCTCGCTGTCCCTCACCCCACCCTCCAGCTGTCCCCACCCTGCCCACCCAGCAGTCACTGTGGCTTCCAGGCCTTTGTACGCTCGGTTGCTCCTGCCTGGGTCCCTTTCTTGGGGTCACCTGGCACAGTGTGGCCCCTTCTCCAGGAAGCCCTCTCCTCTGGCTCCCAGACCTCTGTGTTCCCTCCACCTCTTGTGCTGGCTGGTTGCCCTCTCCTGTTGAAGGAGGAAACAGACAGAACAGGCTCCATCTTGAAAGCAGGACTCCATCTTGGGCCGGACTGTGGACTTTGAGCTCTACGCCCAGTATCTATGGAAATGACATACCAACTGGAAAACCAGGCCCCCTGGATGGAAGAGCCCCAGGGCTTGTACCTAGACTCTCTGTTGCCTAAAAGAATACCCTAATTATCTGTGTAACTGAATAGAATCATAAATTCTATTATGCTTACTGGGGTATGCTGCTGCTGCTGCTGCTAAGTCGAGTCAGTTGTGTCCGACTCTGTGCAACCCCATAGACAACAGCCCACCAGGCTCCCCCGTCCCTGGGATTCTCCAGGCAAGAACACTGGAGTAGGTTGCCATTTCCTTCTCCAATGCATGAAAGTGGAAAGTGAAAGTGAAGTTGCTCAGTCGTGTCCGACTCTTAGCGACCCCATGGACTGCAGCCTACCAGGCTCCTCCATCCATGGGATTTCCCAGGCAAGAGTACTGGAGTTGGGTGCCATTGCCTCTCCAACTGGGGTATGACCACAGGCCTATTGATAATTGTCCGCTGTTAACTACCTAGGCTTAAGACATATGAATCAGGGTTAACTTTGATTGTATCTTTCTTTTCCTTTGTTCAGACTAGTTTCAGGGAATTTGGGGAGGTGGGTTTGGGCACGTACACTTAGGGTATATAAAGTTTTCACAAAAACTGGCCGGGGTCCTTGGCTAAGAGGAGACTTTGCCTTGGGCCCACCGGTGTAATAACCTGCACTCCACTATCTGCATTGTCCTTCTGAGTGAGTTTGTTTCCCAGAAAGCATGGCTACAACATTTGGTGCATGGGCTGGGAAACTCCTCACTTTGAGAAGACAAGTCCCATTTGGGACTACTCCGAGGCCTTGCGGCTCGAGTCTTCTAGAGGGGGGAGGGCGCCTCACCCTTCCGGAAGGATTCTGCTTCTCAACTCCTGGACCTTTCATGTTAGCAGGTAGTGGATGGCAGCAGGGGAACTGAGCGCTCAGGTGAGGAGGAACCCACCCGGTAGGGTGGAAGAGGGGGCCTGATCACCCCCCTGGGAGGGATTAGAAGGGGCACAGACCCACAGGAGCCTGGAATAGGCAGGTGGCAGCGATTGCTTGGTACACAGGTTGATGAGCGTGTTAGGGCTTAGGAAGGAAATTTGTGAAGGTCATTTAGGAGGTGGTGTCCGCGCCGTCTTGGGGAAAATTATTACCAAGCAATTGCCAGGGCATTTTTAGGAGAAGAAACTTGGTTTTTGTGTGCTCGTATTCTGCCCTCCCCAAGGAGGTGTCCCATCTGCTATGAAATTCTCGACCCCCTCGGAACTGTCAGGCTAGAAGGAGGGGGATATATAAGTGAGTACAAATTGGCTTTTCCAGAGACGGCCTGGGACATGGGATATTTAACCCATCTGTATTTTCATCCACACCTGATCAAGCCCACCAAGGCAGAATGGACTTTAAAAGTTAAGGGAGAAACAGTCTTGGATCACGTGGTGTTCTGGTTTAGCTGTGCTGACCGGCAGGTGAAGACACGCCGATCCCCCTTCTCCCTCTGGAATCTGGCAGGTAAGGCTCTTCTCACCCCAGTTAGGAAGGAGGCAGAATGGCAATTTAAGTGTCACTGAGTGGAAATATCAGAAGTACATAGGGTACCGAGAACTTTGTAGACAGAACACAAAGGAAAAGTAGAAGATCTGAGAAGGTAAGCAAGATGAGGGGAAGTGATTCTAAGGCAAGCGTATTGGAGTGCATGATTAAACATTTTAACAAGGGATTAGGAGGAGACTCTGGGGTGAAGATGAAGCCTAACTGCCTCCACATACTCTGTGAGGTCGAATGGCCCCCTATGGGAGCAGGATGGCCACCAGAGAACACCATGAACTCAAAAATAGTGGAAGCAGTCTATACAGTAGTCACAGGAGAGCCAGGACACCCAGATCAACATCCATATACTGACTCATGGCTAGGGTTAGCTCAACACCCTCCTACTTGGACAAGGTTCTGTATCCAGAAGGGAAAGGGAAAAATATTAATGGCACAAAAATTGACTGATGATAAAAAAGGAAATTCTACAGGATTTGGACGGGGATGACCTGACCCCTCCCCCATACTGGATAATGACGCGCCTGCCTCCCAGTGCTCTGCCAGGACCTGAGGCTGCCTTGATGCCCAATCCAGGACCAGGGGAAGTTCCTGCCCTGCTCTTCCACCAGCTCTCCCGGAGTTCGTAGAGCTGCCACCTTGGCAGGCTCCAATCCCATCGATGGAGACCTCTGGTCAATGCCCCCAGAATTCCACCTCAGCTGGACCTCCTAGATTGTATCCACCTCTCCCGGTGAGTACTGATGGGAAGGGGGAAGAAAACACAGCAATTAGACAGAGGCTGCACTCCGCCAAGGAACAAGGGGAAAGAACCCCATTACAGATGCCCCTCAGAGGGTACAACAGCCTCCAGTTCAGGACGCATGGGGCACTACCGTCCGCCCCCTGTAGCCTATTATTATCAACCATTTTCCTCTGCGGATATATTAAACTGACAGAGACACGCTCCACCATACTCGGGGGAGCCACAAGCCACGATTAGGCTAATGGAGACTATTTTTCAAACCCACCGCCCTACATAGGATGACATAATCCAACTACTAGGCTCCCTTTTCAGCACTGAGGACAGACACAGGATCCTAACTGAGGCCAGAAAATGGTTAAGAGAAGTGGCACCCGAGGGTACTGCAAGCCCGCAGCGGTGGGCAGAACGAGCCACCCTGAGGAGAGGCCCGACTGGGACTGTAACACAGAGGAGGGAGGGCCACCTGGGAGATAGCAGGTGGCCATTTTACAAGGTCTCAAATCAGGGGCCCGAAAAGCTATGAGTATCACAAAACCCTCCGAAGTGATTCAAAGGGAAAGCAAATCACCCTCTGAGTTCTGCGAAGGACTGTGCGAGGCCTATAAACTTTATATGCCAATAGACCCAGCCCCCGGAGAAGGTAATGGCACCCCACTCCAGTACTCTTGCCTGGAAAATCCCATGGATGGAGGAGCCTGGTGGGCTGCAGTCCATGAGGTCGCTAAGAGTTGGACACGACTGAGCGACTTCACTTTCACTTTTCACTTTCATGCATTGGAGAAGGAAATGGCAACCCACTCCAGTGTTCTTGCCTGGAGAATCCCAGGGATGGGGGGGCCTGGTGGGCTGCCGTCTATGGGGTCGCACAGAGTCAGACACGACTGAAGCGACCTAGCAGCAGCAGCAGCAGACCCAGCCAGAGGCTGCTGGGTCTGCAGCCTTTGTGTCTCTAGCCTACCCTGAAAATGTCAGATGGGGGGACACCAAGTGACTCATGAGTTTTTATACATCCCCGAATGCCTAGTAGCTTTGTTAGGAAGAGACTTGCTGTCTAAATTGGGGGCACAAGTGGCCTTTCCCCCAACGAAAGACCCCACTGTTAGAGTGGGCTCAACCACCTCTTTACTCTTCCTCTCAATAACCCCTCAAGATGAATGGAGGTTGCCCGATCTCCAGGAAGGGAAACCAGACGGGCTAAACAGTCAAGAGAGAGAGTTAACTCAACAATTCCCT
>NW_011494912.1:5537665-5543147 GCF_000754665.1 Bison bison bison | reverse complement strand
GAAAAGGGCAAGGTGGCTACGGGAGTGTTGTCCCAGACTATGGGGACATGGGACAGACCAGTGACTTATCTCTAATCAGCTGGACAGTGTTGCCACTGGGTGGCTGGGAGGCTTACGGGCAGTTGCTACAGTTGCCTTACTGGTCCGGGAGGCAGCCAAGCTGACTTTGGGCCACGATTCGTTCGTAAAAGTCCCGCATGAGGTCAACACTCTCCTGTGAGGGGACCCCCATAAATGGCTGTCGACATCCCAGATTACCCAATACCAGGGACTGTCATGTGAGAACCCCCGTGTTACTACTGAGCCTTGTCAGGCCCTGAATCCGGCCACTCACCTTTCTGTGGGAGAAGGTGGGCCCTCACACGATTGCAAGGAAATACGCCGGCAGGCCTGACTTGAGAGACCAGCCAATCCCGCACCCAGATTGGGTCCTGTACACCAAGGGCACCAGCCTGGTGAAACAAGGACAGTGACTGTCGGGATTTGCAGTAGTCATGGAAGAAACCATCGTTGAGGCTAGCTCTCTGCCATCACACTGGTCCGCTCAATGGGCCGAACTATATGCTCTAATCCAGGCCCTCCAGCTGTCAAAAGGTAAGAAGACAAACATTTACACAGACTCCAGGCATGCTTTTGCCGCACTACAGGGCTCTGTATAAGGAGAGAGGCCTTTGACAGTGAATGAAAAAGATATTAAAAATAAGGAAGAAATTAAGACCCTATTAGATGCTGCCTGGGAACCAGAAAGGGTTGCAGTCATACACTGCTGAGGACGTCAAAAAGAGGATACCCCCCGGGCTCAGGGAACAGACTGGCAGATAAGACCGCTAAACAAGCAGCCGAGGGCTTGGGGGTGACGAGTGAAGCCCCTATTAAAGCTCTCATACGGCGGAGCTACCTGAGCTAACGCTAGACTCTCCAAATACACCGAAGCCCAAAACCAACCAGCCAAAGCAGAAGGGGCCATCCAGACTGAAAAGGGATGGTGGGAATTGCCAAGTGGCAAATTATGGGTACCGGAGGAGCTGGCACCCACTCTGGTAAGCCAAACACACCAAGCGACCCACCTAGGGAGGGTGGAAGAGCTAATTTGAAAATATTTCTCGGTTCCCCGCCTCTCTTCCCTATGCAGGACAAAATCTCAGAACTGCACTGCCTGCTCACAGGTCAATGCTGCCTCTCGGCACAGACAGAAACCTCCAGGGATTCAGCTAAAAGGCATGCTGCCCTTTGAACACCTGGAAGTGGACTTCCCTGAAATGAAACCTCACCGACACCACCATTACCTGCTGGTCATATGTACGTTCTCGGGATGGGTAGAAGCTTTTCCTACCCCGACTGAAAGAGCATCAAAAGGAGCCCAGTGCCTGCTTAGGGAGATAGTTCCCAGATTTGGATTTCCTACCAGCATTGGATCAAACAATGGCCCGGCTTTCGTAGCTGATTTAGTATAACAAGTAAGCAAAACTTTAAACATCAAGTGGAAATTACATACAGCATATAGGCCCCAGAGTTCTGGGACGGTGGACGGAACCAGCCGGACACTTAAAGGGACACTCTCCAAGTGGATCTTAGAGACTGACGGTTCCTGGGTGGACTTGTTTCTGACGGCTCTGCTCAGACTCAGGATGACCCCACAGTCCCATGGCTCTTCTCCGTACAAAACTGTGTATGGGAGGCCCCCTCCCATAATAAAACAGGTGTCAACAAATTTGCCTCAGGTAAGGGGAGATGAGATTTCACAGCAGATGGAACAACTGGGTAAGGTAATAAATCAGGTAACTAAGTTTGTACAAGTAAGGGTGCATTCCCCCTTGGGGAACAGATTCACGAATTTGTGCCTGGTGATCAGGTGTGGGTCAAGGACTGGAAACACGACTCCTTGGCCCCGCACTGGAAGGGTCCATATACTGTCGTTCTAAGCAGCCCCACTGCAGTTAAAGCTGCAGGCGTCACTCCCTGGATCCTCCACATGAGGGTGAAAAGAGCATACCACGAGACCCAGAGGACGCCGAGCGGACTACACAACAGGACCCCACTGATCCCCGTGAAACCAAGATCATCTTAAAGAAGAAACAGAGGTGAACTCTACAATCAACTGCTGCTACAAGGATTTGCTGGTATCATCTTGAGACTAACTATCTTGAGACTAACCCTTTCAGTACAGAGAGGGACCTGAGCTATAATTAACGTTGAATGTTGTGTATATATTCCTGATTTATCTGGCTATATGTCAGCCACCCTAGATGACATGAAAGGTCAGGTAAAAGTTATGTCTGATGATAATCTTCCTTGTTGGACTTTGGTCCTATCTTGGGTGAAGAGTGATGGGTGGAAAACTATATTTCCCATTGTTATAGTTGCCTTGATAGTTCTGCTTTGTGGACCCTTTATTTTACAATGTATTATGAACTTTGTAACTCAAAGATTGATGTCGTTCTCCCAGATTGGAGGTCGGAGAGTCAGGGTGCAATATATCCCTATGAATGATGCTCATACTATGAGTTAAGAGCATCAAGAGAGGGGAATGAAGGAGGAAACAGACAGAACAGGCTCCACCTTGAAAGCAGGAGTCCATCTTGGGCCGGACTGTGGACTTTGAGCTCTATGCCCCGTATCTATGGAAACGACAAACCAACAGGAAAACCAGGGCCCCCCACCCCTGGATGAAAGAGCCCCAGAGCTCATACCTAGACTCTCTGTTGCCTAAAAGAACACCCTAATTATCTGTGTAACCAAATAGAATAAATTCTATCATGCTTATTGGGGTATGACCACAGGCCTATTGATAATTGTTCCCTGTTAACTACCTAGGCTTAAGGCATATGAATCAGGGTTAACTTTGATTATACTTTCTTTTCCTTTGTTCAGACTAGTTTCAGGGAATTTGGGGAGGTGGGTTTGGGCACATACACCTAGGGTATATAAGGTTTTCAGAAAAACTGGTCAGGGTCCTTGGCTAAGAGGAGACTCTGCCCTGGGCCCGCAGGTGTAATAAACTGCACTCCACTATCTGCATTGTCCTTCTGAGTGAGTTTGTTTCCCGGAACGCGTGGCTACAACACTGTCCCCCACGGCGCTGAGCGACGTGAGGACAGAGCCCCGCCTGGGTCATCTCGGCCCAGAGTAGAGTGGATGACGACAGACGCTCGGTGTCCTGCATGGGGTTTGGGCCCCCAGTCTGAACCCAGGCATCTCCAAGGAGTTACAGCTTCTCACACACTTCCGCGCCCCCACCCAGAGTGAGCACAGGAGTGGGGGTGAAGCCTAGAAGCTCTAAGTCCTCCAGCCAGGAGGAGAGGCCACAGAGAGGAGGCTGCGGGGGAGGGACGGCATGTGCCCACAGGGCAGGTGGGCCTCACTAGACCTAACGGGGTCACTGGATTCATCCTCGCTGCCCGGATGGCTCGGCTGGCCTAGAACCCCTGGGTTGCCCCCCTGATGCTGTGTCCTCCTGAGAGGGGCTGGGACAGGCACGCAGGGAGACCAACAGATGTTCATGACCCAGCCATTCAGGGAGCTGTTGGGGACATTTATTCCTCAAAGCGGCAGGCCCAAGCTTTGGGCTAAGGATACCCTCCCCTCCCCCTTAGTTAGAAACGCTCTCTCCTCGGGCTCTGAAGCAGCAGGGTGGGCCCCCAGCCTGCACCAGGGGCCCCCTGGAGGCCTCAGGAGCCCCCCACAGCTGAAGGCCTGGACATGTGGTGGGTGTCATATTTTCTCACGAACACCAGCTCCCCTGGGCCGGAGATGGGCGTGCTCCCGCAGGTGTCGTACCTGGGGGGCGTGGAGGGGAGGGGAGAGACAGAGAGGATGGTGAATGGACAGCCCGATTGAAATCTGATGGCCATGGCTTAGAGCCTGGAGTGCTGTGTCCCTAAATCTGAGAAAACGCAGCTCTGTCTCCCCCCTCTTTGTCACGACCCCGCCCCCATGGTCTCCTCCACTCCCCACAGGCAGGACGCCTCCACAACAGCATCTGCGTTTCCCCTGATCAAAACCGGCCACTGGCTCTCTCTGGCCTTCAGGATACAGCTCAGCCTTGAATCAAGGGCCAGGCCTTGGTGGCAACTCTTCTGCCCCCAGACCCTCCCCACTTGCTTACCTCCCCCTCCTCTCCAAATTCTCTTTAGGGATCAGATGTCTCTTTCCTCTAGGAAGCCTTGTGGACATCGCTTTCCCCACCAGGCCCCCGCATCTGAGTTCTAAATGAAGCCTTGAGCACTCAAGTCAAAGCTCAGCGCTTAGAGGAAAAACAATTCACCGCCATCCGCCTGGACCGTCTGCTCTGTGCCCCCACGTGCAATTCTAGCTCTTGCCACCAGGGGGCAGATGGTGTCCGCTCAGAAAATGTGGCCCCACCCACCGGCTCCACCCATCAGCGGGTGTCAGGCAGGCAGAGGGACGAGGGAAACAGGGGTCAATGCGCCCACAAGCACACATACTGGCTCTAGAACGCTGGGGATCCCTTGATCAATAACTGTTACCCCTGTTTGGCCTTCAGGGAAAACCTCTCCTGCAGAGCTAGCAATGGGGAGCAGGGATGGAGGCCTGGATCGAGGGGAAGGGAAGAGGCGGCCCAGGTCAGGGACCCCACCCTCCCAGGGGAGCCTCGACCCTGTCCACGTACCAGGTGAAGATGAGCAGGGCGAGGAGGGCAGCGAGGAGGACGGCCAGCAGGACGGACAGGATGGCAATGATGACCACAGTGCCTGCGGTCTGGGGCCCTGGGGCAGCCTGGAGCACCTCGGCTGAGGACGCCAGGGGGTGCCACAGGTGGGTAGGGCAGGAAGGGAGGAAAGAGATCCGACCTGAGAAGAGGGACCTGGAACAGCCCCCAGACCAACAGCCTCCCAGCCCAGCCGGGAAAGAATGGGGCGGGGGCACAGGCTGGGAGAGAGGCTCTGACAGACTAGGGGCTGGCCCGTTCCTCCCAGCCCACCCCCAGGCCTCGTGTTGGCCCTGCACACCTGGCCGCATACCTTGCTGCAGGCGGGTCTCACTGGACCACTCTGTCTCAGCCATGGGTCCCCTGTCACTCATCACCAGGAACTTCACTCTGAACAGGAGATCCAGCATTGGGGGTGCGAGTCCCGGGGACCTGAAACCCTCCCACCCTGGTGCCTGTCAGTCTGTCTCCCTGACTCCCAGGACCTGGGAGGAACAGCCTGGAGCTGAAAGCGCAGCCTTAGAGTCCACCGGAAGGGGCTCTGATCCCAGTCGTGACTGTCTCCGCTGTGCGGCCTTGGGTGCATGGCCTGCCCTTTCTGGGACCCTCAGTGTTCTCACCTGGGACAGTGAGTGGAGTGGGCTAGGTCCCCCAGCACAGAACATCAGTGAATCAAGTCCTGAGTGAGATGAGATGGGGCCCACTCTGACTGGATGGGGAGACCCCGCCCATGTGGTCCAGGTGGCCCATGGGGTGGGGGCTCGAGCTGGGGGCGGGGCCTCTGCTCAAGAAGACTGGACAATTCACCGCGGC
>NW_011494912.1:5534572-5537343 GCF_000754665.1 Bison bison bison | reverse complement strand
GGGCGGGCCGCCGGGGTAGAGAGCCCGGCTGGCCCTCAGTGTGAGGTAGTAGCCCCGCTGGGGGAAGTCGGCAGGGACCGGGGTGTCCTCCACCTTCTGTGGAGCCGTGAACTTCTGCGTGGCTGAAGGTGGCACCGAGGGTCAGACGGTGGGGGCGGCCACATCCACCTACCCCCTGGTCCCCCCAGGCTCACTTCACAGAGCGAAAAGCAAGGCCCCGGCAGCACCCACCGTTGCTGTGGGCCACCACTAGCCAGATGGCGTCAGAGTCGGAGATGCTGGGGTGGCTGAACGGGCCCCGCGGCTGCTCCAGCGTGAAGGTGGACTGGGTGAGCCTCCCTGCCAGGGTGGCACTCGAGAGCTGGGGCACGTAGCTGATGCGCTCTGGGCCGGGTGGGGGCAGAGAAAAGAGACTCAACACGATGACCAACTCCTCATAGTCTAGTCTGGAGGCTCACGGTCCGGGAAGCCCCAGTCTGAGGGGGCAGTTAGGGCTTTTCCTGGGGGTTCTAATCAGGCATTAATCAGGAGGGCTTCTTGGCATCCAGCCCCTGGCCCCTGCCTTGGGAGCCTATTAGGGGTGGGCACCATTGGCGGTCAGGGGGAAGCCTTGCCCCCTGCAGTCACCAGGGTCTCAGTGAAGTACAGGGCAGATGGAGGTTCCAGAGGCTCCTCCCCAAGCTGCATAGTCAGTTGTGAGAGAGGCATCTTAGGTCTTGCTGGGGTGAGACTCAGATTTGGGGAAGCCTAAAGAAGCACAAGCTGGAATCAAGATTGCCGGGAGAAATATCAATAACCTCAGATATGCAGAGGATACCACCCTTATGACACAAAGTGAAGAGGAAGTAAAAAGCCTCTTGATGAAAGTGAAAGAAGAGAGTGAAAAAGTTGGCTTAAAACTCAACATTCAGAAAACTAAGATCATGGCATCTGGTCCCATACCTTCATGGGAAATAGATGGGGAAACAGTGTCAGACTTTATTTTTTTGGGCTCCAAAATCTCTGCAGATGGTGACTGCAGCCATGAAATGAAAAGACACTTACTCCTTGGAAGGAAAGTTATGACCACCCTAGATAGCATATTGAAAAGCAGAGACATTGCTTTGCCAAGAAAGGTCCGTCTAGTCAAGGCTATGGTTTTTCCAGTGGTCATGTATGGTTGTGAGAGTCGGACTGTGAAGAAAGCTGAGCGCCGAAGAATCGATGCTTTTGAACTGTGGTGTTGGAGAAGACTCTTGAGAGTCTGTTGGACTGCAAGGACATCCAACCAGTCCATTCTAAAGGAGATCAGTCCTGGGTGTTCTTTGGAAGGAATGATGCTAAAGCTGAAATTCCAGTTCTTTGGCCACCTCATGCGAAGAGTTGACTCATTGGAAAAGACTGTGATGCTGGGAGGGATTGGGGGCAGGAAGAGAAGGGGACGACAGAGGATGAGATGGCTGGATGGCATCACTGACTTGATGGACATGAGTTTGAGTGAACTCCGGGAGTTGGTGATGGACAGGGAGGCCTGGCGTGCATTCATGGGGTCGCAAAGAGTCGGACACGACTGAGCAACTGAACTTAACTGAGCCCAAGCCTGAACCCTAGGCTGGACTCTGGCAGAGCCCAGTAACCTTGAGCTCTGACACTCTCCGGGCCTCAGTTTACCCACCTCTCGAGTCTCCCCAGCTCCACCCACATGGTCCAGGTTGGTTGGTTTGATGGGAGGCATGAATGGCTTGGTGGGGGGGTGGTGGTGACACAGGAAGACCCCAGGCCCAGACGTGGGGACGGGTCCTGGCTCAGAGCGGGGGGTGACCTCTCCTCACCTAGAGCTCTGCACCTCCCGCCCACCTCAGACTCCCTCCCCTTTGGGAACCTGTCCCCTTCTCAGCCTCCCACAGCCCTGTCCAGCCTTCAGGCTCTGCTCAGAGAGCTCAGAACCCCTACTTCCTCTCCGGGCCCCCTGAGGTCAGAGCTCCCCCTCCCTCCAGCCCCAATTGCTGGAGAGCTGCAGAAAGATGAGATGGGCTAGGGAAGTTTCCAGAACCCTCTTCCTCTTTTGGTTCAGTTCAGTTCAATCTGATTCATTTCTATTAAATTCAGCTAAGCGCCAAAGGTTCAGGGCTAGAACCTCCCCTCTCAGAGCTCCCGGCTCTAACACTGAGGCCCAGGGCACCCTGCATACAGCAGGTACTTAATGTTCGTGCTTAACAGAGGAGAAAGGCGCAGAGCAGCAGCAATGGGGGTTGGGGGCTGTATCTCTAAGTTCTTCCAGTTGAAGAGCCTGACAGTGAACTATGCCTGTCGCTCCCTTGCAGAGCTTCCTTTTGGAGTGTTATCCTTAAAGACTTCTTTAATTTTTTTTAATTAAAAAAAAATGTTGGGGGGCCATGCTTGCAGGATCTTAGTTCCCCACCCACCCCCTGCAGTGGAGGCACATATTCTTAACCACTGGACCGGCAGGGAAGTCCCTGAAGTCCTCTTTAAACCTTTCCTGGGGACATGGAGGAGGGGAAGGAGGGAAGCCACTTGGTGACAACTGGGCTCAGGAGACAGGGGACGAGAAGCCCAGAGAGGCAGGAAGCGCTCCTTGCTCCCCTGTCTTGGGGGGCGGGGGCACAGGTGTCTGCCTCGTGCCCTCTTCTGGTGGGCTGTCTCCCCTGACCCATCTGGGACCCAGCTCCAGACTCAGAACTCAGACTCAGGAGGCAGCTGGGGGAGGTGGGCTCTGTCTTCCGGAAGCCTGAAGCGTGGTGGGCACCACCCCCTCCTCACCCCACCCACCC
>NW_011494912.1:5528702-5534443 GCF_000754665.1 Bison bison bison | reverse complement strand
CCTCACTCACCCAGGCTCATCCCCATCTGGAGGCAGGCCAGCAGCAGCAACAGTGCCATCAGCAGCGGAGACTGTCCCCTGCCAAGCCCCATGGCCAGAACAAGCGTCCAACCGTCTGTGTGTCCAAGGGTCTGTCCGCAGCATCCAGAGCCCCAGAGGCTCCGCTCCCTGTGCTGGGATGGGGCGGCCGCTTCCGGCACCTCCTGATGCCCCTCCCAGGTGCCCCCTTCTCTCAGACAACTGGTCGGACAGGTTTAGGGGCTGAATCTGTTGGCCCTAAGGATTTGGCATCGCCAGGGAGGGGTCTGAACAGAATAATTAGCTGTGCTGCCAGACCAGCCCGGGCACCCACCCCCGACTCCAGGAGGGCCTGGCCAGGGAGGGGTCCCGGGAGGGGGCGGCAGCCCTGGGTCCAGGCAGCCCCAGTGGCAGTTCTGCCAGGCCCTGTGGAATCTCCTCATCCAAACAGTTCTCCAACCTGGCACCCAGGGCTCCCCATGGGCACCCTGTGCGGAAGGGAGTAATCCTCATTTCCTGGATGAGGCACAGAAAGTGGAAAGGGGGGCTTGTCTAAGATCACCCAGCCAGCTGGGGCAGACCCCAGAATTGGAGGATCACCCCCAAGGCAAGCCTGGGGGCATTCAGGGCACTCCCTGCTGCCTGGTCCCCGGGAGGGGGCTCCCCACGGCCCCCCTGTGCGGAAGGCGGTAATCTTCATTTCCTGGATGAGGTACAGAAAGAGGAAGGGGGCTTGTCTAAGATTGCTGGGGCAGACCCCAGAACTGGAAGATCTCCCCCGCAAGGCAAGCCTAGGGTGACTCCCTGCTGCCCTCCTGCAGCCTCGCCCTGGGAGGGGCTCCCCCACATCACCCTCCCTCCTCTCCTTATCCAGGTGACCTCCTCTCTCCTTCCTCCATCTCTGGCCACTGCCAGAGCAGGACAATCCCCCCTCCAGACAGAAGGTTCTCAGCTGGGGCCCAGGGCTGGTGGGCGGAGCATGTACCGACCACCTCTCACCTGGACTGGAGTAGCACCCCCTCATGGGGTTCTCTGCTCCAAGCACAGGGACCCCACTCGGCCTAGCTCCACAGCTGACCAGAGCCACTCTCTTAAAACTCAAACTCCTTTGGGGGACACTTGAATTTTAAAAAAACAATTAATTATATTCCTTAGTCATTATAATGCATTTGATTTATATCTCTATATAATCAAATATATAATCTAGTTGATTGCCAGCCCACCTGAACTATCTTTCTTTCCCAAAATACTTAAAATGTGCAAATTGTTTATTGCAGTGAACTTGAAAAAAGGAAAATATTCCTACTGACACTATGTTATTACCTAGTAGACTTTTTTCGACCAACTGTTTACTTGGACTTGCTAGCAAATGGTCGCAGACTTTGCAGGATATGAACATTACTGCATTTCACCAGTGACTGACTCAGCCTCAAGGGAGTGTTAGTTGCTCAGTCGTGTCTGACTTTTTGTGACTCCATGGACCGTAGCCCACCAGGTGCCTCTGTCCATGGGATTCTCCAGGCAAGAATACTGGAGTGGGTTGCCATTTCCTCCTCCAAGGAATCTTCCTGGCCCAGGGATCGAACCTGGGTCTCCTGCATTAGCAGGCAGATTCTTTACCATCTCAACCACCAGGGAAGCCCAGCCCCCAGGGAACTGGGGGCCAAAACCAGAGGGGAAAACTCAGGGAACAGGATTTCCCGGGTGGTCCAGTGGCTAGGACTCTGTGCTCCCAATGCAGGGGCCTGGATTCTATCTCTGGTCAGGGAGCTAGGTCCCATAAGCGGCAACTAAAGATCCCGAATGCTACAAGTAAGACCTGGCACAGCCAAATAAATGAATAAATATATTTTTTTAAGTATCTAAAGGGGGAGAGGAGGCAGACAAGGTTGGGGTAGTCCAGGTGTTCATGGGGAGCCTCAACCAAAAGGCGCTGAGACACCCTCTCCCAAGGCCTCTCGCCTCTGTGTCTTGGCTCAGGCCAGGCTCTCCTTGGAGGGCCCTCACTGCCTTGCGTACCCAGCGAGCTCTTGTCCTTTGGCCCTACCTACCCCAGGGTCCGGTGTCACCAAATTGGCCTTGGTGCCTCCTTTTAAGGCCCTCCACAGCACCCGACGTGCACCTCCATCCTCTTATACACTTGTTGCAATAAAATGTATTGTTTCATCAAGTGCAGCTCTGGCCACACCTGGCCCTCCTCCTGCTGGAAGCTCCTGGAGGCAGGAATCCCCCTCCTTTCCCCACAGGATGGCCGGGTGGAGGGGGAGGGCCCCTGGGTCTGGCATGGGGTGTGGGGGAGGCCTCCACAAAGCAGCCACTTCGGCGTGCTGCCGGTTACACGGATGGGCTTCAGATGCAGGTCATCCTGTGCTTGACGTTTAGCCATGAGACACGGAGGTCGTGCTTAGACTTTGAAGCAGAGGTGTGGGCCTCTCAGAGGACATGACCTGCTGCTGGGCCTGGAGGCAGAAGAGAGGGGGACATGAGCCGGCAAGTCCCGGGCAGACCCAACCCCGGAAAAGCTTCTTTATCTCGCCAGCCTGTTATTACAGAAATGGTCACACCTGGGAAAGTTGGAAGTCTATAGAACAAAGAATGCCCTTATATACAGTCCCTACCCAGATTCAACAACTGTTAACATTTTGCTATACTTGCTCTCAAGCCTCTCCCGTGTGTGTGTGTATGTGTGTGTGTGTGTGTGTGTATGTATACATACTAAGGGAGAGTATAGTATATACGTGTGTATAGTATACACAATATGCTTCCCCGGTGGCTCAGCGGTAAAGAATCCACCTGCAATGAAGGAGGTGCAGGAGATTCGGGTTTGATCCCTGGGTTGGGAAGATCCCCTGGAGGAGGAACTGGCAACCCACTCCAGCATTCTTGCCTGGAGAATCCCCGTAGATAGAGGATTGTATCTGTAGCCTGGCGGGCTACAGTCCATGGGGTCACAAAAGAGTCGGACACGACTAAAGCGACTAAGCACAGTATATACATATGTGTGTGTGTATAATATATACACACACACTAAGTTACTCTCTATACATCAATATATACCTGCTACTGCTGCTAAGTCGCTTTAGTCGTGTCTGACTCTGTGCAACCCCAGAGATGGCAGCCCACCAGGCTCCCCTGTCTCTGAGATTCTCCAGGCAAGAACACTGGAGTGGGTTGCCATTTCCTTCTCCAATGCATGAAAGTGAAAAGTGAAAGTGAAGTCGCTCAGTCGTGTCCGACTCTTAGTGACCTCATGGACTGGAGCCTACCAGGCTCCTCCATCCATGGGATTTTCCAGGCAAAAGTACTGGAGTGGGCTGCCATACTTACATGTATACAAAACATATATATGTATACTTACAAAAAGTATGTATAAATATATATGTATACTGTATATATTACACTTACATATATTTTAATATAATGTACAGTAATAAAAGTATATAGATTTACTTTTTTCTTCTTTTTTTACTCTTCTGAAAGGCAGCTGAAAGCAGCCATCTGAACATGGGAGGAGCCGGCTTTAACCTTTCGAAAGTACATTCTTGCCCATCGACTCATCTCAGATCCCAGAAGCAGGCAGGCAGGCCTGACTATTAATCTCATCATACAGATGAGAACACCGGGCCCCCCAGGGAGAGGAGCTTTCTCGGCCCTGTGGACGGTCAGTGGTGGGTTTGGAAACCGGCCCCCTTTTCATCTGTTTAACCCAGGGGCTGTAGGAGCAAAGGACCATGCATCTCTCTCAGTCTGTGGGCCCCTCATTACTGCTCTGCACAAGGTCTTGCTTTTTTTTTTTCTAATCTCTTCCGGCCTTCTCTATCCTATTTCTGTGCTCCCCGAGGCATCAACTCTCCTCAGTTCGGTGTGTGTCTTTGCATCAGTTACCTATGGCTGCAATGACGTGCATTAAGGTCTTTGTCTGTGGTCCCCAGCACGCAGCTCACAAAGGAACATCCTTGGTTCCCTGAAATAGCCCCGGAGTGATAAAGGTGAAATGGCTGTTTTGTTTTGTTTTCTGTAACAAGCCCCTTTCAACCACACCTGAGTTTATGTTGCTATGATTTTGGAAAGCCCCTAGATAATCACAGGAGGGGGGCTGGTTGCCAAGGGAACCAGCCACGTGATCAAGAATTTGCAGCTTCATCCCCCGACCTCTGGAGAGGGGGGAGGGGCTGGAGGTTAGATTTATCATCAGCTGCCGAAGGTTTAATCAATCATGCCTATGTAATGAAACCTAAAAAAAAAAAAACCTCAAATATTGAAAAAAAAACTAAAATACTGAAAAATCAGCTCTATTTCTACTGATTTGAAATGCTATTTTCAAAAAATTTTCTCTGTTTAGCTGTGTCAGGTCTTCACTGACTCATACGGGATCTTCCATTGCATCCCAGAGACTCTCTAGCTGCGGCTCGTGGGCTCAGTAGCTGAGACACACGGGCCTTAGTTGCAGCAAGCGGGCTTAGCTGCTCCACAGCATGTGGGACTTTAGTTTTCCAACCAGGGATCAAACCCACGGCTCCCGCATTGCAAGGCAGATTCTTCACCCCTGGCCCACCAGGGAAGTCCCTGAAATGTTCTATTTTTAATCACAAGTCACAGGCGGGGGCAACCCTCGATGCCCTTTTCACTTGATCCAGGTCAAGGTCCCATATGTCCGCAGGGCGATCCTCCCCACGGCCCACCCTGGGGCGCCAGCCGGCTCCGTCTCTCCCCCCAGGCCCAGTGCTCCTTCCCAGACCCACAGGGCCTGAGGAGTCCCCCTGGTCCTGCATTCAAACTGGGGCTTCTGCAGGGGAGCCAGTGTGAAGGGGCCAGAATGCCTGGGGGAGCCAGGGAGGGCTGCAGGGACAGGTGGGACACACCGAGCCCTGGGGAATAGTCTATTCCCAGGGACCTACCTGGCTCTGTACCTGGGGTCACTTATGGGACAGGGTAGGGCCTGACCCGAGCCCACTCTCAGCCCATTCCCCACCCCCTGCCCCGAGGGCTCTCCCACTGCCCTAGGCGCCTAGATTCAGGGCTCAGACAAGGCACAGGGACTGGAGGGCGAAGCTGAGCCTGACGGTTCCATGCAGCAACATCTCCACTGGGGAGCGGAGGAAGGGGGGCTGAGGACTTGGAGGGAGAGGCCAAGATGATTAATGGGGCATTCCTGTCTGTCCCTCAGCGGGGAGAGGTCGGAAGTCAGGGAGAAGAATGGTTGTCAAGGGCGACGCATTCTTCCTGGGAATAACTCCAGCCTGCGTCACCCCACAGGCAGTGGGGTTTCGGGGAGGTGGGGACTCGAGTGTCTGTGCTGAAGGAGCTTAGAGATGGTCACTCATCTGACGGGGGAGGGGAGACTGAGGCCAGCAGAAGGGGGCAGGGCTGCCTGCCGGGCTCACCTAGAGGAGGAGGAATCAAGGGTGACCCCTGGGCTCCTGGGGTCAGGCTGGGAGTAGTGGTGGTCGGTGGGGAGGGGGCCAGGACACGGCTGCAGTGGGCCCTGGGGAGGAGAGGAGGCAGGGAAAGCTGGGCCAAGGGGCCAGCGTGAGACTGGCCCTTCCTGCCTCCAAGCCTCTGCACACACTGTTCCGGCAGCTCTCACCATGGCCCCCTGCCCTGCGTACTCTACCCCATCCCTGCTCATGTCCCCAACACTGTGAGGGTGGGTGGATCAGTCTGCTCCACCCGCCAGGGCAGAACGCCCCAGACCAGACGGCTTAACAGCAGACCTTTACATT
>NW_011494912.1:5522316-5528602 GCF_000754665.1 Bison bison bison | reverse complement strand
CCCAGTTCTGGAGGCTGGAAGGCCAAGATCACGTGGGCAGGAGTGGTGTCTTCTGGACCTGTCTCCTTGGATCGTCCCCTTCCTGCCTCTTCACCTGGTCTGTCCCCTGCAGCACCCCGGTGTCTCTGTGTCCTAATCTCTTCTTATAAGGGCACCAGTCTGATGGGGTCACATCCTCACCCTCAAGGACTTAATTACCTCTTAACTTCATTATCTCTTTAAAGACCCTCTCTCCAAATACGGCCACACTCTGGAAGGCCCCTGAAGGCCCAGTGCTGAGGACTGGGCACTTTCACTGCAGGGGGCACAGGTTCCATGCCAGTCGAGGGAACTAACTAAACAGTCATGCGCTGAGGCTTCAACATAGGAATTTGGAGGAACACGGTTCCGTCTGTAGCGGTCGGCTCCCCGGCCCCCTCCGTGAGTGGGACTGGATCTGACCCTCCCTCTGAGAGGCCTGCAGGGTCTCTGGGCTGGGTCCCTTGACCTGTTGTCCTGCCCAGCAGCTGCCCCTCCCCCTTCTGAGGGGACAGGTGGGGGTGGGTGGGGTGGCCAGGCTGCAGAGTGAGCAGCGGGGTGTGGCTCTGTCCATCTGCTCCTGTTTCACGTCGGCCCCTCCCGAGAAGGTGGTGCCCGCCCCACCCTCTGCCAGGGGCCTGGCAGCTCCCCAGGCTGCTGTGGGCAGGACGGGAGGGGCCCCAGGGAACCCAGGAGGCAGCGGGCTGGGGGGGCCAGGAGCTGGACTGGCCCTCCCTGCCTTCCAGCTTCCTGCTAAGGACAGCAGGGCGGGGCAGCGCTCTGCAGAAAGTGCTTGAGTCGCCATCCTGCGGAGGCACCAATGAACTGCCCCTCAGGCTGGGACACCGGCCCTGGGGCCCTTCCTAGGAGGCAGAGAGTCACAAACCCCAACAAGGCTCTGAGGAACTCCAACATGAAAGGAAATTCTTTCTGTGAGCACAAAGCCAAACAGGAAGGGGCTTCCCCAGTGGCTCAGTGGTAAAGAATCCACCTGCAATGCAGGAGCTGCTGGAGACACGGGTTCAATCCCTGGGTTGGGAAGATCCCCTGGAGGAGGGCATGGTAACCGACTCCAGCATTCTTGCCTGGAGAATCCCCATGGACAGAGGAGCCTGGCGGGCTACAGTCCATGAGGTCACAAAGAGTCAGACAGAAGTGAAGCGACTTAGCACACACGCACCACAAAGCCATCAGGAGCTCCTCGTGTTCCCCCAGCACCTGGGGCCTGGCCACCTTCCCGGGCATGACAGATGGTTGCTATTCTGACTGCCTCCTGCAACGCCCTTCTTATGTCCGGGACACAGCCCCCACCAGCCAGCACTACCCAAATGATGTCTCTGCTCGGACTGGGTCCCCTCACCCCCACCCAGGACCCCCCGACCATGGTGGGGGGTGCGGAGCCTGTATCTGCACCTCCCCCTGCATCACCCAGAGGGTGGAACGTGCCAGGCTCCTAGGGCACCCACATCAGCCCATTCTGGCCGGTGTGAGGGGGTTTTTTATAAAACAGTCAGGCAACAAATATGTATTAAACACCTACTGGGAGCTGGGCACTGTGCTAGCTCTAGGGGGCGCTCTGGTGAGCAAAGCACATGTGGTCCCTGCCCCGCTGGAGTTGAGAGTTTAGCAGAGGAGATGCAAAAGCTCGTCGTTTTAAATGTCTGATTACAACAAGGAAACAAAAGGTGCTGAGGAGGAAAACAACACGGCTCTAGGAGAGCTGAGGGGTCAGGAAGGGCTTCTGAAGAAGTGTGAGTGGAGCTGAGGAACGACCTAGAGGAAGGGGTGTGGAATGGAGGCATGGTCTCTATCGAGGGAAAAGCAGGTGCAAAGGCCCAGTGGCGGGATGGGGTGGAGGGGCTAACAGAGGCACGAATTCAGGGAGCAAGGGATGGATCCTGGCACCTCGCAAATGAGAAGACCTGCTCTCACGGGGAGGAAACCTCTGAGGGGGGGCAAAGGTGAGACACATTAGGTGTATCATTGAGTTCCTCTGGATGCCACGGGAAGAATGGGGGTGGGGAGCAGGGATGCAGACGTGCGGAGACCAGCAAAGGGGCGACTGCTGACACCCCATCGAGAAACCAGGGTGGCGGGCCTGGGGGACTGCAGGGAAGATGGAGAGAAATGGACGCTTCAGAGATGAGAGGAATAAAGTGAACCCCGAGGGTGAGAGAGAGGGAGGGGTGCTGGCCGGTTTCTACCTGCTGTCATTCTGCTGCCTTTGATTTTTGGCCCAATGAGTCATCTGTGAGTCATCGCCCCCACAATCACTGCTGTTTTTTCCTTCTTCACAGTGAACTTGTTTTTAAACACTGAGCCATGATGTGATGGGCCAATGGGTTTGGAGGTACTTCCCCAAGGACAGCCCTGGAGAACATGGAAAACATTTAATAAAGAGGTTCTCCGCAATGCGGTTCTCACTAGGCGCCCTGCTCCAGGCTGTCACGAGCTGGCCCTCTCGGAGCTTGGGTCTAGCTGGTGACCCTCTCGAGCGTGACTCTGAGGCGGAAGGCCCCAGCACAGCTCCCCAGGGCCCAGCGTGGCGATGCCTGGGCTGGTGATGACCGGGCCTGCCACCCCAACTCCGTGTGGACTCTGTGGCGCCCGGGGAACGCCTGCTCTGGGGCAGCACGCCCGGAGCCCAGCAGGCTCACTGGGCAGCCTTCCGCTGACCAGGACTGGCTTCCATCTTTGTAAAATACTAACAATTTGTTAGCGTTCGTGTGGATTCACTCACCTACGATGACGTTCCCAGAACCCCCTTTTCCTGGGGATCGGCTCCAAGGCTGGGGTGATAGGACCACTTTCAGAACATAAGGGGCCCCATTTTGCATTCATATCCATCCCCACATCAGAAACCTGGGCACAGGAGGGACCTCCCTGGTGGTCCAGTGGTTAAGAATCCACCTTCTTGTATAAATCTTAATAATGTCGAATTGGTTCACAGTGATTTTCAGGTCTACTGTATGCTTCTGCTTCTCTGTACATTCTATTCTATTAATTTCTGAGAGTTTGATATTGAAATTCCAACTAAATATCTTATCTACCTAAAACAACTGTAATTAATTGGAACTACATGTAACTTTGTTCTGTACTTTCCATGCCTCCCGTAAAAGTGTTACTATGTTTTCATAATTTAAAAATTTAAAAAACGAATCTGCCTTCTAATGCAGGGGACATGGGTTTGAACCCTAGTTGAGGAACTAAGATTCCACATGCCATAGGGCAACTAAGCCCCAGCTAAGATCTGACACAGCCAAATAAATAAATAATTTTTTTTTTTTTTTAAATGAAGGAAAGATACCCAAGCACAGCCTCTCCCTTTTGGCTTGTCTCCCATGTCTAAGAAGTGCCAGATTCCTCCAATCACCTCCCAAATATTTCTAGAATCCACCTCTTCCTCCCCAACCTGCTTCGTCTGCCCTGGCTCAGGGCTGATTCCACGTGCCTGGAAGACCAGGTCACCCTTGCTCTTACCGGGTTCCCGGCCCCCCATCCCTGCTGCTGTGGTCCCAGGAACCACCTGTGTCACCATAAGGCAAGACTATTTAAGTCTGATCTCCCCGAGTTCCACTCTTTCTCCGTCCATCCTTTCCTCTGACTTGACTTACATTTGCCTCCTGAGACACCTCTCACCCCTAGTTAGTCCCCTTGACCATCAGGTGGGGTCAGTTGCCTCCCCTGCCCAGGCTTCACTCACCATGTTGCAATGTCTGTTTAGAGCTCATCTCCATGGTCAAGCCTCAGGTGGCCACGATGAGAGCAGCTCCTCAGAGGGGCTTGAAGATGTTTGGGAGGGGCAGCCCCAGGGACGCACATCACAGGACTCAGAATGCACAAAGATTCTGGCACTAACAAGCCACCAAAGGACCCCGGGACACGCCAGAGCCAGGGGCAATTCCTGCTCCTGGCTGATCCTCCATCTTTGGGCAGGTTTGTTCATCTTTTCACTCAGCAAACACCAGTAGATCCCTATTTCTCACTATCACTTCCTTCCTGGGCAGGCCCCAAGCCAGGCATTCTGGGTCTTAAGGGCCTTGTTGTCTGGTACTGGGGCCAGGCCTGGGAGGGACAGCGTGGGCCAGGCTCCACTGGTGGTAGCTGGCATAGCGCAGGGCCAACTTTTAACCCTCCTCCAATTCTAAGAATGAGACTCTCAGATGGCTCGGAGGTGAAGAATCGACTGCCAAAGCAGGAGACACAGGTTCAATTCCTGGATCAGGAAGATCCCCTGGAGAAGGAAATGGCAACCCACTCCAGTATTCTTGCCTGGAGAATCCCATGGACGGAGGAGCCTGGCGGGCTACAGTCCATAGAGTTGCAAAGAGTCAGACACAACTGAGCGACTAAACAACAACAATTCCAAGAATCCAAGAGGATCCTGGGCTCTACGGCAGCGGAATTCCAAAAGTGGCAGTCTGACAGGCCTGGTTCTCACATCCAGGTGTCACCCAGGACACCAGGGCGTGAGCTCCCAACTGCACCGAGAGCAGCTCTTGTGGCTGGTGAGGGTGCAGGCAGGGTGGGAGGGAGACCACAGAGGCCAGGGGTGCATGGGTTTTGAAAGCAGACTCCCGTGAAGCGTGTACCTGGAAGGAGCACTGCTAAATCCACCTGCATTAGTGGTGGGTTTCCTGGCCCTGCCTCCCACCCCATTGGGGGTGGGTTTCCCTGGGGCCATCAGGAGATGGGGGTACCCCAATGCATAGCTAGGGCTAGCAATCTAGACGACAGGCTCGGGGCAGCGCCCGGGCTGGTGTCAGGGGCAGGCTGCACAGGGCGGAGCCAGGCTGGGCAACGCGTGTAACTGCCCCTCTTGCAGATCCAGCGCGGGCACCACGGGGATGGAGGAGCCAGATTGCATTTATTCATCTCCAAAGTCAGGGAAGGGGGGTAGATTTCCCCGCTTGGCGCCCTCCTCGGGGCGGCCTGTATGCTGGGAGCCGCAGTCAGGCTTAGAAGGGCCTGGGAGCGGCCGGGGGACACAGGGTTGGGGACAGTGGATCGTGGGCAGATCACTGAGCATGTTTTTCCATCCAGAAAACGGTGACAGCTGTGCAGTGGGACGACACACCGTTGATCCTCAAACGAGAGTGTGACTGCTCATCCTCTGGCTTGGCTGAGGTGGAAACTGGAGCCGTGACCTCCAGAGACCCAGCTGCGTGGCTGCCGCTGTGAGACATCAGGTCCAGCGGCAGGACGCTCGGCTGTGCACAGACGTGCGCATGCGCGGGACTCGGCAACCGCGGCGCCACGGCGCCCTCTTGTGTCCACGGTGGGAATCACCGGTCTTGCAGGGAGACGGACGCTGGAGAGTCAAGTGGCTCCTGCTGGGTGATGCGGGCGCTGGCTACTGGACAGCAGAGTCCATCGGGGGCAGATCGTCTCAGAAGTGTGAGCTCGAGGGTGCGTGACAGTCCGAGGGGGTGATAGCCCCCCCAACAGTAACAGGTCACATCAGGACACGTGGTCATCTGAGGCCCAGAGCAGTGAGTGAGCGCCCCAAGAACAGCAGCGAGCCCTGCGTGAGGGCCATGCCTAACACTGTGTGTGTGGCATGCAGCAGGCGCTCAACAAATGCTTGTGGAATGGGAGTGAGTGCATGAGTGTGTGTGCCATCTGCATGTGCAAGGAGGTTAGATGTGGTAGCCGGATCGTCACAGACATCTACACGGTCTGACCTTCCAGCCAGTGAGGGCCACCCTCAGAAAGGACCCACGTCCAGGGAAGATGGAGGCACCTTTGAAGGCCTCACTGCAGCTCCGGCCGCCAGTGAGGGACAGACAGAGGGACAGACGGGCCTCATGTACCCCAATATGGCCCAGCCCGCTGCAGGCCTCCTCCTGGGGCCTGGAAGCCTCCTTTCGGGCAGTGTGTCTACATGACCTCCAGCCTCGCTTGAAGCAGGCAGATCAGAGGCAGATGGCTTTGGGGCTGGATGCCTGGTCTGACTGAGGCCCTCCCCCAACTTCCTGGAGACGGGGGAAATGAGAAAGCCCAAGGCAGGGCTGCTAGCAGTGGGATTTCAGGCAGGGCAGGAGGTGCGATGCGGGACACACACCCACACACACACACGTGCACTGTGCACTCACCCCCCAGGTCCCCACTGCCCCAGCCCCAGCCAGGTGGGCAAAGCTAGGGGCTGAGGCTGGGGAAGCGTTCCAGGCCAGGCTCGCAGCCCACCGGCAGGGTGGCTGCCTCGCTGGGCGGGATGTGGTGGGTCATGTAGCGCTTTCCCATGAAGGAGCCGATCCGCAGCTGCTCC
>NW_011494912.1:5519527-5522078 GCF_000754665.1 Bison bison bison | reverse complement strand
CTGCTGGACTGCCTCCCTGAGCTCCTAGATGAGAGACACTCAGGGTGGAAATTCCCTGCACATTGCTGGAAGGGGAACCACCCAACTCAAAACTACAGGGCTTCCAGAAGGTGCTGGGCCAGAGAGAGAGCAGGGGCTATGGGGGGGCAAGGGGCCCTCCGGGGGTCGCCACTCACAAGCGCACGCTGGAGGCTGCCAGGAAGGCCAGGAGCAAGAGGCCGGCCAGAGAAGACAGGATGGACGTGATGACGATCATGTCTCCACTCCGCCGCCCGGGCCACGTGTCGATGGAGCCTGGGGACTTCCCTGCACACACAGCGGCTTTCAGAGGCTGCCCTCGGACCCCAGGGCAGTCCCCTCCCCGCCATGCTGACTGCCTCACGTCCCCAGCCAGCACCCTGAGCCCGCTCATCTGCCCCTCTCTGCCACGGCACTTGCGCTCTGCCAGCCTCCGCCATGGTCTCACCGGCCGGACTGTTCCCACCTCCCGTGGCAGGCAGAGAGGCAGCGGAGCTCAGGGCCGACCGGGTGCTGCCCTGTTCCCTGGAGCCTGGCATTCAAGGCCTTCACGTAACGAGACCCACGCCCCCTCCCCTCCTGACCCGTCTCTGCAGCCTGTCTCCCAGGCACCCTTCCATGGGACACTCGGCCTTTGACGTGCAGTTTTCTTGGTCTGCTGAACCGCTGGTCCTTGGCGCTCCGCTGAGAGCAGAATTCCCAGGACCACGGCTCCAGCCTCTTTCTTGCCCTGGCCCCTCTTTTCTACCCAGCAGTGCCCAGCACAGGGCTGGCTCCCTGAAGGAAGGGCAGACTATTTCTGTCCAAGATGGGGCTTCAGCCTAGGGCACCCAAGGGTTGGCAAACATTTTGGGGTGGACAGAGCTGGTGTCTCTGCCCAGGGGGCTGACCCAGTATCTCACCCTCTAGTGGGAGGTTCTATTTAGGGGGTGGCCAGGACTTGGATTCTGACTCGGGGGCCCCAGTCCCATGGTAGCCAGGGGAGGGGCCGGCTGAGCACGACCAGGGTGCCAAAGTTGGCTGGTCCACAGGGCACACTGGAGTTGGAGCGCCCGGCCCTCCACGCTACCTTGGCGGAGAGCGATGAGGTCGGACCACCTCGTCTCGGCCTGGGGTGAGCCCCTGGAGTTCGTCAGCAGGAACTTCACCCTGGGGGAGAGGACCAGGGGTGAGGCTCTGCGCCTCGACTGCTCTGGGCAAGGCCCCCACCTCAGCCAGGCCCCAGGCAGCTCATGATGGCCAGGCTGTGGGCCTGTCATGTTCAGGGGAGGGGGGCACCCTGTGCTAAGCACCCCGAGACCTCTCTGGCCACAGCAACCTCTGCCACCAGCCCTCAGCCATCTGAACCGTCACTCTTCAGACACCCTCTCTGGTTCAGGGGTCCCCGTGACTAAATGCCACATACGGGGGCTTCAGGGTGGCTCACAAGGGTGTGTGAGGCCCCAGCCCCTCTTCTCCGGAGGAAAACTGCTGGCTGTGTGGAGTCTGCGAGGCTTTGGAAGGCCCCCCAATAGGAGGGGGCACCCCTCCTGGCAAAGGCCAGGAGGGAGAGGTGTGCTCAGGGCGTGCTCAGAGACCAGGATCAGGGGAGTGGGCAGGCTGAGCTCCGAGGGCACCGCCCAGAACTTGAGTTGCATCTCTGTTCGGGGTGGGCGCTCTGGGATCCAGGCAGGCTGGCACCTGCTACTGACGGGAGCCGGCTCTCGTGGTCTCTAGGGACAGGGCGGGAGGCTGAGTCAGGGAGTGGCCACTGGGTCAGAGGGTGAGGGGCGTGGGCGTGGAAGGCGGCTACACTCTGCCCCGCCGTCCCTGTGGCACCTGCCGGGTCCCCCAGCCGCACTTGGTCACCCTGAGGATGTCTGGCCTTGTCCCCTTGCTCGCTGGACCCCTGCTCTCCCACCCGGGTTCCACCCTCAGCCCCAGGCTGACTTTCCTGCCAGACCCAAATTGTGGTTGGGGGGGAGCGGTCTCCAGCATTCCCCTCCCCACATGCTTGGCCCATCCCCTACCGGCTCTGTGATGCCCACCTCCTCGTGGAGGCCACCTGCCCCTCCAGGAGATCCAACCGCACACAGGAAGATACCAAAGCTGGAGAAGGGGAGGGGCTGGCTCGGCCTGCAGCCAGAGGCCTGGGCGGAGACTGGGGCGGGGGTAGGGTTGGGGGCAGCCCTGGTCTCAGAACCCAACCCCCACCCTCCCTTTCCCAGTGCAGCTCCCTTCCAGGTTTCAGGTCAGGCAACTCACCTGTAAGGCCCCGGGCCCGGGAGGGGGGCATTGCAGTAGCGAGGCTGATGGAGGTCAGCAAGGCAGCCGGCGTCATTGCCCACCCTAAGCACGGGGGCGCGCCCACTGCCGTCCGCAGGGTCCTCACAGGGCAGCTGGTCCATGGTCAGGGGCAGTGTCATGTAGTGGCCATCGGTCAGCAGCCGTGGGGAGGCTGGGATTTCAGCCAGTGTCTGGGGGTTCTGGAAGACCCTAGAGGCTGCAGGAGGGAGGCACAGGCAGCTGGGGGCCGAGGGCAGAAGACACGGGG
>NW_011494912.1:5515370-5519427 GCF_000754665.1 Bison bison bison | reverse complement strand
ACAGGTGGTCCACTCCCATAGCCCTGCGCCCTCCATGCCTGAGAGCCCAGAGTGCCCCTCCAGACACAAATCAGACGCCACCACTCAGATCCACCACAGGATAAAGCCCGAACTCCCCATTCACACCGAGTTGAGCGGGGCTCCCAGGGCCCTGGAGCTGTCCTCAGACCCACCCGTCACCCCAGGCCCCAGACCTGCACCATGACCTACCGTTGCTGAAGGCCACCACCAGCCAGACAGTGTCGGCAGCGCTGGAGTGCCTGTCCAGGACACAGCGCGGCTGCTCCAGGGAGAACGTGGTGGCCGTGACCTTCCCTTCCAGGTCCCAGGAGGTTATCCGCGGCGTGTAGGGGATGAGGTCTGGGGCCGTGGAGATAGGTGTGAGGGTCCAGGGCCCACTGCCCTTGGGGCTGCCTCTCCCGGTTGGTGGGGGGTGGGGGGTCCCAGGGTCTAATCACTCCAACAGGTGCCCCAGCCCCTAGGGTCTGGCCAGGTGCACCCCTCCCGGGACCCCTACTTACCCAGGGTGAGGCAGGGCTGGGGCCAGCCCAGCACCACCAAGAGCAGCAGCCAGAGGCAAGGCTGCCTGGAGGGGAGCCCCATAATGGCCTGCAGCGCACCCACCAGCCTGCTTCCACACCCACAGCCTGGGGCTGGTCTGGCCAGCCCGGGCCACGCCCCTCCCCCCGCACACCGTGGGCCTGGAGGAGCTGGTTAGTCAGGCTGCCCAGCTGGCCAAGGGCTGGAAAGACCTGAAAATGTAAAAGCACCCCACTCCGCCTCCCAGCCCAGCCCACCCCAGGGAGGGGGCTGGGCAGGGGCAGGCCAGGGCTGAGAGAGGCCCCTGGACCCCCGGGTGCTGGCCAGGTCACCCCAGAGGCCCACGTCTGAGTTTGGGTCCCACCCAGACCCCCAGCCTTGGGGAGGAGGGCCACATGCCAGGGATTCCTGCACCCCGCGTACCAGGAGCCTCCCTCTGGCCTTCCATCCCCACCCAGAGGAGGAAGGGGCCAGCTCTAGCTCCCTCAGGGCCCAGTGGTCCTGCCCTCCCTTCACAAGGCCACATCCTCCCTTAGTTCCTGTGATCATAGAGCCCAGACAGCTGGCAAGTGCCCTGCTGACATCACTCCCTTGGGTTCTCACTATATATGTTTTTTTTTTTTTACTTTTTAGAATTCTTTCAAATTTTCATTAATTTTTTTGGCCACACTACTCAGCTTGAGGAATTTTAGTTCCCTGACCAGGGATTGAACCCAGGCCCTGGCAGTGAAAGCGCCAAGTCCTAACCACTGGACCACCAGGGAATTCCCTATAGTGGGTTAGTCGCTCAGTCTCGTCCAACTCTTTGCGACCTCACGGACCACAGTCCACCAGGCTCCTCCATCCATGGAATTCTCTGGGCAAGAACACTGGAGTGGGTTGCCATTTCCTTCTCCAGGTAATTCCCTATATGTATTTTTAAAATTAAGATATTATTCACATAACCTAAGATGTCCCTTTAAAATGTACAGTTTAGAGGGTTTTGTTTTGGTGGGGTTGTTTTTTGGGGAGGCTGTTTTTGTTTTACACAAGAAGGGATTTTCATTTACAGGAATTCTGGAGAAAGATGGCTGCTGGTATGGGTTTGGTCAAATGACATTAGGGTCCATGTCTCTAAGATTCTCTCGACCTTTTTTTTTTGCCATACCTTACAGCTCGCAGGATTCTTGTTCCCAACCAGGGACTGAACCCAGGCCAGGGCAGTGAAAGCAGAGTCCTAACCACTAGACAACCAGGGAACTCCCTCTCTTGGCATTTTTTTCTCATTGCAGCAAGGTGGCTGCTGTGGCTCCAGGCATCGTGTTCTCACTCAAGGTAGGAAGAAGGGAGGAGCAGGTGTTGGGAAGGGAGGTGTTGCTCAAACTCTTTTATCAGAAAACCTTATACTTTCCATATAATATAAGCCCTGTAGACTTCCTTTTAAACTTCATTGCCATAAATCACCAGATTCTAGAACCTTATCACCCCAAAAAGAAACACTGTACCCATTAAAACGGTCACTTCCCATCCCCCTTCCCCCCTGACAACCACTGATGTACTTTCTGTCTCAGTGGACTTGCCTCTGCGGGATATTTCATATAGACAGAATCACACAATGTGTCATTTTCTGCCTGGCTTCTTTCATTTGATATAATGTTAAGGCTCATCCATGTTGTATGTGTTAGCATTTCGTTCTTTTTTCTAGCTGGATAGCATCCCATTGCACGGACAGATCGTATTTTGTTCATCCATTCATCGGCTGATGGCTCTTTGGGTCGTCCCACTTCTTGGCTATTATGAACGCTACCGTGGCCATGTTTCCAGTTCTTGGATATTTATCTAGCAGTTTACTGCTGAGTCATATGGTAACTGCTTCTTGTGGCACTGGTCGCCAGCTTTCCAAAGCAGCTGCATCTTACATTCCCACAAGCGCTGGACAACGGTTCCACTCTCTCCACATCCTCACCAGTATTTATTTCCTATATATTTTATAATAACCACCCTAGTGGGTATCGAGTGGCAGCACTTGCGGTTTTGATCTGCACTCCCCTAATGATGTTGCTTGTCCACCATCTGTGTAGCTTTTCCAGAGAAATGTGTGTTCAAGTCCTTTGCCCGTTAAAATTGAAAATTTTTTTTATCATTGTGACAGTTCTTGATATACTGTGAATACAAGACTCTGATCAGGCAAAAGATGTGCAAACATTTTGTTCCTGCTCTCTGACTGCGCTGTGGGGGTGGGAGCCGAGGGTGAGGGTGTGGCACTCAGGTACCCATACCACCCCTCTGCCCTGTGAGCCCTGGAGCGAGTCTCGCTGTGGAACCTAACAGCGTTGGGCTCCAGCTTCTCTATCGGGGCCTCCTGGCCCTCCCCAAACCAACTTCTCCACAGGGCAGGGGGCACGATGCCAGGGGCTCACCAAGCTGCCTTACTTTCTTTTCACAATCAGAAGAGGAAAGAAAGTAACTTCTAGGTGAAAGTAAATACTCTAACATACACTGATCTTTGTAACAACAAATCATAAAACAGAATTTAAGTTTCTTTCTTAGGGAGAAAAGGGCTTGTGAAGGCCACAAGCACACCCCCCCACCCCCACCCCCGCTCACCTTCAGGAGGCCTAGGAGTATTGGATCCTCTTTCTAAGAAGACTGGGAAGAACTGGAACCTTGAGGGCGGGGATCAGACCAGACTTGGCTGGGATTCAGTCCCAGCTCTACTACTGTGCCCTTAAACCTCCGTTTCCTCATCTGTAAAGTGGACACAGCAGTACACGCCCCCACATGAGCAGCACTTAGAAAGTCAGAACCCGCTTAGAAAGTCAGAACCCCTGAGGAAGTAAATGGGAGGAGCTGCGGGGTCTCCCTGGCAGAGCTGCTGAAGGCCCACTGCAAGGAGAGCTGGGTGGGGCCAGAGGAGCTGCTCGGGTCAGCGCCCGGCTCCTGGCCTCCCCGCAGCCTGTGTCTCATTTAAGAAGAAACAAAGGTTGGACAGGAAGCCTGGCAGGTCCATTCCTTCTCTGATGCAGCAAGACGTGTGTGGGCTGGCCTTCACACATACACACCCGTGTACACACGCAGTCTCTCCAATGGCAAACCCACAGGGCCCACGGTCTTTGGCTTTAGGGCATTTATTGCAAACAGAACATCTGAGGTATGAAAAGCTGACCCAGACTCAGGCCTGCCCCGGCGGAGCACACGGCAGGCAGCCTCTCCTCACCCCGGACACTGGGGGCCCCACACAGCCTACGGAGGACAGAGGGGCCCACACACTGAGGTAGCGGCATCCGAAGCCCCCACACGTACGACTCCCAGCCGCTCGCCCGGTTTCCACAGATAACCAGGCCTGGCAGGCACAGGGAAGGGGACGGGTGGGCATGGGGAGCCTGCACTCCACATGGAGCCCGCCGTTGTGGTGGACGAATGGGGCCAGCCAGGCCGCAGGTCACTGCTGCTCCAGGCAGTCCTCGGTCACCCCCTGGGCGGCCAGCTCAGCCAGCACATTCTGAAGGTAGTTGGGGTCGGGGTAGCCGTGGCCTGT
>NW_011494912.1:5514231-5515122 GCF_000754665.1 Bison bison bison | reverse complement strand
GGGGGGAAGGGGCAGTGGGGAAGGAGCAGGAGAAGGCTATGAAGGAGTGCTCAGAACAAACCCTGGCTGCAGGGGCTGGCCTGGAGGGCAGACACTCCTGACAACCCCCTCAACTCCCTCAGCCTCTCCGCGCCCTTGGGGCTGTCCCCACCCAAAGCCACCACCCTGGCTGTTCTGTCTGCCTGGAATGCTCTTCCCCAGCCTTCTCATAGCTGTTTAGTTGTGTCCAACTCTTTGCGAACTCATAGATTGTAGCCCCCAGGTTCCTCTGTCCATGAGATCTAGGCAAGAATACTGGAGTGGGACGCCACTTCCTTTTCCAGGAGATCTTCCTGACCCAGGGATCGAACTCACGTCTCCTGCCTTAACAGGGAGGTTCTCTACTGCTGAGCCACCTGGGAAGCCCCTCCTCTGAGCTGGGAAGCCCCAAATCAGGACTCAGTGCAGAGGCGGCTCCACAGGCCACCCCCATCACCCAGGGTGAAGAGGCCCCGGTTCCGCCCCATCCCATCACACTAGGCCGCAGGAAGACCCCTGTCCTCCCCCCAGAGCACCTGTGGTCAGGTCGTCTCTGCCTGGATGCCCCAAACCCGGACGCCTAACCTGCAGCAGGTCCCCAGGAAGGGGCAGCCCACACCCCAGCCAGCCCGCAGGCTTCATCCCCTCCTCCTGTTGCAGTAAGATGGGCAGAGGCAGAGCCGGTGCGGCCACCGAGCTAGCTCTCCCGACCCAACAGCCACCCGCTGCTCAGGGGCAGCCAGGCCGGACTTGCCAGCTGCGGGGCAGGGGCACGGAGGCTGCTCCCAGGGGTGGCAGCCGGGCCTTTACCTTGCGGCCCTGGGCGTTGTCGGGAAGGTAGCACTGGCGGGGAAACCCTCTGGCAGTGAAGGG
>NW_011494912.1:5509772-5514131 GCF_000754665.1 Bison bison bison | reverse complement strand
GCTGCTCCCAGGGGTGGCAGCCGGGCCTTTACCTTGCGGCCCTGGGCGTTGTCGGGAAGGTAGCACTGGCGGGGAAACCCTCTGGCAGTGAAGGGCTTTCCAGGGTTGGGGTGTTCAGGGCCCTGCAGGAGGAACACAGATGGTGAGAGTGGGAGCTGAGGGGCTCGCGGGCTGCAGAGCTGCTGGGACAGGGCCCCCTCTCCCCAGCCGCACCCCGACACCTTCCAGGCGGGGCTCCTCCTGCACGCAAGTGACCAAATCAACCGCTGTCTCCTGTCTCGCTCTAACGACCCACCGTGCACATGGCCTGCCCACACCTGCCCTCCCTGAACCCATGCTGCTCTGCTGGGCACCACACACCCTACAGCCTCCACGTCCCTGAGGAAACCAGACCTGTCAGAGGCCAGACCGGAAGCTCCTACTTCACTGGCAACCCTCTGGGCACAGGGCTCTCTGGACTGGATGGCAGGGCCTGCTTCACCACCCCTGGGGCGCACAGCACCTCCACTGCCCTCTCCGGATGGAGCAGGGCCCCAAGACCGTGGCAGCAGGCTACCCAGAGGGCGAGGGCTGGAACCACGCTCAGCCCTTGCTCTGCCCTCAGCCCATGGAGACACACCATGCTGCTGCTGCTGCTGCTAAGTCGCTTCAGTCGTGTCCGACTCTGTGCGACCCCATAGACGGCAGCCCACCAGGCTCCCCTGTCCCTGGGACTCTCCAGGCAAGAACACTAGAGTGGGTCGCCATTTCCTTCTCCAATGCATGAAAGTGAAAAGTGAAAGTGAAGTCGCTCAGTCGTGTCCGACTCTTCGCGACCCCATGGACTTCAGCCTACCAGGCTCCTCCATCCATGGGGTTTCCCAGGCAAGAGTACTGGAGTGGGGTGCCATTGCCTTCTTCAGGAGACACACCATGTACAACTCCAAATCCCCCTCCTGCTTTGTGGCTCTACTGCTGTCTAGAATGTTTCTAATTTTTCCAGTTTCACTTTGAGCACAATGTCACTTTGGAGGACAACCAGGGGAAAGCACATAATTGGACAAAAGCAAGGGACATCCTGTCCTCCTGTATCTTCCCTAGCCAACGAGGCTCTGGGGGGATGCTGAGATCCCCCGGTCCAAGGCAGAAACCTGAGGAGCCCAGACTCTTGCTGGGTCTCCACTGGGACCTGCAGCTGAGGCTCCTGCTCCTCCACACCCCACACAGGTCTGGATCAGCCCACTGAGCTGGTCCCTCAAGAGTGGTCAGGCCTCACTGCAGGCACCTTTCTGCTCTGCACTCTGCCCCTTGGGAGGGTTCCTGCTTGTGGGCTCCCCAGCCAGCCAGCTAGCCCAACAGAAGCTCTTGTTTTTCCTGGTTAGATTCCTGTGGGCCTTCTGCCCAGTACAAGTCCAGCTAAGATGCCTCCGCCTCCAGGAAGCCCTCCCTGGTTCAAGAAAAGGCAGGGGCCATCTCTTTGCTTCCACAACCCTATGGGCTGGATGGAGCCCCCAGCACGAGTGCCTCCTGATTGCTGGGAGTCTGACTGGGCAGCCGGGCCCCCTCAATGACCCCGGGGGACAAAGTGGGACAGGAAGAGCCCCAGAGAGGGGCCGATTTCAGAAAGATCCAAGGAGGCTCCTCTTGTGCCGTGCCCCTCACCTGAATGCCGTGGGGAATGTTGTAGACTATGAGGATCGTCCCACAGTCCTCGTGGCCAGGGAGGGACATCTGAAACGTGAACACCTCCATCTTCCCCCGGGGCTGGGTCCCAGTCTTCTCCCCGTAGATCGTTTTGCAGGAGGGACATTGCAAGCTTCCATCCTGGGACAGGGCAGAAGGTTGTGGACTGAGCTGGTGGCCCTGAGAGGGCACCCAGGCCAGCCACCCCGCTGACTAGATGGGAAAGAGACCTGCAGGGACACGGGTTTGGTTCCCTGGTCACCCAGCGGGTCCTGGGCCAGTCGCCCAGCTCCCTGGCAGACTCCTTGCAAAGAAATTCAATTTTGGCAATGTTCTTGGAAAGGTAAGTTTTACCCCAGAAACTCATTATGCAATTTTCATTAAAGAGTCAAAGTACCAAGAGACTGGCATCAATTAGAGAAATTAGGTTTATAAACCAAAGTCTACACAGTTGCTGCTGCTGCTAAGTCGCTTCAGTCGTGTCCGACTCTGTGGGACCCCAGAGGCGGCAGCCCACCAGGCTCCCCCATCCCTGGGATTCTCCAGGCAAGAACACTGGAGTGGGTTGCCATTTCCTTCTCCAGTGCATGAAAGAGAAAAGTGAAGGTGAAGTCGCTCAGTCGTGTCCGACTCTTCGCGACCCCATGGACTGCAGCCCACCAGGCTCCTCCGTCCATGGGATTTTCCAGGCAAGAGTACTGGAGTGGGGTGCCATCGCCTTCTCTGCTACACAGCTGAGTCATGTTTAAAATGGAACAGAAAACCCTGTGACGGAAGGACTGCGAGGCTGGAGCGCTGGCCGGTACGCGTGGCAGAAGGATGCTGCACAGAGGACAGCCCAGGCACGAAGCCCCACAGGCCTTGGCTCTCTCTGCTCCCCGACCTCTGTCCACTCTGGCTAAGTCACACCAAAGGCAGGGCAGCCTGGCGTCGCCTGCCACCCCAGCCCCCTCCGCTGCAAGGCCAGACTGCGGACGTCTCAAGGCGGTCTCTGGGCAAGCCCCAGCCGCCTGCTCAGGTGCGGCACAACCAGGACGGGCAGGTGACCCTGATCCCCCCACCCCGGCCGGGGGCCATGGGTACCTTGTTCCCGTTGCAGTACATGGCCAGCAGGCAGAGCAGGTGGAAGGTGTGGCTGCACTTGGCCAAGCAGCCCACGGCCATGGGCCCGAAGGTCTTGCTGTCGGTCACGTCACTGTACCCAGACGCCACGGACAGCTTCTCCATACAGATGATGCAGTCCTGGAGGGAGACCCCACACGGGGCAGGCTCACCCACTGCCCCTGCACCACAAGGGCAAGTCCTGAGGACCAGCCGTCATCTGCGGAAATGCTGGACCCCAATCTAAGTCAACCCCACAGCTCTCCATTCTGGAGGCTGGGAGCACCAAGGGGTCACTGGTGTCTGCAGCCTGAGCAGTCACTGTCACCGTGGCAGAGGGGATGGCAGGCGGCACTGAGCCTGGGGGCTGCTGTGACGCCTGGAGCCCAGGCTGAGAAGGCGGCAGAAGAGCCAGGCAGAGAGGAAAGGACAGGAGGGGCCCACAGTACTGGGCTTTCCAAGGGAAAGGGAACCTGTCAGAAGCACAAGCACAGCAACAGGCAGGCAGGAGAGAGAAGAGAGCGTACTGAAGCAGGAGCCAGCATTGCTGTTGGGGGCCAGTGCACCTGCAGGGCAGGGGTGACCTGGGTGCAGGGGAACAAAGGGGAGGGGACCAGGTCCCGGGAGGCCCTGAAGGCCATGACTGGGGGTGGGGCTTTGTCTTACACATCAGGGTAAGCAGAAGCATTCCTCCTGCTTAGACTCCTGTGGGCATTCTGCCCAGTATAAGATGCCTCCGCCTCCAGGAAGCCCTCCCTGGTTCAAGAAAAGGCTGGGGCCATCTCTTTGCTTCTGTAAGCACAGCAACATGGCAACAGGCAGGTGGCATGAGCAGTGGGTACTAAACCATCACGGCCACACATTGGCTGTGTGATCAGCAGCAGCTGGCGGGGAGGCTGCCGGGGGCCAAACAGCCCAGCTGTGTCAGGTGAGCACAAGGGCAGAGAGATGGACAGACTCCTGTGAAGGGGGTGGGCAGGAGGGGAAGCCCAAGGTGAGAAGGACTTCCAAGTTTCTGTCCAAACCTTTACCAACCAGATGCTTCCTATGTTCTCGACTTGCAGGAGAAGGCGGCCAGAGAGTCCCCAGCTCTGAACCGGCACACGTGACCTTGAACCCACCCCTCAGGATTCTCCAGGGCTCTACATTCAAACTGCAGAACGGTGGCATCACAGCCCCAAAATGAGACTCAGCAGAGATGGGTCAGGTGAAGCCGTGACGGGGTTAAAAGCAGGAACCCCAGCTGGCCCTGCCCGAAGCCAGCAGGACAGGACTGGTGTCTGGACGAGGCACCTTCCGGCAGAGGACAGGCTGGGGGCCTCGTCTGAGCCACCCCGTTACCAAACAAAAGCAAAAGCAGCACGGCCCCCACGACACACACCTCCTCCGGGGCCGTCTTCAGCTCTTCGGTGTAGTTTCTGATCACCTGCTCTGGCTCTGGCTTTGGGGACCCTCCTAGGAGAGAAGAACATAAATGGTATCCTGAGGAGAACAAACTGGAGATGCTGGGATGAGAGAGGAGGACAGGGAGCGGTCCAAGCTGCCGGGAGGGAGGTTAGGATGGCTCAGATGGGAAGGTTAGTGTGCAGGAGAGGA
>NW_011494912.1:5507382-5509625 GCF_000754665.1 Bison bison bison | reverse complement strand
CAGGCGGGGCCTCAGCCATGGCCCCGCGCACCTTCACTCAGGAGCCCAGACCCAGGCTTCAGAGGACATGCAGGAGGGCTAAAGAGCAGCTTCTAAACAAATGCCCTGGAGTGTGTTCTGGCCAGGTGATTTTACTCAACTTTCATTACTCTCAGAAGACAGTCTGGGTAAGAGAAGTAAGTGTTCTGAGTTGTGTGTACAGTGCACGCCCACCCTGCAGGGACATCGGTGTGCACACGACCACAGAGACGGCCACACAGCCACAGCCAACCACGGCGCTCTTGGGCTTGTCCCTGGACTGGGGTGCCAGTGACCCGCCTCCTCGATTCCTCAGCTGCCCACAGCTCTATCGCCCCGCCTCTTCCTCTCGAAACCTCCCACGCCTCCGTGTGCACCTGGGCGTGAAGCTGGGAGGGGAGGCCCTGCACCGAACAAGCCCCACCCCAAGGACAAGCACCCCCTCCCCACCTCCCGCTGCAGCCAGAGAGTCAATCAGCAGAGTCACAGAGTGGCAGCAAAACAGGAGCAGAGGGAGGGATGGGGAGACCGGCCCAGTCTGGGAGGGCGACGCGGGGAGGCCTGCCTGCCTCAAGTCCGGGGGAGCTCCTGGTCCCAGCCTCTGAGACCAGAGGGGCTCTGGCGTAAGCCCAAGCTCCCAGCCATCAGCCTGTGGCTACAGAGCCTTACAAGTCTGAGGGCTCAACAGCGGGAGCCCCCTCTAGACCAGAGGAGGCCCGGTGACAAGCAGGAGGGAGTGGAGGGGTCGGGGCTGGGTGAGGCCAGGATGGAGTCTGGCTCTTAGGCTGGGACCAGATCAGGTCACCTCTGAGTCTCAGGTCACTCATCTAAAAAGTGGATCTGACACCAGCCCAAGAGGTGAGCACTGAAAAGACATTAGCTGCTATGACCTGAGAGGCAGCTAGAAGCCAATGCAGACCAGGCACCCCCATCCACACGCATACACATCCCCAGACACAGACCTCAAGGACCCTGACTCTGCTCACTGGAGAGAAAGCCAGACCAAAGCACGATCCCCACCAGCACCAGGTGGCCAGCCTAGTACCTGGGACTCTACTCAGGGGAGAGACCTTCTAGAAAAGGCTGGTCTAGAAGGCCACTTTGGTGACAGGCCAGTCTCCAGCTGAACCCCAGAACCCCTCCGGCAAGGCCTGTCTGAGCACCCCTTCCTCTCCCGCCTCCCCGCGTCCAGGCAGCCTTTTAAAACTGACAGTAACTCTCCATGATCCACTTTTCTCAAAAGAGGGCCAGCCAGGTGACCGCCTACCCCACGAAAGGACATCTGAGCCCAGGAAGGCCAGAGGGTCTGCTGAACGCCGTGTTTTCAGAGCAAACCCCGAGTGTCGCAGGAAGCGGCCCTGCCCACAGATCCAGCCCTGAGGCAGAGTAAGAGGGAGCAAGGCTGGGGTGGTGATGGCAGCTGGGCTCTCAGGGCCGCCCGTCCCTGGCTTCCCTCCTCCCCTCCTCCCGACGGTCAGAGAGGCAGCGAACTCGATCACCATGTGCCAGGCACTGCCCCTGTGTGTACTTCCTCTTCTTCCCACACCGGTCTGCTGGGTAGGAGGCCCACTGCTCGTGAATGCGGAAGCTGGCATGAGATCACAAAGCTGGTGAGCGAGCACTGCAAACCCAGACTGGCAGGGCCAGAGCCCTGCTCACGCCATCCTGAAGGTCCCCGAAGCAGTCACTTCTCTGGCCCAGTGAGGGCAGCAGAGCCACGGTTTTAGAAATGACAGGCGTAGAACTTACTATGCAGCAGCCCCTCCTCTTGAATTCTCTTCAGACTCACACAGCACCTTCTAACAGTTCTGAAACCCCTTCTCCCCTAGCCATGTGACGGGAATGGCATGGTCGTTGGGGGCCCCTCTGAAGCAGCCCCACGTGGGCTGGCCCCTCCTGAGACACACGGTGGCCCCAGTGGAAGGGACAGAGCTGTCCCCCCTCCTAAGCCTCGTCTTGCCTCGAACTTGTGTTTACAGTCACTGAGTCTTCAAGCACAGGCCCCTCACGCTTCCACTGCAGCACTGAACTCTGGGTCTCACAGGGGAGTGGATTCCCAGGGGCCAGGCTTGCTGCCAAGGGCAGGATGGGCCACCGAGCCCATCACCACCCCCGCAGGCGAGGGGAGGGCGAAGGGCCGAGGTGGTCAGAGGAGAGAGGCCGGTGCGGGAGAGTCAGAGGCAGCGAGGCTTGGAGGAGGCTGAGCAGAGGCCAGAGAGTATTTG
>NW_011494912.1:5495747-5507260 GCF_000754665.1 Bison bison bison | reverse complement strand
TTGTGAGCAGGAACTACCTTTCATGGACATTTTCCTCAATCTCTTAACTGAGCTGTGACTTTTAGAGGCCAGACAGGAGGCGGGAGGGCTGGCGGGCTGGGGTGCGCGGCTAAGACACACAGGGAGTCCAATGGCTGACATCAGAATACTCGTCATGCCTACACGGGGTGCAAGATCAGACATGCAGAGAGGGGAGAAACGTTAGAAGGAGCTGTCCGGCTCGTGACCGCCATAAACCCCAGCTGCACCCAGGTGGCACTGTCGATGGCCATCAGGACTCGCCCATCTCCCCGGGGAATCTAGCTGCTCGAGGCTGCCAGGGCCCACCCAGACCGGCAGGGCTGAGCTCGACAATCAGTGAAATGCCAGTTTGTGAGAGCCCTGGCCCCAAGTTCCAGGAGGGTCTGAACAAGCACCCCATCAGCCTGTGCCCGGAGCATGCAGATGGGGAGGCTGTGGCTTCAGGAGGGCAGAGGGCAGAACACCACCCCAAGACGCGTCCAGAGCGGATCTGGGGGGGCCGCCTCTCCATGCCAGCGTGAGGAAGGAGAGCAGAGGGCAACACAGGAGGGTGCAGCCAAGCCATGGAAAGGCGGATGGTCCGGAGCTTGCGGGTCTCCCTCTGTGCCCCCGCAGCCGAGCCCCCGCAGCCCCCGGTCGCCTGGCCCCCCGTGGGGTGCTGCCTGTTCTCCGTGCACCACCCGGCCTGTCTAGGTGCCTTCAGAGCCATTACTGGGGGAAACAGGCAGGAATCCTGCCCCAGGGTCTGCCTCCTCACCGAGTGTCCCTATGGCCCCCAGGACCACTCCTCGGGAGCAGCTAAGGTCCCAGCCCGGAGCTCCCTTCTCTGGTCCCTCAGCCGAGGCTCAGACAGCTCCTCTGGCCGTGGTGGGAACACGGGGCAGCCCACAGCGGGAGGGGCGGCAGCAGGCAGCCACCCCGAATGGACTGTCCAATCTTGTCACTCCTTCCGTGATGCCTGCAGAGCGGATGCCCCACTCCTCAGTCTGGTGCTCCGCCTGTGCCCTAGCTGACCCTGACCCATGCTCCCTAAGGACCTGGAACCGAGCACATCCTCCTGCTGGAGGCACCGCTCCTGCCATGCTCTCAGCTACTCTGTGGTCCACACCGGCCTCCACCCTCCCCTCCCCGTCCCTTAAGCACCTCCTGCCGTGAAGAGGGGCTCTGGGCTTCCTCTCTGCCACCCCCTTAGGGAGTTAACAGGTGTTCAGAATCTGGCCTGCAGTCTGGGCACCATGGACAGGACAGGCGGACCTGCTGCCCTCTCCAGAGGTGATCCACAGCAGCCAGGGGGGAGCTGGCCCTGGGCTCCATCAGGCCCCACCGTGGCCCCCACTGGAGAACAGAGGTTCTCAGCACAGCCCACGTGCCCAGCGCAGGACAGCAGCAGAGTCTGGCGGCCCAGGCAGCGCTGGGTGCACTGTGCCAGAGTGCCCATCAGAACACTGAGGCTGGACGCTGGGCACTCGTCCAGCAGGCAGTGCGATGCCACAGCATCCCAAGGCTGTTCCTGGGCTCCAATGTGGCTCCCCTGGGAACTAAACATTGGGTGGACTGGATGACAAGCAGGCAGGGGGTGCAAACAGATGGAAAGAGAACAATTCCTGATGGGAACCCAGGAGTTGTGTGTGCTGACTGTGATTTATTCTCCCAGAAGCCACCGGACCCTGCCCATCAACCAGACCCATCTCCCAGCTGCCCCTCCTTGACCACCCATCTAGAACGGCCACGTTCCCCTCCAGCTCATCTCCTTCACTCCACTCCATTCTCAGCACCAGACGTAACATGGGCTTCTGTCTTTGTGACTGTCTTCACTTGATCCGACCACACAGGGCAGGGCCTGGTCACAGGGGAGACCCAGTCTCTGCCTGCTGGGGAGCGGACATCCCTGAGGCCACGCCATCAGCCCCGCAAGAGGCTGGCATGGACAGCGCTGCTGCTGCTTCTAACGAAGGACCCGCTCCTCCTCATTCCAGCCACAGACAGTAAGTCTCAGTTTACACGCCTGCGGAGAAGCAGCCCCTGGCTCTGCCGGTCTGCCTTCTCGTGAAAAAGTGTGAAGGTCATCCCGCAGCCAACACGTCACAAAAGCGGCATCCAGTGGAGAGGATGGGGGAGGGACACGAGGGGCCATCACAACTTCCCCAAGAGCAAGGGCTCAGGGATGTGCCCCCCCACAAACTCCCAACATCCCCAAACAACTGTAACAGGGCGGACAAGCACAGCCTTTCCCACTCTCATCTTGGTCTGCCAGAGCCCCGGCAGGTCCCACACCTGGTCACACGTGTGAACTCCCCCTTTCTGAAGCCCAGCGTTGGCCTTTTGTCTAGTGACTGGGCTCAGATGCCAGCCTACCCTCCTCCTGCCCTGGCCTTACTAACCTGGCTTTGAGGCTGTTACCCCTCCCCTGGGGCTGACCGGCCTTGGGCAGGTCCTGGCAGCGTAAAATGCAGACACTCCTCCTCCCTTGCTGGTTGGGAGCCTGGCCCCGGCCTGGGGGACCCACTCCTCCCCACACCCCATAGGGAGGGGCCCTGGCCAGGCGGCAGGCAGTAAAGCCATCCCTCGAGGCGCCTGGCTGACGGAGAGGCGGCCCCTCCTCCAGCGCAGGGTGCACGCAGCCCTTCGGCAGCGCGGCTGCTGGCCAGGAGCCTGCCTGAGAACCCCTGGGCCCAGGTGCTCACCTCAGTGAGGCACGAGTACTCCCAGATCCATGACCAAATCCACAACCACCGCCCAGCTGAGACGTCTCTCCAGCCCCTGCTACCTGGGGGTGGGCCCAGGGTCCCTGGTTCCCTGGCGCCCCACACAGCCGCCCCAGCAACAGTACAAGCCAGAGCCCTGCGTTCAGGGGAGGTGGTGTTCAGCCACTGACTTGTCTACTCTTTCCTCGCCAGGACCCACTACTGAGCTTCAGGGTCTGTCTCCCTGACAAGCACATGGGAGGTTAAAACGCCCCAGGATCACTCTGAGAGCAAAGGTGGCAGGGGACACAGAGAACAAGGCCAGGAGAGGGTCCCGGCCTCGAGAGTGCCTCAGCACCCAGACCACTGCTGAGCTGCGGGTAGAGGGGACCATGCTGGTATTAGGCCCTCAGCGACTGCAGGCTGAATGGAGCCAGGCACCTGCAGGCTGGGCTTGCTCCCGCAACCTCTCTCCAGCAATACATGTACACACGCGCGCACACACACACACATACCTCAGCAGTACATGTATGCACACGCGCGCACACACACACACCCCAGCACATGTACGCACGTGCATGCACACACGCACACACCCCAGCAGTACATGTATGCACGCGTGCGCACACACACACCCCCCAGTAGTACACGTATGCATGTGCACACACACACACGCACACACCCCAGCAGTACAATTACGCACGTGCACGCGCGCACACACACACACACCAGCAGTACATGTACGCACGTGCACGCGCGCACACACACACACCCAGAAGTACATGTACACACGTGCATGCACACACACACACCCCAGCAGTACATGTACACACGTGCGCGCGCACACACACACCCCAGCAGTACATGTACACACGCGCGCACACACACACACACACCCCAGCAGTACATGTATGCACGTGCATGCGCGCACACATGCACACCCCAGCAGTATGTGTACGCATACACGCACGTGCACACACGCACACCCCAGCAGTACATGTACACACGTGCGCGCGCACACGCACACCCCAGCAGTACATGTACCTACACGCGCGCACGCACACGCACACCCACACACACACCCCAGCAGTACATGTACACACACGCGCACATACACACACACACACACACACAATCCGAAGTACCTGGGCTATGTGATACCACGAGAAGACCTAAACTGGGCAGGAACTATCTAGTCATCTTTGCTCACTGTTCTCTCTGCCGCAGCAGAGGGCTGATGGCTGAGCAGGTGAGTGTGTTCCGGAGGGCTTGCTGGTTAGCATGTCCCCTCCTGGGCCCTTCCTGGCCCCACTCTCTTGTCTCCACTACATCTCTGACTGGTCCTTCCACGTCCTTCAAGTGCTCTTCTTCCTGGTGGTCCACCCAGTCTCTGTAAGTTCACACACTCCTGGGCGGGCAGACGCCCCCCTACTCCACCCCACACTGCTCTTCTGAGCTGCCCATCCAAACTCCCCCGCCTCCAGGACAGCTCCACCGGCCACAGACATGGACCCACCAGACTCGGGAGCAGCACAGTGTCATAGTGAAGAGCCCAGATTCTGAGGCCAACAAGGCCTGGGGCTGAATCCCACTCTGTCCAGGACTGGCTGCCTGGCCTTGGGAGGTTTCTGGAATTCTTAGCGCATCAGTTTCCTCAAATGTAAAATGAGAATCAAAGTTCCTCCCGCACAGAGCTGCTATTGGGATGAAATGAGTCTCGTCCTTAGTCACGAGGACTTCGCTGTCGGCAGCACACACCAGGCCTCATTCTATTCCTTCCATCTCACAACCAGTCCAATCACTGAGTCAGAAGCCCTTACCTCCATCCACTGCCAAGGCCCTAGTCAGTGGTCAGCCGGCCTGGGGCACGAAGCCTGGGTCCACACGGCCTCTCTGCCTCCAGCCTGGGCCTCTCCAGCCCGCCCTGTGCTATCACAGTGACTCACCCAGCACACGGACTGGCCAGCTTCCTCCCCTGCCTCCGCCTCTAAATGATGGCGGTTCACCAGACGCCTCGGTGTACCTTCATGCCACAGTCTACATTCCCCCTAAGTTAAAAAACAACTCTCAGTGGCTTCCCAACACCCACAGAAGGAATTCTGAAAACCGTTCAAAGGGGCAGGGTTAACAAACGACCTAGTGAGACACAAAAGCCACTTGCTCAAAACGTGAACTCCAGCCAAAAAAGGTGGAGGAACTCCCCAAAGGGCCCCTGTAGGGAAATGCCTAAAGCATGTCGAACAGAAAAGCGACTCCTGAACCATAATTCAAGGTGACGTGAAAACGTAAAAGATGGAGAAAGTTGGAACTGTGCACCCACATCATCAGGTACGATCCCCTCCACATTGAGACAAATGAGGGGGCACCCAGGCTCACTCACGGGGGGACAGGTCACCATCAATGAAAAAAGGCGCTGCCCCCCCAAGGAGCCCCTGTGGGTTTCCACAAGAACACAGAGGGTCAGAAGACCCCCTCCCCACAATCTCCTCCCCCTGCCCCACACATTCCCCACCCGCAAGTCCCACCCCGGCGGACATGACTGGACCGGAGACCACCTGCCTACCTGCGAGGGCTTGCTGGACCCGGCTGGGCTTCGGCATCTTCACGGGCACCGTGGCGGGGACACTCCGGGGGCTGCTCACTGGACCGCTGGGCAGGGAGGCACTTGGGGAGAAGAAGGGGACAGAGCTCAATGTGAGGAGCTGACTTGGCAGAAAGTGAGGAAGACCCTGGTGCTGCTGAGGCCCCTTTGCGGTTTCACTTCCCCGCAGCAGCCTCTGCACTGAGGGCTTCTGGTTTTTCTTTTTAAGAGGAAAGATCCCCACGAAGAATATCTCAAAGGACGGGCGAAGAGGTCTGATGGTCACGACTCTCGAAAGCACTTCCTCCGTGAAAATCAACCAATAAAAGTCAGACTCCAGGTGGGGCACTGGGGAGGGGAGGGAACACTGGGCAGGGAAGAACACGGCTGGGGACAAGACTCATCTTTTTACATGGTATGGATAACGAAGCGTTGGCTGTCACAAAATGCTCTCCTGGACAATCCCAAGACTCTGAAGACAAATCCTAAAAGAACTATGAGCTCACCAGCTTCACCGAAATGAGGGCTCTGTGGTAACCAGAGAGCGCAAGTCCAATAGAAACCACTCCTAGTGGTCAAGCCCAGCACCACCAGTAACGGGCCAAACATCATCAGGAACTCCAAGAAAAGATGTTCTGAGAAGGAAATTAACACCCTTTTTGTGGTTTCTGCCAAAACAGCATAGCCTCAGTCCAATCATGAGAAAACATTTGATGAAACCAAATTAAGACCATTTGACAAAAGTAACTCTTCCAAAGTGTCAAGGTTATGGAAGATGAAGAAAGACTGAGGAGCGGTTTTACCCAGAGGAGGAGGAGAGGAGGAATGACAACTGGATGCAGAGTGGGTTCATGGATCGAGAAGAGAACACCACAGAAAAAACTGATGAAAATCAGAAAAGTCCTTAGCTAACAGTCCCACACCAATGGTGAGTCTTTGGTTCTGGCAACTGCACTACGGTTATCATGAAAGATGTTAACACAAGAAGTCCAAGTAAGAGAGATGGAAACTCCACTATTTTTGTAACTTTCCTGTAAATCTAAAATTAGTTTAAAATAAAGGAAAAAAAATTTTTTTTAATGAAGGTCTTGCTTCCCACAGTGACTAATTCCAACTCTCTCACTTGGCTTTAAGCCATTATATATGTGTGTGTGTGATTGTATTTTTACTTTTTCACTTTTTAAATATCTGTTGATTGATCTGACTGTACTAGGTCTTAGTTGCAGCATGTGGGATCTAGTTCCCTGACCAGGGACTGAACCAGGGACCCTTGCACTGGGGGCTCAGGGTCTTAGCCACTAGACCATCAGGGAAGCCATCATATTTTTAAATGGTAATAAATCCATGCCAGTATAGGTTGTGGGGAGCCCCATACTGGAGACGTCTGATGCAGATGGCCCGAGGTGCCTGCTACTCCCTCCTCGTCCCAGTGACTGTGTCCTCCAGCCCTGCTCGTGTTCAAGATGATACAAGATGAAGGGTCCGCAGCCCCTAACTGGAGCTCCCCGAGGACAGGGCCTGGGTTCACTGGGCTCAGGCCGCAGCCAGGAGCTGGAAAGGTGCTCAGGAAACGATGGACGCCTCCAGCCTGCTGTCCTACCCTCGCAACGGCCAACAGCCCAGCAGCCACCTGCTGGTGGCAAATGCTCCTGGGAGCTCCTCCAGCCCCCTGCCTACCGCCAGCCTCGGGTCACACATGCCGCTGGTGGACGCAACGGGGAGCTGGCCGGTTCTGGTCCACAAAATCTCACACTGGCTGGTACTGGTTTTCACTTCTGGGCTTTACGCTTCCTGCTGCCCATGTCTACTGTCAGCCCCAAGGGGACAATGGAACCAGGTCTGGATGCTCTGCTAAGGCAGTGGGGGAAGGGCTGGGCATGCATGACACCCGGGCTAAGGCTTTGGCCCCACTAAGCTGTTTAATTTGAAGCCACACCCACCCCCTTCCTGAGTGTGTTTCTTCAATTCTCAGGTTCTAGAAGTGAACGACTTGGAGAAGATACAGTCCTTGGAGGCGTCCTTCACCTCCTAAGCCAACTCAACAGGGAGCAATGAGCCAGAAAGTGGGAAAGCCAAAGCCTGGCTCTGCTGCTCCAAGGGGTGACCCAGCGGGCTGGGCACCACGGGCCCAGCAGGGCCAGGGCAGCGGGGTCTCCCCTTGCTGGCAAGAGGCCCATATCTGAGAGAGAAGGCCAAGGCTCAGGTTCTACCACAAGAATGAGAGCAGAAAGCAGACAGGCAGTAAGGCTTCCAACAGGCAGCTCAGGGAGGAAGTGGGACCAGGAAGCGTCAAAGTTCCATCTGCCTAGGGATCTCCCGGTGTCACTTCCCCTGTGACTTTCCCCAGCTCCTCCCCCATACGTTTCTCTGCTGTGATCAGAAGGGACAGAGAAAGGATCCAGTGGTTTCCACGACGGGGACTCTGAAGAGCAGACAGAGCCTCGGAGGTCACGGATCCCCTTGCGCTGTCCGCTAAGAGCTCAGACTGGCAGAATGTTCTCTGCTGTGGGCACCATTTGCCCATGAAGTGCCCTTCTGAGAATTCCTTCCTGTCAGCCCCCTGCCTGCCTGTTGGGTTCCTAGGTCTCCTACTAGGCCCTCCCTGCCTTTCCCATCTAAGAAACCATCTCCAGGAGCTTCCAAGTGGAGGTGAGAACACAAGACAGAGATTTCTCATTGTCTATTTGGACAGGATTGGACAGTCCTGGACAAGGGGCAGAGCTAGGAGGCAGGAGAGCACGGCATGCAAAGCTTCCCTCCAGTTCCCCACAGGGGACCCTCTGAGCATGTGCAGTACAAGACACTTAAGATGCAGACAGAGCCTGGGGACCCCACTGCCAGCACCCACTGAGGGGCACGTCGAGTCCCCTTTCCGAGCTTTACTTTCTCTCTCTGTAAGATGAGAATAATCCCCCAAGCCCCCCTGGGTGGCTGCCAGGCTCAGTGTGCAGTACGATCCAAATGCCCGCTGTGTCCCAGGTCCCAGTGGAACAAGGCGGTTCTGGAGAGTCGTGGGGCCCTCACCAAATCCTGACCAACACAGCCCTGTCAGAGCAAAGGGAAACTTCTGCAACTGCCCTAGCCAACTTGGTAATCTTACAAGGGGAAAAGAGAGACGTAGAGAGAGAACAGAGGTGAGCCAAGGGCTCACAGTGAGCGAGTCAGGAGTCAGGTCCCACTGGAGTCCAGGACCCCAATCCTACAAGTTTAAAGAGCCTGACTGATAGCAGGAGGGAGCAGGGTGCAACTTTCAGAGGCTGGGAGAACAGCGGGACAAGAACAGAGTAGATGGACGAAAATGAGAGCCATTTTCCTAGGCCAGGTGAGTGCAGGGGCAAAGACCCCCGAGACCTTGCTACAGCGAAGCTGCAACAGAGGGCTGCTCGTAATCACCACCCCGAGTCAGCAGAGAGCTAACACCTCTATTAAACAATGGCACACCCACTATTAAACAACGTGTGCATGACACATTTTGGAAAGTCTTCCATCCAACATCATTGAAACACAAGTCTTGGTGCTTAAAGGGATAAACTTCAGCTACCAGGAAATTTACTTAAACCCGGCGGCTCAGTGACAAGCACGTGTCTTCCCGATAGATTACTCACTCAGAGAAAGGCTCCTGGGGCAAGAGGCGGGTCCATCAGCTGAGGTTTTACCCGGATTGAGCAGGAAGGGATTTGAAACTACATGGGTTCCAAAAAAAGAACCCACAGGGGCTCCACAAACTTTCATTTTGCTCACTCACAGGTCCTTCCCAGCGGCTACCAGTAAACGCTGCTGGTTCCCGGTTTCCCCAGTCTGTGGCGCTGGTAACTTTCACCTGATGCTGCTGATGTTCGCTTGGCCTGGAGAAACTACACCACAGCCGCTGGAGAACTAAGGTGCCAAGTGTTTTCAAATCCTCCCAGCCCAGCTGGGTGAAGAGGTCAGGGATTAATTAGACCCCCTCTGGCTCTACAACAGCCGTTCGAGATGGCTGACTATAGAAGGCCGCACAATGAGTTAGACGCGGGAAGACTGACCCCTGCCAGTGAAAGACGCCCCTCCCCGCTCCTGAAGAGATGGTCCAAGAGGTCAAGGTGAACCCCCGTCAGGAGGCAGGCCCCTCTGACCCTGCTTCACCTACCAGAGCTGGCTGGCGCAGTTCCCACCTGGTGTACAAGGCAGGGTGGCAAGGCAAGCAGCAACACGCACGGCCAAGCAGCAGAGGTGAGGCTACCTGGCCCCGCAGCCTTCCCTTCCGGAACCTGCCTGGACGGGGCCCTCAGGCTGGGGAGGGGAGACTCCAGAGAAATCTCAGGGGAGACCAATGGGAGCCCCGTGCCAGAAGAAAGCAACAAAGCCCAAGTGGTCGCCTGGCTCCTCCCAGAATCCCAGCTCTAGAACCTTTGAGAAACCTGCCTCAGTTAACACGTCAGCACACAAGCCCCAGGAGGCTGGGCAAAGCTGACCGAGTCGTAAAAGCGGCTTCACCCTTACTGATAACCCTTCTGGGCTGGCAGACGTGACATGTTTTTCTCTAAAATAGACTGACCCACGTACTGGAAGAGGCCTCGCAGGGCACTGGGAGGGACTGGGTTGGCACTGAGCCCAGCATGCTTATGTCTCTGGGGAAGGCCCAAGCCTTACCCATGCTTCCAATTTCCAGAAAGACCTCAGAGCCACGAGCCCCAGCTTCAGAAAGGAAGAGACGTACAGGAAGACACCAGGACCCAGTGGGCCCGCCTTCTTCTCCGCAGTGCCAGCCTCCGCACGCACCCGTCAGGACGTCCTGTCTTCCTCTCACTCCAACTTTCAGATGGCTTCCAGAGCTCCACGTGCCCCATGCGGCCCGCAAGGGGCCTGGGTTTGAGCCCAGTTCTGCCACGTCCTGGCTGTGCTGCCAACCCCGCCAGCCTCAACATGCTCCCCTGGAATCTGGGGACACCACCTACCACAGGCCGTTGGGAGGATCTGGGAAAACCGAGCCTGGCTATAACGGGTGCTTGGTGAGCGAAGCTGTCATTGTCTTACCGAAGCCGGACGGGTCCTCTGGAGAAAACACTAGAGGCCCCAGAAGCTGCCAAGGAGGTCTCACACTGGGAAGCTTCAGCCCTCCTTGTGGTCAGGAGGGCTGGGCTGGGTGAGCGAGGTGGCACCAAGATGCTGACTCTCCGGGGAACAGGGCAGCCACAGGCCCCCACGTCCACTCACCGCCTGCTGAGGTCACCCTCTCTCAGAAATCTGCCCCCATCCCGGCCACCACTGTGAATCCTCAAAACGTTCTGCAGGCCCCAGACTCTCAATAATGATCAACGCCAAGGCCCCTGGTCAGGGACAGGTGTCTGAGCACCCCAGAAGCATCCACCACTGGCCACTCCAGGGTTTCCCCACTTTGAAGTGTCACCTAGCTTAGATGGGGCCCATTTCCTCACTTTGTCGGGGTGCCCTAGGGACCCGACTGTACCCCAGGGGCCAGCACAGCAGCCAGCCTACATCACCTGCTGCCGCCCCCACACGCTCAGCGTTGTGCTCTTTCCTCGACACTGTTAAACTCCAAAACTGGGCTCCAGCCTCCCCCTGGACGAGACCGTGGGCTCGGGGAGAGGACTGGACCTTCCGTGTTTGTGATTTCAGGGCTGGGCACACAGCAGGCGTCAGTGAAATGTCCTCATGTACCCAGCAGTGGGCACACACACAGCCAAATAATCTAACTGCTCAGAGAGCCCGATTCTCCTGAGCCGATGAACGGATCACTGGGTTTTTAACCCACGTGGCAACTACCAGCACTCACATGCCAGAGGTCGTGGAGGTCAGTGGGACGCAAGGCTGTGGATGGCCGTGGTCCCCTGGCACCACGTGATGCCTGCAAAGGACATGACGAAGTGGTGGGGCAGGAGGAGGCAGGTGCCAGGTCTTCACGGCACAGGGGGAGCCTTCCCAGCTAAATAAGGGCGGAAACCCAAGGCCCTGACAAGGCGCACGGCTGGACACAACAGCTGTCAGGAACGCAAGATACCTGGCTGCGCCGGTGGCGGACGGTCCTGAGGGCTGGTGCTGCGACGCCAGGTGGGAGAGGCTGGAGCGGCAGAGGGGCGCACTCCCCAGGGAGGGCGGCGCCCCGGCCCAGGGGTTGGTGGTGTTCAGCCTGGGCGCAGACCTGGCCCCCGAGAGGGAGGGCTTGTTGTACGGAGCAAAGGCCTGGTGGGTCCCCCAAACAATGGCGGGCCTGTGGGGGGGGTGGGGGG
>NW_011494912.1:5493277-5495647 GCF_000754665.1 Bison bison bison | reverse complement strand
ATGGAGTGGCGGTAGCGGCCTGACACGGGGCCAGTGGTACCACCGCTGAGGCACTGATGGCAAGAGCAGGCCACCCCCGTGTGGCCCGGCGGGGCGATGACGGTGGTCACTGGGTACGGGGGCCCCGCCTGGCGCCGCACGCTCCGGCAGAAGCTGGAAGTCTTGTTGGTCTGCGTGTGGGTGGCATAGTTGACGGTGTAGTTGTACCCCAGGGGCGCCAAGTCCACGAGCTGGTTGCCCTGGGCCACCTGCTGCTCCAGGTAGTCGCAGACGCTGGCCTCGTAGGCCGTCCAGGAGTTGTCGTCACCCAGCCACTCCCAGACGATGCCCCGGCCGGGGGCTGAGTGCTGCGCGAACAGGTGCCTCCGCACGGCCCGCATGGTGCCTGTTAAACGGAGGGACGCACATCAACAGCTCATCTGCCGCCCTCACCACCCTCAAACCAGGCGCTTTAAAGTCCTCTTTGTTCCCTACAACCAACATAACATAATGTGGTCACAGTATACACACATGGGTCATGCTGCTGTCTGACCTAAAGGCTGACACTGATGACTCTCTCCAAATCTGGGATGAAAGGCAGAGTGCACTCTCTGTGCAAAGAAACTGCGGACCAAAGGGGTGAAGTGGCAGAGGGGGACCGGCCTTTCTCAGCTGGACTAGGGGACGCTGGACGCTGGGGTCAAAGACCAGCTGTGGCTCAGACCCGACGAGGCCTCTCAAGACACTCCTAATGACGAAACCTGTGTGGGCTGACCGAAGACACCAAAACAAAATGTCTGAAGAAGACAAAGCCATCTGTAATCCAAGCACCGAGAGGAAAGCACGCTTCGTAGACTGAGATATATTCCTGCCCGTCCAGTCTTCTAAGCACGTACGCTTAGGTGCAGCTGAGAATCACAGCGAAAACCTTTCCTGTTTCCATGTGCTATGCTGTAGGTAATTCTTAGGTCTCTAAGACTCTGTGAAACTCATTAACTTTTTTTGTTTTGTTTTTTTGGCCCCACGGCATGTGGGATCTTAGTTCTCCCACCAGGGATGAAACCTGTGACCCCTTGCAAAGTGGAAGTGCAGAGTCTTAACCAATGGACAGCCAGAGAAGTCCCAGAAACTCATTAACTTTTACAGACTTTTCTTACACGGATGTACCTGGATTCCCTTGGACTTCTCAGGTAGCAACTATTAGGAAACACCTGTGGTTACCTTATATGAATAAACCAAATTGCATGATTATGGAAAGGAGAAAGGAAAAAATCGATTTGGGCCATGCTTCCAACAGTACTTGCCAAAAGATGATCACTGCGATTACCCTCTACCTACTCTCCTGACCTCAGCAGTCAGAGCAATACATTTAACCCCCAAATCAGATGACGTCACTCTTCTGCCCAAATCCTCCTGGGCCTCCTCCTTTTAGAAGAAAAGCTGAAGTCCCTTCAAGGGTCAGAAAAGCCCTGCATGAGCTGCCCCTGCCCCTGGCCTGTGCCTGGCCCTTCCTGGTGACCAGGCCACGCAAGCTCTAACTTCAGAATAACCTCTCCCTACACTTTACACACCCTCATAAACACTCACTGACCCAACCATACATGGGTCACGAATTATTTATCTTGCTCGCTATCTTTCTTGGTGACTGCAAATGTCATGAGGGCCGGGACTTTTATCTGCATCTGCTGCCTGGAAGCCTGAGTCCTCACACCCCCAAGGAGGCTGCTATGGGATCAGAGCTGGATTCTTCAGGCTGGGCACCAGTGCGTTTGGGGCCAACAGTTCCTTGTCGTGGGGCCAGTCCTGTATGCTGTAGGATGTTTATTTTGTAGCATCCCAGGCCTCTACCCACTAGATGCCAGTAGCACCCACCCCACAGTCCTGACTGTCAAAAATGTCCCCACACGTTGCCCAGTGTACCAGGAGACAAAGTCACCCTCGGCTGAGAACCACTGATTTGGAGGGACAGGCACAGCTCTGGGAAGAAGCTGGCGGCCCCATTCTCGGTAACACTGATCACTGCTACTGCAGCTGGTCAGTCACCTCAGTCGTGTCCAACTCTTTGCAACCCCATGCACTGTAGCCCACTAGGCTCCTCTGTTCATAGAATTCTCCACACAAGGACACTGGAGTGGGTTGCCATGCCCTCTTCCCGGGAATCTTCCCGACCCAGGGATTGAACCCAGGTCTCCTGCATTGCAGGTGGATTCTTTACCACTGAGCCACTGGGGAAGCCCATACTATTAATATAAACGTAGGAAAGAAAGAAACATGAGTGCACAGCAACGTGAAGTGACCCGCCCAGGTGACACGACTGTCCTTCAGGAGCCAGAACTCATCACCAGGCCCTCTCCCTAGCACGGTGTGCCACGCCCACGCTGGCTGGCCTGC
>NW_011494912.1:5488404-5493129 GCF_000754665.1 Bison bison bison | reverse complement strand
GCTGGCTGGCCTGCTGGCCTGCTGCTTGCTAGACCTTCCAATCTCTACAGGCAGTTCTGCTTTGGGAGACAAGGGGAAGGGGCCGGGACGGCCTCTGCGCTGTGTTTCAAGGCACCCTGCACCATGAAGCGGCACCTCACACGCCGTGTGGCGCCCGCTACCACTCAGCGTCCGCCTCCCAGCCCTGTGCGTTTCAGAGGCAGGATGGCGCTGAGAGTCAACTCTGTGACCCGAACACAGAGCACAATGTCCGGCCCGAAGGAGGCACCTAGACACACGCTAGAGGCAGGAAGGGTCTTACCAGTGTCCTGGCGGAACTGCGTCCAGCTGGGGAGGTCAATGATGTAAGGAGCCAGTGAGGGGTCGGCTTGACCTAAGGGGATGCTGTGGGCCAGGCTCCCCAGTCCGAAGCGCTGGCCCTTCTGCTGCACAAACTGCTGCTCGATGTAGCTGCAGACGGCGGCGCTGTAGGGGTGCCAGGTGCCCAGCCCGTCCTGCCATTCCCACACGGCCACTGCCACCGGGCTGGTGTACACCTGAGCCAGGGAAGGGCTTGGGGCCATGGCCATCTTCCCCAGGACTCCCTGACTTCCCCAACGGCTTCAGACCACGCTGAGTCTCGGGTTCATTGCCCAGTGCTGCCAGGAGACCTGTAAACAAGACAGACAAGTGGTTACCCACACACACGGTGGCACTGCCCGAGTCGGTCTGGGTGCAGGGAAAAGCTCATGCTTTTCCAGTCACTTTTTCCCCTAATACCTTAAAAGCTTCATGAACCAAATACCTTACCCTGTCTCTCTGCTCAGGCAGGCAGTCAGAATCCAGCGTCAGTCAGGCAGTGCTCTTACCTCTACGAACGTCCGGGAAGACAGTGACTGAATTCCCGATGCTAACTATCAGCCCTGCTTCTGTCCCTTTACCAAAACTTTCCCTCTGGCCCAGCTACTAAGTATATCTTTTGATACACTTAGCATATGTTCATGAGTCACCTCAAATCCTTCGTGGACGGGGGCCATGAGGACGCTTTATACCTGTGTGGGGATGACATAGTTCCCCAAGTTGGTTTGTTAAGACACAAAACAATACCTGCTGTGTTACAGATTAGAAAAAAACCAAAACAGAGTCTCAGAAAGGACCAGGGGCTCAAGGGCAGCCCGGGGTCAATGGCAGAGCAGGGACTCAAAGTTGGGGTGGGTACCAGCCCCACCCAGGCCTCCAGGCCCCCCGGGCTCCCACATCATTAACTGTGGAGCCCGAGACGGACATCCAAATCCCTGGGCGCTGAGCTCCTCCCTCTCCGGCCTCTCTGAGCCCCGCTCTCGGGTCCCGGGCCTCGATGACCAGCAGCCAGGTCCAGAGACTTTACATGCATCTCCCGAGGCCTCCTCCCAGTCACCCCCGCCTAGTTGCATCATTCGGGGTTTGCCCAGGCCACTCGTCGCACAAACTTCGCCCCCACGGCACCACGGAACATATGCAGGGGTGACGGCGGTCCCGGTCTTTCTGTCCTCCTCAGATGGCAGACGCCCCGCAGGTCGGCCTTGTCGACAGCCCCATCACCAGCCCCAGCACAGGCCATGGAACGCAGCATGAGTGTGACAGGGATTAGCTCTGAGCATGGCTGAACTCAGGAGAAGATGACGATTCCAGTGCCTGCAAGTGTCTGAAGGAGAGGGGGGCTGTGGACTCACACGGTGGCAGTGCCCAGAGCGCCAGCTCTGGGGGTGCGAGGGGAACGGGGCCGATGTTCAGTGACAACACCAGAGGGACTCGTCTCAGTTAAGTGGAACAGACTGTCAAGGCGGTATTTCTCCCACTTTATGGACAGGAAACTAAAGCTCCAAGAAGTCAAGGCACTACTGAAGGCCACACATATGGTGCTGAGAGACAGCACAGGGTGCACACCCAGGTCACCCGAGCTGATGCCCTTCCCTCAGCGGGGAAGGCTCAGTAATGGGCTCTACCTCGAGCTCCACTTTCAGGCCCCGCTTAGGGAGGAGAGAAGGGGCAAGAGGAGGAGGGAAAGAGGAGCCTGCATCTCATGCCGTGAGCACCCTCAGCTGTGACGTCCACGGAGGGCCCTGGTGCCAAGAGGGTCCCAGTTACGGCATCTGCTCCGGTTCCCACCCAACCCCCTTAAGCACAGGCATCGAATTTTGTTCCCACTTTGCAGACGAGGAAACTGAGGCCCTGGAAGTTTCAGAAACTTGCTTACATGGCCACTAATGAGGCCGGGACCCTGGGCTTTCGCTGCTGTCCCCGAGACTGCACTCCAGCAGGGTTTCCGTGAGAAGGCTGAGACCATCTGCCCCACGAGAAAGGCAGACCTGGAGCAGCACATGAAAAGGAAGGGGCATGGGCTCTGGCGTCCACACACCGCTTACTGTGCTCCATTCGCTGTGTCTTCTGATGAAGGTGACCAGGCCCTGCCAGCCTGACTTCAGGTGGACACAGCCACATCCCCTCTACTCTAAGTGCACTCCTCAGGGACTCAGACGGACAGGTGTGCTAAGGCACCCAGCAGATATCAGCAGGCCTGGGCCTCCCTCCCTTTCCCTGCCCCCTCCACCCCACCCCTGCCTACCCCTCGAGTCTGGGGCAGGAGCGGTGGCCCAGGGCGGCTCCGTGCTACCTGAGAGCACAGGCGGTGAGTCAGGCCAGAGATAACTCTGAGCACACCTCGGGGAGCCAGGCCCGCCCCTGAGCTGCAACCACTTCAACAAATCCACACCTCCCACCCTGGAGAACCAGACCCGGGATGCCTTTGAGATGGCTGGAGGGTTTATTAGCTCAGCGCCTGCAATTAGAGGTCCCTGGAACAACACCCAGGTACAAATCACAGGACTGGTTTCGGGGCCAATTACTCCTGAGCCCAGACTTTCCCCCGGCACCTCCTGACAGGCATCACTCATTTCTCAGCCGGAGGGGGAGCCTCCCAGTTACCAGCACACGCGGTACGCTCCGGCATGTCCACACATCCCCAGGTGAACCGACTTGGAGAAGTCTGCCAAACAGCCTGAGAACTCCACTCGAGAACATCAGCGAGAGCTGCAGACTGCAGGCACACCACAGTCCAGGCTGGCAGGGTCCTGGAGACCCAGAGATGAGAAAGACCCAGCACACGGCCCCTCCATGACCGGCCACTGTCCCCACTAATACAAGGCCTGCACTTTTTGTCCAGCTGCATCAAATCCCAGCAAGTGCCAAAACATCTGGAGCCGTTTCCCACCTCCCAGCAGTGGACCCTGCTGCCCATGTCCCGAGTCCCATCCTCTCCGCATCTGAGCCCCTAGCAAACTTGCCCATCTTTCCAGACTCAGCCAGAGCCCCCTTCTGAGCCCTCTGACCAGGTGCTTGCCAGAAAATGCTGACTGCACCCTCCTGTGCGTCCTCACCGCATATCCCGCTTATCCGAACTGGATCACATTGATTGGTTTCAGCGTCTGTCCTCCCTCCCACAGCCTCCTAAAGGGAACTCCCTGAGGGCAGAGCCGAGGCTGACCTAAAGCTGGAGCTGCAGTTCGTCAAACACCCCAAATCCCAGAGGGGCTGAAACACTCACAAGGGAGGAGCACCTTTCACTCCAGGGGCCTGGGGCAGGGCCCAGGATGCCCACTGCTGCTCCCCTCAAAGGCAGCAATTACGCACACGCAGCAGCCAGTCAAGGCACCCATTCTCTGCTACAGCCTCAACCACCCCCAAGCTGCAGTTCAGAAACCTAATTTGTTTTGGCTCTTAATGATGGGGCTATTTAGGGTGCTCTTAATTATGAAAACTATTATTCTAATTGGCCATGGGAAAAAAGCCTCAGTCTGGGGGCCACCTAAATACTTTACAATAATGGAATAAGGGAATTCTGAAATAAATTATGGTACATCCCAATGATGGAATGTGAGTCTTTAAAAGGCTTTCAGACCTAGGATAATTCTCCTGCCAAATTAAAAACACAGGGTATGTAACCACACACACTATGATCTCAGGTAGGCAGGTGCACCATTTACTGAACGTCTACTACGAGGCAGGCACTCTGCCCAGTGCTCCTGTCATCCCACTCTCTCAACCCTCAATCGCCCCTGAAGGTAGAAATTATCCCCATTTTACAGACGCAGGAACTGAGGCCAAAAGAAATAAAAAATTTATTCAAGGTCAGGTGGCCGGTCTGTGACACCATGAAGCCCATGTTCTTTCTACCTTATATAAGCCAATTTTTAAAAGGCTGGAAGGAACAACTCTTGACATGTTACTAGGGGCGATGGAGTTAAGTATGGGATATATGTTCTTTACTTTTCTCTATACTGGCAGATGTTCTACAACGATCATATTACTTATGATGATCGGACCAAAATTATCTTTAAAAAATGTATTAACAACTTGACCACAAGAAAAACCATCCTGCCTTCCCTTGCATTCTTCCCTCAGATTTAGCCACAACCAACAAAAAAAAGCAAAATGGCTGTCTGGGGAGGCCTTACAAATAGCTGTGAAAAGAAGAGAGGCAAAAAGCAAAGGAGAAAAGGAAAGATATAAACATCTGAATGCAGAGTTCCAAAGAATAGCAAGAAGAGATAAGAAAGCCTTCTTCAGTGATCAATGCAAAGAAATAGAGGAAAACAACAGAATGGGAAAGACTAGGGATCTCTTCAAGAAAATCAGAGATACCAAAGGAACATTTCATGCAAAGATGAGCTCAATAAAGGACAGAAATGGTATGGACCTAACAGAAGC
>NW_011494912.1:5468468-5487693 GCF_000754665.1 Bison bison bison | reverse complement strand
GAACTAAAAAGCCTCTTGATGAAAGTGAAAGTGGAGAGTGAAAAAGTTGGCTTAAAGCTCAACATTCAGAAAACGAAGATCATGGCATCTGGTCCCATCACTTCATGGGAAATAGATGGGGAAACAGTGGAAACAGTGTCAGACTTTATTTTTCTGGGCTCCAAAATCACTGCAGATGGTGACTGCAGCCATGAAATTAAAAGACGCTTACTCCTTGGAAGGAAAGTTATGACCAACCTAGACAACATATTGAAAAACAGAGACATTACTTTGCCAACAAAGGTTCGTCTAGTCAAGGCTATGGTTTTTCCTGTGGTCATGTATGGATGTGAGAGTTGGACTGTGAAGAAGGCTGAGAGCCGAAGAATTGATGCTTTTGAACTGTGGTGTTGGAGAAGACTCTTGAGAGTCCCTTGGACTGCAAGGAGATCCCACCAGTCCATTCTGAAGGAGATCAGCCCTGGGATTTCTTTGGAAGGAATGATGCTAAAGCTGAAACTCCAGTACTTTGGCCACCTCATGCGAAGAGTTGACTCATTGGAAAAGACTGTGATGCTGGGAGGGATTGGGGGCAGGAGAAGGGGACGACAGAGGATGAGATGGCTGGATGGCATCACTGACTCAATGGACGTGAGTCTGGGTGAACTCTGGGAGTTGGTGATGGACAGGGAGGCCTGGCGTGCTGCGATTCATGGGGTCGCAAAGAGTCGGACACGACTGAGTGACTGATCTGATCTGATCTCTGAACCCCTTTCTGGCCCCTGGTCCCAAGGCACAGCAGGACCCTGCTGTTCTACCAGAGATGTGTTTGACACAAAAGAGTTACGTGTGTCTGAGAGTCTTTCTATTCCTAGGGGATTTAGGAAAACTTTAGAACAAGATCTGAGCTGACACAGGAATCTGAGTGAGACGCATCCCACCTAATTGTGGGCCTCCAAGTCGGGGAGCCACACAAGCGGATCCCCTTACAGTTGAGGCCTCCAGGAAGAAGGCCCTGAACGTGGTTTTAAACTGGTGCCCAGACTGAGGGATTGTCAATGTGCCAACATGTGAGGACCCATTTTCTCCCCCTTGAGTCCCACTGAAATACGAAGTGGCCTGGCCCAAGCCTGAGTGGGCAGTTCACCCCAGGGTCCACACGCAATGATCCTGGGACAGTCACAGCCCCTCTCCTGGGCTCAACTGCTCAGGGGGTTGGATGGGTTTTCGAGCTTCTTATAAACAGCAGAACCCTTTCCCAAATGTGACCGTACGCCTCCCATCAATAACACAAGATGTAAAAACGTGGGGTGCTCTGCCACAGAGGGTGCCCTCTACTTCCGACTCCGAGAGGCCCAGGAAGCCGCTGTGCAGGACAGAGGCGTCTGAGGTGCACGGGCTGGAGACCAGTGAGGCTGGGTGACCTTAAGCCCTATTTTCTAAGCTGCCTCTCTTTCGGGTGCTTTCCCAGAAGCACGGGCCTGCAACTCCACACCCCACCAGCTGACATGGTAAGCATGACCAGTAACTAGAGCATGACCTTGAAAGACCTGTTATGGGCAGCTGGCCACCCGGGCACTGTCAGAAAGCATTCCTGTGGACCTGGGAAAGTCGAATCCTGTGCAAAGACATATCAAAGAAATGTTCTACTTTGCTAGACGTGTTGTTTTTAACACAATGGAGTATTATTTTTCTGTCTCTCAAAGTCATAAAAATAACTTAATTTCAATACACAGTCCCACAAACACTGAGAAGTCACATTGCTGGGAGGGATAAACTCCTTCTAGAAAACAGTCTGGTAATATGTATCAAGAGGTTTAAAAATGTTCACTCAGGGGACTTCCCTGGCAATCCAGCGGTTAAGACTCCATGCTTCCACTGCAGAGGGCGCAAGTTCAATCCCTGGTCAGGAAACTAAGACCCTGCATGCCCCATGGTGAGGCCATCACTTGCTTTGACCCAATCATTAAGAAATCTATCTAAGGAGATTAGAGGAAAACGTCAACATAAAGCTATTCCCCACAGCACTACTTTAACTTGGTAAAGAGAAGCAGAGAGAAAACTCAGTAGAAATGTACCCAAATGCTAACAACAGCTGCCTTTGAGTGGAGAAACTGCAGGAGACCTTTTGTTTAACTTCTGAACTTTTCCCATTTTTTAAAGTGGGAAAGTTTTACTTCTGTTATCAGAAACAAACCTCAACAATGCCCACAACTTTCAAAAGATCGTAAATAGGAACCAAACCCCCACCTCTGTTAACCTACCATCCTGACTTTAGACAGCCACTCCCGTCCCAGTGGGGTTTCATTAACAGGCCTGTCAAAGCACCACGGTGCCTCCTTGCCAAGAGACACACGCCCCACCCGAGTTCCCAGAAAGTGCAAAAAACACACCACCCAAGGACCTGGATTATTACAACAGGAGCGCTGCAAGGTAGGGCTTTGGTTTAGACAAGGGATGGCTCCATCAAGCGCCACTCAGACCTTACTAGGCTTCTGAAGGATGGAAGGACTAACACTTGAGTTGTCCCTTGCACGCTGGGGCTGCAAGATGGGAAATGACAACTCCTCTCCTGGCTGGTGCCTGTCTGGGGCCTCCAAAGGCAGGTCTGAGCAGAAAGCCACACAGTATCCAGGGGGTGGGCCCCGGTGACCGACAGTTGCTCCATGGACAACCTCCTTCACCAGCACCAAGAACCCGCTGCCCCTTCTTTGGCCAGGAGCAAACTGACCACCCACAGGTCATCAGAGGGCTGAGCCCTGGTTCCCAGGCCTACCCTGAGGCCAGAATGTGGGAGCCGAGGAAGCAATGGCAGGCACAGTGGCCAGCAACAAGAGCTTACTATGTATTACCAGGCCAGTGCTGGCTAAGTATCTTCTGAGTGTTCTCACTTAATCTTTACAATACAGGGCAGGGTATTATCTCTGTTTTATAAAAGAGAAAACTGAGGCAAAAGATAAGCAAGTTGCCTGAGAAGTCACAGGTATGTGCTGTGCTGTGTTCAGGAGCTCAGTCGCGTCCGACTCTCTGTGACCCCACGGACTGTAGCCCACAAGGCTCCTCCATCCATGGGGATTCTCCAGGCAAGAATACCGGACTGGGTTGCCATGCCCTCCTCCAGGGGATCTTCCCAACCCAGTGATCGATCCCAGGTCTCCCGCACTGCAGGTGGATTCTTTACCATCTGAGCCAAAAGGGAAGCCCAAGATACTGGAGTGGGCAGCTGATCCCTTCGCCAGGGGAACTTCCCAACTCAGGAATTGAACCGGGGTCTCCTGCAATGCAGGAGGATTCTTTACCAGCTGAGCTATGGGGGAAACCCAGTCACAGGTTTCCCAAATCAGTTTGCAGAGGGAGAAGTTGATGTGGGTACATCAGCCTGCCAGATGTGTCTGCTCAGCCTACTACAGTTTGTAAATCTTACAGATTGAGCTAATGTTTTAAAATTAGGATAAATCAGTCAATCAATCCAGATTTCCAGCTTCTCTTGAAAACCAGAAAACCTGGCAACGTTTGCAGACCTGACCCAGATTCATTATCTAGCTAGCGACAACGAGCTGCGCCACTGTGGTGGCTGGTTCTGCTCTCGAGGTTACCACAGTTACCATGACTCCCCAGCGCGAGGCCAGCAAACCTTTTCTGTAAAGGGCCAGAAGGTACCTATTGTAGGCTCGGCAGAACATAGGATGTCTGCTGCAACTACTCAACTCTGCAGTGTGAAAACAGTAATGGGCCACGTGTAAACTAACTCGTGTGGCTGTGTCCCAATAAAACTTTATTTACAAAAACAGGCTGTGGGCTGACTTGGCCCATGAGCTACGGTTTGCCAGCCAAGCTGTGCTCTCACCGTCCGGATAGTTGAGAAGTACTTCTTGGAACCCGTTTCTCTTTTAAACGCTGCGAGAGTGCTTATGGCTCTGGCGAGCCTCCCCTGTGGCATGCCTGCGCTCTGCAGACACGTTGGGCTTCGCCCAACACCTGAGGGTAAAACACAGCACCCGAGAGCACGACAGGCGGTGTGCGGCCCGGGTCCCCTGGGAAAGCCCAACTGCTCCCCAGAGCCACGCCTTTCCTGCGTCGGGCAATCAGGCCCTGTCTGCCTCTCCTCTCTGCACTCCCCGTGACTCTCTTATCTGTTCCCACGGCTTCAATAATCCCACGCACGTTGATCGTCCAGATCTTTCTTCAGATACCCTGCCCACATCCCTGGTCCAGCCATCAGCAACCCCAGGGACAGCCCAGGACTGATCAGGCTGTTTCATGCCCACCCCTCTCCCACCCACAGTGCCCACTCTACCTGTCCATTCACTCATCTCTTAATTCCCTGTGAAATCTTTCCTATACCCACTCCTGCCCTGCAGTGAAAAGTGGCCACATCTAACCACCAATGTCCATGTGACACCTGAGTGCGATTATCTACTTGTCCCCTCCAGTGGGGCATGGGCTCCTTACAGGCAAGGATTACGGTTAGGAAAAGATTTTTCAAAGGAGACACAGAATGCTGACTATAAATGAAAAGATACATTTCACAGTGTTAAAATCAAGAATGGTTGTTCAACAAAACGTGCCTTAAAGAAAACAGAAAGTTACAAGCTGGAAAAAGATATGTGCAATAAACACAAAGGATTAAAATCAAGCATACATAAAAAAACTCTTACAAATCAATTTTTTTTTTAATGCCAAGAACCCCACAGAAAAATTGGCAGAAGATATAATTTACAGAAACACACATGCCAATAAACTCATGTAGAGATGCTTGACATTAGGGTTTGGTGACATAGAAACCATGATCCCAAAGATCCCATTTTATATCCATTCCATTGGCAAAAAAAAAAAAAACAGCCTATATCAAGTGTTGGCAAGAGTGTGGAGCAAGTGTGGAAGTGTACGAGGGCAAACTCGTACAACCACTTCAGAAAAGAGTCTGGCAACAGCTATGGAAGTTGAATATTTATTTACCTTACGATCCAGGGAAACACCAGCCCTCAGTTCACACCCAAGAAAACCTCTTGAGTAGGTGCAACAGGGAGCATGTATAGAAGTGTTCAGAACAGCTCTCTCTCAGTAGCAAAAACCTGGAAACGACCAGGCGCCCATCAATTGAAGATCAGATGCAGAAACTGGTTTGTTCACACCATGGACTATTATTCAATATTCAAGACAAATGAACCAAGTGATAGCAATACTACGGACAAATTGTAGCAATATTTTTTTAGGTTCCTTAGGAATACCCAGGTACCATAAAACTAGATAAAAATGAAAGCAAAGGGATAATGGATATCTCAGGATGGGAACAGGAAGAAAGATCAAAAACTGGATATGTATTCTGTCTCAAGATCCTGGCTTTTGTTGTGGATGGATGAAACGCAGGAACTTACAACACTCATTAAAAAAAACTTAGGAAATAAATAAAAGTAGGCCATGTGTGAACAGGTGATCAGTGTGGAGCAACCCAGTTCTCTGTTTATCTGAGGTGAATATTAAAACAAACCCACAGAGGTAACTCTTTAATTCATCTCCGGGTGCTGAGCACAAACCCTGGCACACAACTTCCTGGGTACATGTGGAATGAATGAGGGACGCTTTGTCCGTAGCCCCATTCCTGCTGTCTCTTAGGTACCTCCAACATGTCTGAAGTCAAACTCACCTTCCTTGCTTCTCTCTCTTTCCTCCTGGATTCCTTGGCTCCGGGCTGCCCCTCCTCCAGCTTCTCCCCACAGCCCAGCAGCTGCCCTGGCTTGCTCTCGCCTCCTCAGCCCCCACTGTAAGCACCCGGCTGGGACCTGTCAGCCTCTCACCTTGATGAGCACACTCTCCCACCTGGCTTCTTCCACCGTCTCTCCTTCTCACCCACCTCAGAGACAGGGATGAGGCGGAGCTTCCTGGAGTACAGTCCTGCCCCTCTCTCTTCCACACCTCCCTTCGAGGTCTAGAAACAATGTTCACATTCCGTGGCTCACGGTGAAAGTCCACCAGCCTGGTCCCTCCCTAACACTACCTGCTGGCACACTCCCTTCAGTACCCCTCTCTGGTCTACTCTTCCCCCTCCCCAGCTCCTTCCACAGAGTTTAAGTGATGACCCGATACCCCATATATATCCGGTTTCCCCAACTCTGTGCTTCAACTTTACCTGGAACCCCACCCACTTGGCCAACCAGTTAAACACCTCCAGGATGCCGTGATGTGCCCTCTTGCAAGAAAATCCCCTCTCATCAACTTTTACAGCATTGCATCTGTCCTCTACAGTTCTCTCCGGCCATTCTATCTCTTTGACAAGCCCAGGAACAGCCAGAGCACAAGCTTCCCTGTCTACCTCCCTGTACTAGAAGCTGGCGTGATGTAAGGAAACAGTCACGAGGAGAACGATCCAATCCAACCCATTCCATGCTTTCTAGCCAGGGTGCTCATTTAGCAAGGCCCTTCCTGGAATTCTCCACTAAAATCCCCCATGTCTTGACATGACACGCAAAAGCCCCCACACTCAGCCCTGTACCCATCCCGTTGCCCCAGCCACACTGGAGTCACACTTACAGTGACCCAGACACGCCGGGTCTCTTCACAACTTTGCATTTACTGACTCCTCTGCCTGGCTTTGTCCCATACTTCCTGGGTCCTACTCCTTCTTCACAATTCACTTTGGCTCTCACATTCTCGAAGCCTTCTGGACCTTCCCTTCTGGGCAAGGGTGGGGGTGGGGTGGGCTCTGCCTGTGATTACCCACTCCTCCATATGTATCACACCGACAACGCTTTGTTGCTATCTATGGTTTCTTTACCTTTCCCACTGAATGATGAGCTCCTGGAAGACAGAGTTTTTATGGCTGGTCACTGCACGCTCAGCACCAAGCAGGGGGCCTGACCAAAAGGAAGCACCCAGTAAAGGTTCAAGTGACCAAGGAAATTAAAATTTTCGATGCAGAAATCCTGACTCGTGTCCTTCATCTCATAACGCATGTGTGAAAACAGAAAGTAGCTTCTAAGACTGGTTAAACAGGAGAAGCTGTTGGCAAGAAGCCACCTGAATTTATCTGAGACAGGAGGCAATCAACAATCCACTCCCAGGGCTCACTTTCATCCTGGGGACCTCAAATTTCCCCCTTCCCAGTCTGCACTTTCTCTACTGAAAACCAGATTGGAAAGGCAGCGACGTGAAGTCCCTGTGGCTCTCACCTTTTCTCTGTGGAGAGCTGGCACAAACCGTGCCTTATTGATGAAGATACCAGATCTTTAGGAGGAATGACTTGTGTGGATTCCCATCTTGATAGAAAACGCAAACAACAAAAACCGGGCAAATGTGAAAGGCTTGCTGACTCAGCGACACAAATTCCAAGGCACCTTTGCCAACAAGGAAGAAGACGATCGGGTTTTAAATTGGGAAACAGCAGTTAGTGAAAACGAATGCACAGATGTTGGGTCTGTGTGCTGTGGCTGGGGACTGGAAACCACCAGATTTATTTTCCAACAGCCTGGGCACAGCAGAAGGTACAGTAGTCTCCCTCTGCCCACTCAATAATCAAGGGGCTAGTTAGGGGAAGGAAAAAAAAAAAAAAAAGCCCTTCCACAGAAAGGCCTGAAAGGATTTTGTAAGCCAGTTTGCTCTGTGAGCATCCAAGAAATCAACAAACCACAGAACATAAAAGTTTGCCAAGGTCACGCAGTGAATGAACAAGAAGCCTAGCTATAGTTACCCAGATGGTTTAAGTAAAGCCTGATTACCAGAAAGACCACCTTCTAGAACTCTAGACGAGCTACGATGGCACGCAGAAATATTTTGAGTTTCTTAAGCGGCCAAGCGTCTATCACACAGTATTTCCACTGCTACTGGCACTTAGGGAAGAGGAACCAGTGTGGAGGACAGTAGCTGACTTGAGAAAGGGTAGTTTCGGGGGCAAAGGGGGAGGGAAGTCTTCTAAGTCCTCTTCACAGCGTAAGCTACTGGCACCCCGCAAAAGTGAGCCAGGGTCCCAGAAAAGAGGCACTTCCTGGAAGGCGGACCTTACTTGAGAAGAAGAAAGCGGAGTTAGTTAAGCGAACTCCTCAGAAGTACAGCCCCCGGCTCCAGGGACCCGTCTACCGGGAGGCAGATCCCAGCAGGACCCACACCCTCACTAGGGCAGCCCGGTGTCCCCGCCGCCGCCTCCTCCGGATCCTTTACGAAAGGGTACTCTCCTCTCGACGGGCCAAACTCTCAGGGTCTGCGCCCCTCCCCTTGCCAGCACTTCAGCGTTCCCGCTCCCCACCCCGTCCGGTCTCTCAATGCCCTCAACTCCCGCCCCCGGGGACCTCCACCCGGAGCCCGGTCCCCGCAATCCCCCTGGGACCTCACCCCGGAGCGCCTCTCCAGCCCGGCCCAACCCTCCCTCACGCCCACGCCCGCCCCCTTCCGGTCCCAGCTCGGCTAGGTCTCCCCCGCGTCCCCGGGACCCCAGCCCTAGGAGAGGAGCAGGTGGCCCGGGCCGCCCCTCTCACCGAGACTGAAGAGAGCGAGGCAGGCGAGCGGAGGACACCGCCGCGCTCAGACTGCAGCTCCGCTTCGGCCTGGGCACTGCTCCGGCTGTAGCTCCTACTCTAACGAGGAGGCAGCCTGAGTGAAACTCGGCGTCGCAGCTTCCTCGGGTTCCAGTGCGCATGCCCAAGACGCTGGGCCTTCTGGGAAACGTAGTTCCGGCGGGGCAGCAGGGGGGCGGGGCCGAGCCCGACGTGCACCTGTTCGGTTCAGTTCAGTTCAGTCGCTCAGTCGTGTCCGACTCTTGGCGATCCCATGGACTGCAGCACGCCAGGCTTCCCTGTCCATCACCAACTCCCGGAGTTTACTCAAACTCATGTCCACTGAGCCAGTGATGCCATCCAACCATCTCATCCTCTGTCCCCTGCTCCCGCCTTCAATTTTTCCCAGCATCAGGGTCTTTTCAATGAGTCAGCTCTTCGCATCAGGTGGCCAAAGTATTGAAGCTTCAGCTTCAGCATCAGTCCCTCCAATGAATACTCAGGACTGATTTCCTTTAGGATTGACTGGTTTGATCTCCTTGCTGCCCAAGGGACTCTCAAGAGTCTTCTCCAACACCACAGCTCAAAAGCATCAATTCTTCAGCGCTCAGCTTTTTTATGGTCCAATTCTCACATCCATACGTGACTACTGGAAAAACCATAGCTTTGACTAGACCGACCTTTGTCAGCAAAGTAATGTCTTTCCTTTTTAATATGCTGCCTAGGTTGGTCATAGGTTTTCTTCCAAGAAAAAAGAGCTTTGTACCTACTTGGGCGCATCCCAGGAGAGCTTCATACCTACTTGGGTGACAGACACTTAAACATGCAACTGCAATCTAGTGTGATAAAGGAGTAAGAGCATAGAAGGGGTGCCTAATTGCAGGAAGAGGGGATGTCAGGAAGACATTTCACGGGAGGTGACACTAGAATTTGAAGCCTGAGTAGGGGTTTGTCAAATGGAATACAGGGAAACATTTGCAAAGGATGAGAGATGAGAAAGTGCCTGATGCATTCAGGCAGCAATGAAATGTTCTGTGTAGCCAAGGCAGAGAATAGGTACATGGACAGGGTGAGGACAGAGAAAATGGATTAGGGTGTGGCAGGATATGGTTAAATGGCTGGGTGAGATTATGAAGGACTCTAAATATCACGCAAGAAATTTAGTCCACTGGAGTCAATGGAAGGATTTAAGCAGAGGAAAGAGAGGCAGCATTGCACTTTAGAAGGATACCCTTGTGGTGGGTGGAGGATTGAGAAAGGAGTGGGGAGACCAGTTTGGAGGCTTAGGCTGTAGTCCAGGTCAAAAGTGATGAGGCTTAAACCAGGCTAATGACTAATATTTTGGATCACAGACTTCCTTTACAAAGCTAAAGAAAGTGGTTCCCAGAAAAATGCTCGGATACATTCACACGTATACACACATACATTTTACATACAGTTTCAGGGGGTTCAGCGTCCTCTGAATCTTGGACTCTAATTGAAATATCTTTACATAATCTAATCAAAAGCTAGTGAAGGAAGAGAAGGAGTGCCTGCAGCAGGCCTAGTTTCTGGTACCCTAGGGCAGGACCTCTTACCGCCCGGGACCTGACTCAGAGGACACTGGTCTTGAGCCTAGGAAGGCATCGAAGTCGGGATCTCCCAGTTATGCCCAGAGCCAGCTCTCCATAGAGGAATGAAGGGTAGCGTTTTACCCGCGATTTATACTAGATGCTTGAAGTGGCTACAGATTAGAATAGGACACTTCCCTTCCCCTCTCAGAGCCTCAGTTACCTCAGCCATAATCATCCACAGGACGTCTAAGGCACTTAGTAGGTGCTGAGCACTGGACATGCGTCACCTCAGTGAATCCTCTCAACGAGATGGATGTTATTCCCATTTTTTGGACCTCTCCCCACAGCATGCAGGACTGTGGGGTCCTAGCCACTGGACTGCCAGGGTATTCCCTGAGGAATGCTGACTTCTGAAGAACAGATGAGAGGCAGAAATGTCTGGGGAAGAGGCTGGACTTGGGGACACGGGGTGAGCATGATGGCTTAGATCCAAGAGAAGTGTCACATGAAGGGGGTGCTCAGTTATGGCAGACAGTTCTTAGAGGCCCAACCTGCTGGTCCCCAGGCGGGGAGCCCATCCAGAACCCAGGGCTCCTGCTTCCCTATCTGGGGCTCCCTCATTTTTCAGTCAACCGGCTGACATTCAGAAAAGTCCCAAACTTCTGACTTAGCACAGGAAGGCCATTAGTGACCACACAGCGGTTTCCACTGAGAGACAGGAACTGAGGTCATGGAGGTTAGGAACGCCTGGGAGTACAGGCGGCTCTTCCAAGAGCCATCTTTGTGTTCCACACATGGGAGGAGGGATTGAGAGGACCGAAGAGGATAAACCCCCACAGCGGGGATGACGCCACCTCCATAAGGATGCCCGTGGCCGCCTGCACTTTCGGTGACCTCCAAAAGGCGGGAATAGCAGGTGATAGTCACTTTCTTTGTACTTTTCCTGTAACATTTGAGTGTGTCCCAATGAATAGTTTCCATTTTTATAACCTGAAAGGAAAGACTATTTTTATTTGGGGAAAAATGAAGAGTTCCGGTTGTGAAAAGAGGCAAAATAGGGCAGCAGCAAGAGGGAGAAGGGGGGACAGGGACTGTGAGTTTTTAGGCAGGAGAAAGTGGGGACAGGGACTCTGAGTTTTTAGGCAGGAGAAAGTGAGTGTGCTGTGTCCTGAGGTCACAGCAAGATGTCCCTCAAGAAGCTGGAAATGAGGGAAACTGGATGGACCACTTGCAAACTGAATTTGAAGCCAATACACGCAGCAGAAGGAGGCTGGTTAAATGACCCTGGGACGCTAGGTAGAAAGGATGAGGAAGACTCACAGGTGCTGAGGGAACTGGTAGCTGAGATCTGCTGCTGCTGTTGCTAAGTCACTTCAGTCGTGTCCAACTCTGTGAGACCCGGTAGACGGAAGCCCACCAGATTCCCCCATCCCTGGGATTCTCCAGGCAAGAACACTGGAGTGGGTTGCCATTTCCTTCTCCAATGCATGAAAGTGAAAAGTGAAAGTGAAGTCGCTCAGTCGTGTCCGACTCTTCTCGACCCCATGGACTGCAGCCTACCAGGCTCCTCCACCCATGGGATTTTCCAGGCAAGAGTACTGGAGTGAGGTGCCATTGCCTTCTCCGAGCTGAGATCTAGTGTTAAGTGAAAAAGGAACTCTCAGAGCAGAGGGTTATAGTAGAGTAGGTACTTACTTGTGTGTGTTTATTGGTGTGTAGTTGAGTTACAATATTTTGTTAGCTGCAGGTGCACACCAAAGTGAATCAGCTATTCATATCAGATCAGATCAGTCGCTCAGTCGTGTCCGACTCTTTGTGACCCCATGAATTGCAGCACACCAGGCCTCCCTGTCCATCACCAACTCCCAGAGTTCACTCAGACTCATGTCCGGCGAGTCAGTGATGTCATCCAGCCGTCTCATCCTCTGTCGTCCCCTTCTCCTCCTGCCCCCAATCCTTCCCAGCATCAGAGTCTTCATATACATATATTCATTCTTTTCAGAGTCTTTTCCCATATAGGTCATTACAGAGTATTGAGTTCCCTGTGCTATGCAGTAGGTTATTAGCTATTTATTTTATATATGCTAGTGTGTATATGTCAATCCCAATCTCCCAGTTTACGCCCCCTTCACCCCTCCCCATATAACCGTGTTTGTTTTCTACATCTGTGACTCTATTTTTGTTGTATAAATAAGTTCCTTAGTGCCATTCTTTAGATTCTACATATAAGCTACATCATACATTTGTCTGACCTACCTCACTCAGTATGACAATCTCTGGGTCCATCCATATTGCAAATAGCGTTATTTCATTCTTTTTTGTGGCTGAGTAATATTCAACTGGGCTTTCCTAATGGCTTGGTGGGTAAAGAATCTGCCTGCATTGCAGGAGATGCAAGACATGCCGGTTTGATCCCTCGGTTGGGAAGATCCCCTGGAGGAGAAAATGGCAACCCACTCCAGTAATCTTACCCGAAAAATCCCATGGACAGAGGAGCCTGGCAGGCTACAGTCCAAAGGGCTCCAAAGGATAGGACACAACTGAATACCTGAGCACAGAGCAGGCTATTCCACTGTAAATGGGTACCACATCTTTATCCATTCCTCTGTCAATGAACAGTTAGGTTGCTTCTCTGTCCTGGCTATTGTAAGTAGTGCTGCAGTGAATACTGGTGTGTGTGTATGTGTGTGTTTAAAATGCACACACAGGCTTGTCAGCAGAGATTTTTCTGTAAGGAAACCTAAGATGCTCTAAGAAGGTAACAGATGAGCTGAAGATTTTTATTTTATTTACTATATATTCGGGCTTCCCTGATAGCTCAGTGGTAAAAAAATCTGCCTGTAATGCAGGAGACACAGATTTGATCCCTGGGTTAGGAATATCCCCTGGAGATGGAAATGCCAATATTCAATGCTAATTTTTTCTACCACAAAAATATGAGACTTCCCCCCAACACACACACACACAGTAGGGTAGGTTAGGTATGCCCTGTGGGAGCTGAAACATTCCTGGCAGAGGCTCTGTCCTTAATCATCTGCCCAGAAGGAAAGACTTTTTTTCTAATGTCTCAGAGACCGGCATTTGTGCCCCCCACGGACCTTTGAGGGTTCCTAAGCAACGGAGGGGTTTCCCAGGCGGCACTAGTGGTAAAGAACCTGCCTGCCAATGCAGGAGACGTAAGAGATGCGGGTTCAATCCCTGAGTCAAGAAGATCCCCTGGAGGAAGGCATGGCAGCCCACTCCATTATTCTTGCCTGGAGAATCCTGTGGACAGAGGAGATTGGCTACAGTCCATGGGGTCGCACAGAGTCGGACACGACCAAAGCAGCTCAGCACGCATGCACACAAGCAGCTGAGAATGAGTGAGGTGGCCATAGGTGGGGGAGTGGTGGTGGCCAAAGGAACTTAGATTAAAAAATAAAGTCGGGTAAGGGGAACTTTCCTGGTGGTCCAGTGGTTAAGACTTTGCACTTCCAATGGAGGGGGTGCAGGTTCGATCCCTGCTTGGGGAACTAAGAGCCCAATGCCATGGGGTGTGGCCAAAAGAAATAAAATAGCCTAAAAATAAATTAATTAACAGTGGGACTTCCCTTGTGGTCCAATCGTCAAGACTCTGACCGTCTACTCTGGGAGGCAACCAGTTCAACCCCTGGCAGGGAACTAAGATCTCGCATGTCACGTGATGTGGCCAAAAAAATAAAGTCCTTCAACTCCACTCCAGGTGTCAGCGTTTACTGCTTCCTAAAGCTCCAACCCTGGACTCAGCCTCCAGCTCACCCTGGAGCAAGAAAAGATCAACGTAAACCTTTTCGTTGCCTGGTGCCTCAGCTAATTGGCCTCCATCTGATACTCCGGAGGGCTTGTGTGATTAGAAGCCACAGCTGCCTTGCTCATTATTTCTGATTAATAGGCAGCACTTGGCATCTCTGGGCAACGGTGCTGGCTCAGGATCCAGGTGTGATCTACACAGCCCACAAGAGCATGATGGCTTTGCAGCCCTGAGGTGGGAAGCTGTCCCCACCGAAAGCATTGTCTTATGTAAGTCCCAGTCCCTTGGAACACGATTTGATGAACTGCTTTGTCCTCGCTACTTCCCTTGCTGCCAGTCTGAAATAACTAATGTGTACTCAGAGTTAATACATTGGAGATGTTTGTTTTAAATCTAAGCAATCACACTTGACCTCTGGCCCCCACTCCACAGTTATTGTTTTGATTGTAAAGTAATGCTCTGGCACCCTAGTGTCAGAAAGAGAAAAAGAGAAAAGAGAGAAAGAAAACAAAAAGAGAGAGAGATCGAACAGGCCCAAAATGGACTCACTTGTGCTAAGCCCCACAACAGCAAACCAAGACTTAATAACTAATTGCAGTTTCAGCCTCTCCCAGGAAAATAATCCTTTAACCAGCCTCTCCTTTAACCAGTCAATCTGGAATTACCTAGCAAGTACCAGTGGTGGTTCAGATGGTAAAGAATTTGCCTGCAACGCAGGAGACCCTGGTTCGATCCCTGGATCGGGAAGATCCCCTGGAGAAGGGAATGGCAAGATCAGGCTTCCCATTGATCTCCAGAATACTGGCTACCGACTCCAGTATTCTTGCCTGGAGAATCCCATGAACAGAGGAGCCTGGTGGGCTACGGTCCTTGGGGTCCCAAAGAGTTGGACACGACTGAATGACGAACACGAACATATCAGTGAAGTGATTCGCCCCATAGACACTTTGTGCCCCATGGTAGGAGGGTAACTTTCCCTGAAATAACCCACTCTGCTCAAAACTTCCTCTTCCCACCCTCTTCTGCCTATAAAAGGCTTTCATTTCGTACAGCTGTTTGGAGGTCCTTTCTATTTGCTAGACAGAGTGCTGCCTAACTCATGAACTGTTGAATGAAGCCAATAAGGTATTTAAATTTACTCAGTTGAATTTTGTTTTTTACATTCATTTGGGATCTTGAGTTACCCAAGAGAAGGGATCAGGGACTTCTCTGGCAGTCTAGTTGTTAAGACTCTGAGCTTCCACTTCTGTGGGCGTGGGTTCAATCCCTGGTCAGGGAACTTAAGATTCCACATGCCATACAGTGCAGCCAAAGGGAAAAAAGATAAAGAGAAGGGATCCACTGTGATGTGTGGACAAACTCAGGTGCCCTAGCCTGAAGGCTGAGGGCAGGTGGTCCCTTGGTAGACAATGGATTATCTTTCTGGTGATATCCTACCTCCTCCTGAAAATTTCCATTAGCCCTTAGGAGTTGCTCAGAATCTATTGGGAAAAAAAAATACCTGATAAATCTCACACCTGTCAGGAAAAATTGTAGAAGACCTTGAAAGTGAAATGAAAGTCACTCAATTGTGTCCCACTTTGTGCGACCCCATGAACTGTAGCCCACCAGGCTCCTCTCTCCATGGGATTCTTCAGGGAAGAATACTGGAGTGGGTAATCATTCCCTTCTCCAGGAGATCTTCCCCAACCCAGGGATTGAACCTGGGTCTTCTGTATTACAGGCAGATTCTTTGCTGTCTGAGCCACCAGGGAAGCCCCCAAAAGACCTTGAAATAGGCAGAAAGTTAATCTGAAAGGGTGTTAGAAAACGCCCAGTTACCTGATTCTTTGAATCTGTGCCTTTCCTTTTACAAAACCGATAGTAATACAAATAACTCTTATCCAGAGGGATCTTATTGACTTCTGTCTGTGGAAGCCATTTTTGTCTCTATCAGCAAATTCATGTCTGCATTCCTGCTTGCCTTTGTAAATCTGTTTTTTTTTTTTTAATTCTCCTTTGTTTTCTTTTTTTCCTGATTCTCTTTTGAACCACTTTTTTACATCTTGCTCTTACCCTCAATGAATGAGTTAAAACAAGGTCTTCGACACTTTTTTATTTTACATTTGTGGTATCATGATTTTTTTCTTCATTGTTCTTTAACATACCTCATATCTCCCTTTTCCCCCTGGCTATCAGGAAGGCAAAAATTTAAGATTAAGTTGTCTTATTTTTCTAAATGTTTTACCAGCAGGGAATGCCTGTGGGCTGGGGCTGCAGGCTGGTCCAGGCAACAGTGTGTGGGATTTCCCAAAAGGGCAAGCAAGGGGCAGCTGGAGCCCCCAGGATGTGCCACGTGCCTTTGGGTGAAGTTTTAAACCTTCAAACTGTTGATTCACCCAGGGTTTCCCAGCATATAATAGGGCGCTTCCCCAAACACACACCAGGGACCTGAGTGCCTGCCACTCTCCTCCCTTTCCCAAGGAAGCTCCACCTTGAGGCAGGCAGGCAGGGCCCTCTGACATTACTGCTGGAGGCCAGTGTCTCCGCTCACTGAGCTGAGGCCCCCCGGGAACTGCCTGGGGCTGACACTCACGGTCACATCCTCAGCACACTTCCTCCCCACACCAGACCCAGCCACTTCCTCTGAGGACAACCGAAGCTGAATGAGAAATGAGTTCCTGAGATGTTGCAATACCCGGGACCATGAGGACAAGTAACCCGTAGGTGTCTGCGGCAGGGACAGCCCCCCAGGGGTCCTGGGAGTAATCTTTCTGGAGAACAGCTCTGAATGCACACTGCGTTCCAAGCGTCACATGAATCCTTCCCATAACCCTGAAGTTGAGAGCTCCCCTACCTGAAACAAGATAAAGCTTAGCAGGAGGAAGCGGGCTCAGGCAGGGGTGCAGCTAGGTGGAATGTGAGACCGGTCGCCTGGCCCAGGGGTCCTGACCAAGATTCCAGCAATGCACTGTTAATCTGCAGACAGTGCCATCCTACAGACGAAGGGAACTGCCAACCTGACCATGGCCGGCTTTCTGTCGGCCCCCGGACCGTACTCCGCTGCTCAGTTGATCTCCCCAACAGGGACAGTCCATCCATGGCACTCAGCCCTTCGGTGGCTCTTCTTCCTGTCATCAGCCCTACATGGCCTCCCTCTCTACTCTCCCCCTTACTGGACATCCAGGCCCTCCAATCCATCAGAGCCCATGCTCTCCCTGTCCTCTCTTCCCTTCATACCCACCTCCCCATTTTGCCCAGCTAGGACCTGCTTGATCCTTGAGGGTTTACTCCAGGATCACCACCTCCAGGAAGCCCACCCTTCCTACTCCAAGTCTCTTTTCCCCTTATATAGCGTACCTGATAGAAAGGGAGGCAGATTCCTTCTTGAGGTAAATCCCTTGGCCCAGAATCAGCCGGGGATTTTGTTGAGACGCAGAGTCTTAGGTCTGGAATGGGGTCCCAAACTCTGCCTTTCCCACAATCCCCAGGTGATGCCCAGTGGTGTTTATAAAAAACAAAACAAGAAAAACACATGGACTTCATTGGTGGTACAGTCACTAAGAATCTGTGTGTCAATGCAGGGAACACGGGCTCGATCCCTGGTCCAGAAGATTCCACATGCTGTGGACCAGCTAAGCCCGTGTGCCCTAACCACTGAGTCTTCACGCTGCAGCTACTGAAGCCTGCGCTCCACAAAAAGAGAAGCCAGTGCAACGAGAAGCCCATGCACTCCAACTACAGAGTAGCCCTCCGCTGGCACAGCTAGAGAAAGCCTGTGTGCAGCAGCGAAGACCCAGTGCAACCAAAAACAAATTTTTAAAAACCCTGAAAGAAAACCAACAAGACAGGAGCAAGGATCTAGGCCTTCCTCTTCTGAGACCCAGAATCACAAATTCTTGCTCTGAATGTTTTTAAGCGCCATTGGCTCCAATCAGTTTATGCCTCAATAGCCCTGCCCAGCTGAAACCAGCCCCATGTGGCCCCCAAGGGTGCTCAGGGCTCACAGCAGGTGACTAGCAAGGCTGGGATTCCACAGTGATCTTCACCCAGTGAGAAGTCACAGCTGGGGACGAGGTTGGAGGCAGCTAAGGGCCAGTGCAAGGTAGGGACATCACAGCCCTCAGCAGAAAGAGCATGGCCACCTCCCCTGGAGAGGGGCCACAAACTTCCTGGGCGCCCTTCCCTTGCTGAGCAGCCCTAGGGGCGATGGCCCTTGAAGGGAGTGAGGAAAGTAGGGGAGATGGAGAGGCAGCTCCTGTCCATCACAGGAAGCCCTGAAGCACCCACAGCTAGTGACTAGATACTTGCTCCTTGGAGGAAAAGCTATGACCAACCTAGACAGCGTATTAAAAAGCAGAGACATTGCTTTGCTAACAAAGGTCCGTCTAGTGAAACTTTGGTTTTTCCAGTGGTCATGTATGGATGTGAGAGTTGGACTATAAAGAAAGCTGAGCACCTAAGAATTGATGCTTTTGAACTGTGGCATTGGAGAAGACTCTTGGGAGTCCCTTGGACTGCAAGGAGGTCCAACCAATCCATCCTAAAGGAAATCAATCCTGTATATTCATTGGAAGGACTGATGCTGAAGCTCCAATACTTTGGCCACCTGATGCGAGGAACAGACTCATTGGAAAAGACCCTGATGCTGGGAAAGATTGAAGGCAGGAGGAGAAGGGGACAACAGAAGATGAGATGGTTGGATGGCATCATTGACTCAATGGACATGAGTTTGAACAAGCTCCGGGAGTTGGTGATGGACAGGGAGGCCTGGCATACCACAGTCCATGGGATCGCAGAGTTGGACACAACTGAGTGACTGAAGTGAACCGAGACCACAGCACCCCCACATCCCAGCGGGGCTCCTCTACAGCAGCTTCAGCTCTCAAGATGAGCTCTGCCCTCTGCCATCACCTATGGCCTTCGAGCTTCTAGCCCACAGATGTGAGGCTTTCTGCCAGCCACCACTAGAGAAAGAGACCAGAAGACCTTTCCTCCTTGCACCAGATCCACGGGGCCCAGAGCCAGGACCCTCTGCCAGCCTAGAAGTTGGGCAGGGCCCACCCCACTTCAGCCCCCAACATCTCTCATTTTGGGCTCACTAGAGACACGGGGTTATAATTGCCCCTGAACAAGCGAGCCTTGGCCCAAGGAAGGACGCGTTGCCCAAAGCCAGGAAAACAGGCTTGTCTTCACCAACAATCCTGGCCTCTCTCCTCTTTGTTGTTTACTCGCCAAGTTTGTGTTAGACTCTTTGACTCCTTGAACTGTAGCCCGCCAGGCTCCTCTGTCTCTGGGATTCTCCAGGTGAGAATACTGGAATGGACAGCCATACCCTCCCCTCCAGGGGATCTTCCCAACCCAGGGATTGAACTCTCATCTCCTGCATTGGCAGGCGGAGTCTTTACCACTGAGCCACCAGACAAGCCCATACAGACTCACTAAAGACACAGTGGTAC
>NW_011494912.1:5462929-5468368 GCF_000754665.1 Bison bison bison | reverse complement strand
TACTTTGATTTCACTGTTTGAACCCATGACTCGGTTATTGTCTGCCCTCCGCCCCTACACAGCCACTCCCAATTCACCCCCATCTAGTCACTGCTCCACACCAAGTTCACTTTCTTCTTTTATTGGGAAGCAGACACAGGGCACAAGGGGTGAGAAGCAGCCTGATGCCTCCCAGTGAGACCCAGGACAATGGCAGCCAGAGTCAAGGTCATCACAGTAGCCAGGCCTAAGCCCAGCATCACCAGAGGGGGAGAGGAGGTGGGCCCTTCCACGCCACGGTCATTCATCTTCCTCAGGAAGATCAACGGCCCCACGGTGACGTCTGCTTCCTCCGTCACTGAAAGACGAGACATCTGAGGGTTACCCGAGTCCCCGAGCCAGGAATCGGGTGAGGGGTTTGTTCTGCTCAACGGGCTGAACCGGTAGGTTTAGTTCTAGCTGCTACATTAGTCTCCCGGACCCGGGATTATGGGCTGCCCTGGTGGCTCCGCGGTGAAGAATCTCTAGCCAACGCAGGAGACACGGGTTCAATCCTTGGGTCAGGAAGATCCCCTGGAGGAAGGCACGGTTACCCACTCCAGTATTCTTGCCTGGGAAATCCCATGGACAGAGGAGCCTGGTGGGCTATTGTCCATGGGGTTGCAAAGAGTTGGACATGACTAAGCAACTTAATAACCCCCTGACTGTCAGGATCCCAGGATGACTGCAGAATGGCCCTGGCCAACATCAGGTGGGGGCTTGGAGCCTCTCCCACTTAGCTCTGAGATGGTATCCCCTAGAAATGCATGTTAAGTCCCTTCAGTAGGGTTTGACTCTTTGGGAGCCCATGGACTGTAGCCCGCCAGGCTCCTCTGTCCAAGGGTTCTCCAGGCAAGAATACTGGAGTGGGTTGCCATGCCCTTCTCCAGGGGATCTTTCCCCACCCAGGAATAGAATCCATATCTTTTATGTCTCTTGCTTTGGCAGGCAGTTTCTTTACCATTAGCGCCACCCAGGAAGCCATCCCCTAGGGCTAAGCAGCTTTAAATGGGGAACAAGAAAAGGACTGTCACCCTAAGGTCACAGCTGGTGCCTCTGAGGGGAGGGACCTCCCGAGACCTACCGTGCCTGCGACTTCGGGGAACAGGCCTGCCCTCCCGGTGGGACAGCCTCATGGAACGGCCTGAAATGCCACAGCGCCCCTTGCTACAGCATCGACAGATGTCAGTGGGGCCTTCAACCGGGGACCACCTGAGAGTGAAATACAGGAAGTTAGACAGCTGTGCAGCCTGCAGGAAGCAGTTTGCTAATAGTGGGCACATTGGGGAAAAATCAGCATGAGCAAGGATGGCTGGTTTTCCACCCTAGTCTGCTCTCCTTACCTGTTGGAGGACTTGCTGAAGGAACAGGCTTTGTTTAGTTGGTCTGGGACTCGGTCAACCGGAGTGACCTTCAGGTGGCAGGTAATATATATCTGGAAATAAGAGCAGCTATTACCAGGCAAAGTTCTAGGCAGCTCAGTGACTGGTAAGCCAGTTCTTCAATAACCCTTAGCCTTTGAGGAGGGGAAGCCCACTTTAGAGACAAGAGGATGCATATTCAGAGATCAGCTTGCCTACAAGTCCAGAGCAAGTTGCAAATTGAATTCTGAATTAGAACCCAACCCATCAGCTTTATTCCTAGACTCTCTCACACTTCTCCAATCACTCAGCCGTGTCTCACCCCCAGGGCCTCATTAAATCAAAACCTTAGGAACGGGGACTCGAGCCCAGCGGGAACAAAATCCAACTTGGCTGCTGGAATGGGAGGAATTTTGACAAGACCAGAGCTCAGGTCAGCCCAGGGCCTCTTGGTAGAGGGATCCCAACCAGAGGTCCCCCTCATACTCTAGGGGTCCCCCACCCCACACATGCCCTGCCAAGGCACTGGACCACCAGCTACCTGTCCTGAAGCCTTCGGCGTACAGAACCACAAGCTGTGGCCACCACCTAGTGGCTGAATGCACCAGCAGGGAAACCGTTTCGGAAACTTGAATCAGCCAGGCTGCACTCCCGATTGTCTGACTCCACCCCTTCTCGAAACCCGGAGAAGCACTTCCTGGTCCTTTAGCATCCCTATTCCAGGAAGGGAACTGCCTTGAGCCTCAGCTTCTTCCCAGATGATGCTAACTGGGGCCTCAGATCCCCGGAGCGGTTCCTCATTAGCTGTTGAGTAAGAGTCCATCTCCTCTGTACTCTAGCCACAGCTGGCCCAGCCACCTGCCCACCTTTGAGGGAGAGCCCTCCCAGAGTTCAGGCTGCCTTCCCTTGATCAGGATCCTCCTCTGGTCTTTAGGTACCACCCCATCTTCAGAATGCAGATGCTGGCTCAGGTGTCGGCCGTGATGGCTAGCACCTGTGTGAAGCCTCGTCTCCTTCCTGTGAGGTCACCACCTGTGAGGTCACCACCCTACCCCAACAGGATCTTCTACCTTAAGACCCACAAGGTCATCGATATGGGGACTAGGACCCTTCCCTCGTCTAGTCTTTCTCCCCAGCCCCATTCAAACACACAACCTGCCATTACAAAGCTTCAGGAGAACATCCAGTAGCTTCGGTTGCACCTTTCATCACCAGCTGTAGCAAAGGACTCCTGTTCTCAGGCAAGGTGAAGTAGCATCTGTGTGCTCATCTACAAAGTTCCCATTGCTTGCCTCTCAATGCCACCCAGCCATGTAGGCCTCTGGCTCAGTACTCTGTAAGCCTAGCTGCTTGTTAGAGAACTTAAGTGGTTTTTGATGCATTTGTAAATAGAGACCAGTGACTAGGCATGGCATAAAACACTAACAGAACCTAGATGGTAGGTATGTAGCTGTTTGCTTTGAAATCCTTTCTCTACGTATTTGCAGATTTTAATGGAATGGGAAAGTTCATGTCAGACCCCACCCAAGTTGAGTGAAAATATATGGGCTGATTAAATCAGTATTTTGATGATCTTTCCAGGTGGTTAGTACAAGAGCCAGAGCTGGAAATCCTTGCTTTAATCACTGTTCCTTCCTGACCAGCTATCCCGAATTCCCATCCTTCCATTCCTATCTCAGGAAAATGCACTTAAGAGCTACTTGAGGGCTTACCCTGGTGGTGCAGCGGTTAAGAATCTACCTGATAATGCAGGGGACACAGGTTTGATCCCTGGTCGGGGAAGGTCCCACACGCTGCAGGGCAACTAAGCTGGTGTGCTGCAACTACCGAGCCCCCTACTCTAGAGCCCACGAGCCCACAACGAAGACCCAGCACAGCCAAAAATAAATATTTGAAAGATAAAAGCGTCTTGGTTTGTAAAATTCTACCAGCACTTTCTGGCTAGCTGCCAGTCCCACCTATTCTTCCTGCCAGTCATCACATGTGGTCCAAGTTTTAGCTCCCTCCCGCCTTGCCACCCTTAGTGTCAAGCTGAGCTTCCTAGCTTAGTGGTTCATCAATGGCACCTGAAGACTTGTTAGGAATGCAGGTGCCAGGCTCCACTCCAGGTCTATTGAACCAAATCCTGGAGGGTATGGGCTCAGTGATCTAGTTCAACCCACCAGGTGATGCTGGTAAACTTAGGGTTCAAGCAGCCACTGATCTAGCCTATGTTCGAGTTTGAGAGGCTAACTAGTATGAAAAGTTCGTACCTGCTTCCCTTGCCCCTTCTAGAAACCCTCCAGAAAGGCTGGCACCTGCTCTGATGAACTCCTTTACTCAGCCCATCTGGGTTCCAGTCCTGTTGACCTTGCTGAGGATAATGTCAGTGACCTGGTCACCAGATACTGCATTGCTGATGCAGTACCATCATCTGATGTGAATTGTCAGCTGAGTCTCCTGGGTTCCCACTCTACCTTGTTATGTTTCCAGGATCCCTGACTCATTCCATCCTTCGTGGATTTTCTCACTCCATCCCACATAGATTTTCTACCAGTCTCTTAAGGCCTATGCTTTCCCAAAGATCTCGCTGGAAATCATGGCTTTATCTACTTGCTAAGTTACTAGGATGGGGCAGAACTATCATATCATTGCTTAAGGGAACAGCTCATGAGTGACAGCACCAGCTTAGGAAGGCTGGTCGGCCTGACCCTAAGAGTTCAGGCTTATTCCAGGCTATTAAGCCATTACCATGTTTCTGGAGTCATTAGCAAAATGGAACACATCCACTGTGAACTGGAGGATCTCCGGTCTGGGTCTGGGTGCTTTGAAAGCAGACGAGGCATCGGTGAGACCATCAACGAGACAACTTTGAAGAGAGCAAGTGAAACACAGTTAGAGATGGAGGAAGGTGACACAGGTCACATCCCAGAAGGGTCCCCCAGAGAGGCAGGCCAGCCTCACCCATGGAAGTCCACGATGGTGTGGTAAGGGGAGGTGCTCCAGTCTGGCGTCAGCGTGGCCACGCAGTGGTCCACAAACAGCCGCAGGGGCACGTGGCTGCCAGTGTGGACTTGGGCCTGGAGGTGGGCTCTGTCTCCCAGCTGGAAGGTGGGCGTCATCTTCTCGGCGCTCCAGTTCTCTGCAAGGCACACAGGGGGTGAGAGCCTGCCGGAGCACTGCCCCCCCCCAACAGTTGACCCCTCCCAGCCCATCTTGCTCACCCTCCATCAGGCGCAGAGAGAAAACCAGCTTCTCCTCCGAGAACACCGTGGTCCTGAATGGCACCCAGGTGGGCTGGATGGCCCAGCTACTCACATTGCCCTGCCTAGGAAGAGACAAGCAGCTGCCCACACCTGGCCTGCGGCTCTGGGCCCTACTAGAGACACTGTCCTCTGGGTGTGTCTGCCCACCTGCCTGAGCACCGCCCCCCCGGATCTTGTCCGGGGAGGCCCTTCCACACATGCCTTGTTCCTTCATCGTATCAACACCATCTCCCCTCCCAGATCAGAGTCAAGTTCAAAGCCTTCCTAGACGTCCCTGATGGCTCAAAGAATCCGCCTGCAATGCGGGAGACCTGGGTTTGATTGCTGGGTTGGGAAGATCTCTTGGAGAAGGGAATGGCAACCCACTGCAGTATTCTTGCCTGGAGAACTCCACAGACAGAGGAGCCTGGTGGGCTACAGTCCATGGGGTCGCATAGAGCTGGACACGACTGAACGACTTTTACTTTGCACTCAACCCAGCACACAGGGCCAGGCCTTGTAGTTGTAAGCCAGTCACTCGGTCCCCAACCCTTGATGCTCCAAGGTCACAGGCTCATGCTTCGTGCTGGGGCCTCCCCCACCCTCACTCAGCTACAGAGTGCAGGTTGTGATGGCCAAGGTCAAGGTCAGAGCTTGGAACCCACTTCTGCTCTACTGAGTGAGCCTTTCTGAACTGAGGGGGCAGGGCAGCCCTGCAGCTTCCCCCAGGAGGCAGCTGTGGGCTGGCCGGTTTCAGGGGCTCTGAGCAGAGGCCACAGGGCCACGCCCACCCCCACCAGGACTGAGGGCAGCGACGACAGCCCCAGCCTTTCCTC
>NW_011494912.1:5453762-5462829 GCF_000754665.1 Bison bison bison | reverse complement strand
TTGCCTCCGTCCTCACAGCCTCACTGCCAGGTGCTGCCAGGAGGCTGACATGCTTGCCGAGGGGCCTCTGGGCCAGGGGCGGCCACACAGACCTGGGGTAGTGGCACTCGATGGGGACCTCTGCGCGGTTAGTCCTCAGGATGGACAGGTTTCCTGCAGGGCGGGGGTTGTGGAGCAGGAAGGTGCTGTACACCAGGGCATTGTCGGTCACCTGAGGGAAAGGAAGGGGTTAACTCTACCAGCATCACCTGCCCCAGGTGTGCCCGGCAAGGGGCTGGGGGGCCGGGGCCGCTGGAGGTGGAGAGCACACAGGCCCTGGGCTCAAAGCCCACTTCGCTGACCCGTGGGAGCAGCTGCACAGGCGCCCCGCTTCACACCTGGTTTCACTGCAAAATAGGGACACCGCCCCGGGGGTTCTGGATCAGCTCCGTGTCACCAGCAAGCAAGGCCCTGTTGACCAGAGGCCTTGGGTGTGAGCTCCTGTCTCAAGCTGCTGCCCCCCACCCCGAGACACATACACCGTTTCCTTTTCCAGGGAAGGCCTGGGGGCCAAGAAAGCCCCCAGGAAGAGGCTAGGAAGTTCCAGGAATTTCAACTCACTGCCACAGTGGTGACCACCTAACTCACCCTCCTTCTTCTGACTTATTCTCACGCTCGTCTCAGAGGGGGAAGCTGGCTTTGCGGCTGCCCGAGGCCGGAAGAGCACCAGCAGGTGCTGCTGGGCAATTTGCATCCCCTCCCAACACCCCCTCCCAGTGAGCAGCTGCCCAGCCCGCCCTCACCGCTCAAACTTCAGAGGAGAGTCCTAGCTGTCCATTAGCGAGTCCCCAGGTGGAGAAGCTGCATATTTGTGGAACCCGGTGCAAAGGGAAAATGTGGGGCTCCTTGTCCAACAGGAAAGAACGTCAGGACAGTGGAGCATCATTAAAGCAAGCGTGGTCCCCGCAAGCCGCCGGAACCCCATGTGATTTTCCCCACGTGATTCTCATCTGGTGAGACCGGGCAAGCTGCCCAGCTGTGCTCCATGGTGGATCTTACAGATACTGACGTCTGCCCCCACTTCCATCCCAATTTCAGATGGAATATGGGGATCAGTCCCTGGGTGACTCTGATGCCCTAAGACTGGGAGTTACTAGGTTAGGATAATCCCTTAACTCTAAGCAGCTCTGGCTTGCCTAAGCTCTCCCCAGGGAAATGAGGTCCAGGTGGCTTCAAGTCCAGCCCTAGGGACCATCCTGAGACCAGAGCTCCCGAGGAGAACTCCAGGGGCTGAACTTGGCTGAACTGAGACCAGAGTCCAAGGGCTATCTGGGTGGGGGGCGTAAGGGAGGGGAGGACAAATCCTCTGAGGGGCAGCACGAAGTTGATCCAGGAATTGTGCACCCGCTGGGCCAGTGCCCTGGCCCTTGCTAGGAGGGCCCTCCTACCGAGGCTCTGCCCCTCCCCTTGGGGGACGATCTGGCCTGAATTACTCAGCTTTCCCCCTGCACACACACCCCCGTTTGAGACTGCCCCCATGGGACCCACACTTTGAGCCTCTTCAACCATGATGCCCTTTGACCCTGCCCTCAAACCACTTTCAACTCAAGGCTTCAAAGCCATTAACATGAATGAGGGACACCAAAATAGTTTTTTCCCGTGATGACTTTTGGGCTTTCTGAGGTTTCAAAATTCACCTCTTCCATACAAGTTTCTAGGGCCCCATGAAAGCGCTGGGTTACCTGCAGAGTAACCCATCACGCACCCACCCCCCACCCATGTTGACTATGTCTTCTGGTTGCCCCCTAGGGGTTCAGAAGTCCTCAGAAATCAGAGTGGGGGTGCCCGGTCTGGCGCAAAGTGAACTGCCACTTCTGGTCTCCACCCCACCTCCCCAACTTTGGCACCCAGAGGCAGGAACTCCCTCACCCCAGCGCCACCAAGGCCCAGCTTCAGGTCTCAGCGGCTCCACCCACCCAGCTCCCCCTAATGAAAGGGATCCACCCTAGCCCCACCTTCACCCACACTCTGCATCACCGGCCCCCTCCCGTGTCATCCCATCAAAGCCGGGGCTGCCGAGGTGGGGCCAAGCCTCACCTGCAAGATGTTGCCACACTCGTGCAGCCCGACTGCAAACCTAACCACGCCATCCGTGTCCGCGGAGGCCAGCGGCTCACAGTTGTCGGGGCCCAGGCTGAGGTCCGCAGGCTGGATGAGCTTCCCGGTGCCGAAAAGGTCTTTGTCGACTGTGACCACCAGCTGGGCCTCCTGACACTCCACCATCACGGCGGGCGGCTTTGATGGCCTGAAGCGCTCGGTTTCATCATCCCAGAAGGGCTGGGGGCTGCAGAGCTCTGTGCTTCCCCAGAGCAGAAAGCAGACGAACAGCCTAGAGCGCGGCCCCATGGTGCCCACGAAGCCACTCCCACCCACTGTGACTCCTGGGCAGGCACCACCCACCGTCTTATACCCCTGATGATGGCCACTCACACCTGGGCCCCAAGTGCCTCTCTTCCCCAGCCAATCAAGTGGGCCAGGCCCCGATGCTTAAGGTGGCCCTCCAGGCCCGCAGCATCGGCCTCACCTGGGAGCTTGTTCAAAAGGCAGACTCTGGGACTTCTCTGGTGGCCCAGTGGTTAGGAAGGTGCACTTCCACTGCAGGGGGCACGGGTTCCACCCCAGATGGGGGAACTAAGATCTTGCAAGCACCATGGGCAGGCCAAAAGAAAGAAACTCAGACTCTCTGACACAGCCCAGGCTAACTAAGTCAGGACCTGGTCTCCCTCTTTATCCCCAAGTGATCTGTATTCACATTAAGCTTTGAGAAGCATCAGCTGGTAGCCTGGTTAGTCATAGCTTCTCACCCCTTCCCTCCTTCCACCCTTTGCTGGCCTTTCCCTCATCACCTAGAGAGGGAGCTAAGAGCTACCCTGGATCCTTAGGGTGTGTGTGTTGGTTGCTCAATCGTGTCTGACTCTTTTCAACCCCATGGACTATAGCCCACCAGTCTCCTCTGTCCGCGGGCTTCTCCAGGCAAGAATACTGGAGTGGGTTGCCATTTCCTTCTCCAGGGGATCTTCCCGACTCAGGGATTGAACCCACTTCTCTCACATCTCCTGCATTGGATGCGTATTCTTTCCCACTGTGCCACCTGGGAAACCTGGATCATTGGGGGAGACCAGGAGAAAGCCCTTGACTAAGGACTGATTAAGGATGAGGAGAATTTTAGCAGAGATGGGTGCTCTTTCTAAGCAAAGAAACCATGGTATCATTAGGAGACCAGGGAATGTTGTGGGATGCTGCTCAACTTTATTTTTTTTTTATAAGATTGCATTTTTCAATATTTATTTATTTGGCTGCACCGGGTCTCGGTTGTGGCACGTGGGATCTTTAGTTGTGGCATATAGGATCTAGTTCCCTGACCAGGGATCGAACCTGGGCCCCCTGTATTGGGAGCATGGTGCCTTAGCCACCGGACCACCAGGAAGTCCTTGCTGCTCAACTGCATAGGAGGTAGCAGGGAAGGGCAGTTCAGGCAGAGGGATCTGTGTGAACAGAGTGTAGATAGGACACTGGGTAGACCCGAGGGAAAACCTCAGGAACTCAGAGTTGCTGGAGCCTCAGGTCCCTAGGGGCCAGAGAGACAGTTCAGGGGGCTGGGGGGCAGGATCCTGAAGGTGCTGGGCTGAGATGCTGGACTTTGCTCTTGGTGGGGGAGAGGCAGGGTGGGGAAGATGAGTGGTCTGGCCAGCTCTAGTTGGGGAGGGGTAGGTCTGAAGACAAGAGTCAGGGGGGCTACTGCACCCCTGGTTGGGAGGTGGAGAAAGACTGACAGACAGGGTGGGCCCTTCCTCACGGCCTACTCCTTGCCAGGCCTGGGTGAGAGTCCTTCAAGAGGAGAGAAAGAACTCAAAATAGTCACGGCGTTAAATTCCTAGGGGCAGAAGTGATACCAAGCAGGGCGCTGTGGGGCTCCTGGACAGAAAGGCTTTCTGTGTCCCCCACTTCTTTGATTTCAGGAGACAGCCTTCATTCAGCTCCCATGCCCTTCCCTGGGTCCCAATGGGCAGATTCAAGCACTTGTTAATTAGGGAAGGGAGGGGATTTGAGACCAGGGAGAAACAGTCAAGAGCAGCCTTGGGGCAAGGTGCCCTTTCCCCACGAATGGGTACACACAACAATATCTTTAAGCTATTTTGCAGACATTGAAAGCCCCTCCAGGTGGGAGAAGGTAACAACTAACAACGGTGTGCTGCCCACAAGCATGTAGACCCCAGACCATTTGGACCTGAAGGTTGACGATGCTGACTCCTACTTGCCTCACCAACCCAAGAAGAATGTCCACAAGCTGATCATGCCCGCTTTGAACAATTACTGTAAAACTTTTCACTGTCTTCTCCAAGAGGGGGGACACATGGTTTTGAGGGCATTAGCCCACTGTGTCCCCCTTTGTCTGGAAAAGTAACAAAGTTATCCTGTTCTCCCTCACCCAGAACTCTGTCTCTGCGATCTGATCCAGCACTGGTGTAGAGAGAAGCTGAGCTTTCGGCACCAGAAGTGCAGGTGTGCGTGCTAAGTTGCTTCAGTCCGACCCTTTGCAACCCCATGGGCTGTAGCCCGCAAGGCTCCTTTGTTCATGGGATTCTCCAGGTGAGAATACTGGAGTGGGTTGCCGTGCCCTTCTCCAGGGGATCTTCCCGACTCAGGGATGGAACCAGCCAGTGTCTCATGTCTCTGCATTGGCAGGTGGTTTCTTTACCACCGGAAGTGTGTACTCTTGTAAATACTTGCTTCTAATTCCCTAGTGGCTCAGATGGTAAAAAATCTGAGCTACAGTCCACAGGGTCACAAAAAGTCGGACACGACCAAGGGACTAACACTAACTAAAGGGATTGAACCATATGTAAGTTGCTTAAGAATATACTTCCTTGGTGTTTTTTGTTTTTGTGTTAATAAACTTGTTATTTTGTTAATAAATGTGTGTGTTTTTGTTAATAAACTCGTGGGAAAATAAATGAAGGGGAGAGATTACCCTCACCACTTCCTTTGACTTGATCAACACAGGTCGGGGTGTGGTGGGAGGAAGCCGGCAGAGAGAAGCAGATGGGAGTTCAGGCTCCAAGCTTGCCTGGGCGGCCTGCCCACCACAGCAGAAACCACCTGGGTTTCCTGCCTAGCAGGCCCACAGGCAGAGAGCCAGCTGTGGCCTGAGGCCCCCGAGGGACAGCCAGCCGGAGAGACTGTGTCCTCTGCTGCGAAAGGGACCCCTCAGTCCCACAGCTGTGTTCTCAGATTGTGCTGGGAGTAGGGTGGGGTTGACTGGGGATGAGCGACCAGGGAGGGCATCCCTGAAGCCATCAGCCCCTCTCCGCCTTGGAGTTAACCCCCCTTAGAGGGCTTCCCTGGAGAAGGCAATGGCACGCCACTCCAGTACTCTTGCCTGGAAAATCCCATGGATGGAGGAGCCTGGAAGGCTGTAGTCCATGGGGTCGCTGAGGGTTGGACACGACTGAGTGACTTCACTTTCACTTTTCACTTTCATGCATTGGAGAAGGAAATGGCAACCCACTCCAGTGTTCTTGCCTGGAGAATCCCAGGGGCTGGGGGATCCTCGCGGGCTGCCATCTATGGGGTCGCACAGAGTCGGACATGAGTGAAGTGACTTAGCAGCAGCAGCAGAGGGCTTCCCTTGGTGGCTCAGATGATAAAGAATCCTTCTGCAATGCGGGAGTCCTGGGTTCGATGCCTGGGTCTGGAAGATCCCCTGGAGGAGGGCATGGCAACCCACTCTAGTATTCTTGCCTGGAGAATCCCCATGGACAGAGGAGCTTGGAGGTCTACAGTCCATGGGGGTCACAGAGTCGGACATGACTGAGCAACTAAGCATATCATAGCACAGAGGGCTTCAGGGGAAAAATAGATAAGAATCGGTAAGGGTAGGGGGAGTCTGGGTGAGAGTCTATATGCACACGGGTGGTGGTGAGCGTGTGTATTCCCGTTTTTCAGAACAAGGACCAGAGACAGCACCCCTGGGAGCATGGCCAGTCCAGCCCCCACCACACCAACCCAGACCAGGTTCTGGATCTTTTACATTTTTTCTGAGAAGTGCTGCCCCCTGGTGGCCAGAATGTACCAAAGCGGCGCCACCAGCTCAGAGCATTTTCCTTTGCCTAAAACTTTTTAAAGTCCGGATGTCGTAATGTTGCTTTAGTTGCTAAGTCGTATCTGATTCTTTTGGGACCCTCGTGGGCTGTAGCCTGCCAGGCTCCTCTGTCCATGGGCTTTACCAGGCAAGAATACTAGAGTCGGTTGCCGTTTCCTCCTCAGGAGATCGTCTTGACCCATGGATGGAACCCACGTCTCCTGCATTGCAGCTGGATTCTTTACTGCTGAGCCACCTGGGAAGCCCAAAGCCCATAGTGGTTTCTAAAATACTATTCCTCTTTAGATGCAGGACCCAAGTCTCCTTGGAGAAATGGCTGATTCCAGGACTAGGGCCGGGAAAGTACAGGGTGAATCTGGAACATCTTGTTATGCCAAAAAAATGCTCATAAAATGATACGGATGTGTCAGAAGAACATAGGAGCCAAATGAATGGGGTGGGGTTGTGGGAACTGGTCCAGCTGGGGACAACTGTCCACCAGAATGAATGAAGACAATAAGACAGCACATTGAAAGAAATAAGAATCCATGAGTGTCCGTGCAGAAGCTAAAAACACACAAATGAGTAAGCTTTTTCCATAAAAAGGGAGACTTCCTTATAGTACAGTGCAGACTAATGATTGTAGAAGGAGAAATAGATTCAGAAAATAACCATTTGCAATCATCACAGTAGTAACAGATGCAGGCAAGAAGTATTAGTGCAGGTTAAAAATCAGCTAATGGTGGGTGGGGAAGGATGGATTAGGAGCTTGGGATTAGCAGATGCAAACTATTGCATACAGAATGGGAAACGGAATCCCCTGGCAGTCCAGGGGTTAGGACTTGACACTTTCATTACGGTGGGCCCACTGTTCAGTCTCTAGTCAGGGAACTAAGATCCCACAGGCCACGTGGTGCAACAAAAACAAACAAGAAAAAGGGAAACAACAAGGCCCTATTGTATAACACAGGGAGCTACATTCAGTATCCTGCAATAGGGCACTTCCCTGGTGGTCCAGTGATTAAGAATCTGCCCTGCAAAGCGAGGGACGTGGGTTCGATCCCTGGTCAAGGAACTAAGATCCCACATGTCTCGGTGAAACTAAGCCCACGTGCCACAACTACTGAACATGCACACCACAACTAATATGTGACATAGCTAAATAAATAATACTTTAAAGATGTCCTGTGATAGAGAATTCACTGGGAGCTTAGTGGTTAGGACTCGTTCTCTCACTGCTGAGGGCTGGGGTTCAATCCCTGGTCAGGGAACTAAGATCCCACATGCCGCATGGGGAGGCCAAAGTTAATTCTCCTAAAACATTCAATGAAAGTGAAAGTGAATGTCGCTCTGTCATGCCCGACCCTTTGCGAACCCGTGGACTATTCAGTCCATGGAATTCTCCAGGCCAGAATACTGGAGTGGGTAGCCTTTCCCTTCTCCAGGGGATATTCCAGATCCTGGAATCAAACTGGGGTCTCCTGCATTGGCAGGCAGATCCTTTATCACTTAGCCACCTGGGAAGCCCCTTTACAGTGGATAAATCTGGCAAATAGCACTTTAGCTACTTTGTCAAAGTTAACCATTAGTTGAATAAACACTATTATTCATTTAGTGGGATAAAAGGACATCATGCGCCTCCTCATGAGAAGAGATGACACCCAGTGGGGTTTTTTTCTTTTCTTTTGCCCCAAGTCACGTGTGATCTTATTTCCAAGACAAGGGATCGAACCCAAGCCCCCTGTGTTGGAAGCGTGGAGTCTTAACCACTGACTTGACTGCCAGGGAAGTCCTGATGCCCAGTGTTTAGGAAAAGGTTCAGTTCAGTCACTCAGTCGTGTCTGACTCTTTGTGACCCCATGAATCACAGCACGCCAGGCCTCCCTGTCCATCACCAACTCCCGGAGTTCACCCAGACTCACGTCCATCGAGTCAGTGATGCCATCCAGCCATCTCATCCTCTGTCGTCCCCTTCTCCTCCTGCCCCCAATCCCTCCCAGCATCAAACTCTTTTCCAATGAGTCAACTCTTCGCATGAGGTGGCCAAAGTACTGGAGTTTCAGCTTTAGCATCATTCCTTCCAAAGAAATCCCAGGGCTGATCTCCTTCAGAATGGACTGGTGGGATCTCCTTGCAGTCCAAGGGACTCTCAAGAGTCTTCTCCAACACCACAGTTCAAAAGCATCAATTCTTCGGCTCTCAGCCTTCTTCACAGTCCAACTCTCACATCCATACATGACTACAGGAAAAACCATAGCCTTGACTAGACGAACCTTTGTTGGCAAAGTAATGTCTCTGCTTTTGAATATGCTATCTAGGTTGGTCATCACTTTCCTTCCAAGGAGTAAGCGTCTTTTAATTTCATGGCTGCAGTCACCATCTGCAGTGATTTTGGAGCCCCAAAAAATAAAGTCTGACACTGTTTCCACTGTTTCCCCATCTATTTCCCATGAAGTGATGGGACCAGATGCCATGATCTTCGTTTTCGGAATGTTGAGCTTTAAGCCAACTTTTTCACTCTCCACTTTCACTTTCATCAAGAGGCTTTTGAGTTCCTCTTCACTTTCTGCCATAAGGGTGGTGTCATCTGCATATCTGAGGTTATTGATATTTCTCCCGGCAATCTTGATTCCAGCTTGTGTTTCCTCCAGTCCAGAGTTTCTCATGATGTACTCTGCATATAAGTTAAATAAGCAAGGTGACAATATACAGCCTTGACGTACTCCTTTTCCTATTTGGAACCAGTCTGTTGTTCCATGTCCAGTTCTAACTATTGCTTCCTGACCTGCATACAAATTTCTCAAGAGGCAGGGTCAGGTGGTCTGGTATTCCCATCTCTTTCAGAATTTTCCACAGTTTATTGTGATCCACACAATAAAAGGCTTTGGCATAGTCAAGAAAGCAGAAATAGATGTTTTTCTGGAACTCTCTTGCTTTTTTGATGAT
>NW_011494912.1:5435677-5453200 GCF_000754665.1 Bison bison bison | reverse complement strand
TCACATTCCAGGATGTCTGGCTCTAGGTGAGTGATCACACCATCGTGATTATCTGGGTCATGAAGATCTTTTTGGTACAGTTCTTCGGTGTATTCTTGCCATCTCTTCTTAATATCTTCTGCTTCTGTTAGGTCCATACCATTTCTGTCCTTTATCGAGCCCATCTTTGCATGAAATGTTCCCTTGGTATCTCTGATTTTCTTGAAGAGATCCCTAGTCTTTCCCATTCTGTTGTTTTCCTCTATTTCTTTGCTTTGATCACTAAGGAAGGCTTTCTTATCTCTTCTTGCTATTCTTTGGAACTCTGCATTCAGATGTTTATATCTTTCCTTTTCTCCTTTGCTTTTTGCTTCTCTTCTTTTCACAGCCATTTGTAAAGCCTCCCCAGACAGCCATTTTGCTTTTTTGCATTTCTTTTCCATGGCGATGGTCTTAATCCCTGTCTCCTGTACAATGTCACGAACCTCATTCCATAGTTCATCAGGCACTCTATCTATCAGATCTAGGCCCTTAAATCTATTTCTCACTTCCACCGTATAATCGTAAGGGATTTGATTTAGGTCATACCTGAATGATCTAGTGGTTTTCCCTACTTTCTTCAATTTAAGTCTGAATTTGGCAATAAGGAGTTCATGATCTGAGCCACAGTCAACTCCTGGTCTTGTTTTTGATGACTGTATAGAGCTTCTCCATCTTTGGCTGCAAAGAATATAATCAATCTGATTTTGGTGTTGACCATCTGGTGATGTTCATGTGTAGATTCTTCTCTTGTGTTGTTGGAAGAGGATGTTTGCTATGACCAGTGCGTTCTCTTGGCAAAACTCTATTAGTCTTTGCCCTGCTTCATTCCATATTCCAAGGCCAAATTTGCCTGTTACTCCAGGTGTTTCTTGACTTCCTACTTTTGCATTCCAGTCCCCTATAATGAAAAGACATCTTTTTGGGGTGTTAGTTCTAAAAGGTCTTATAGGTCTTCATAGAACCGTTCAACTTCAGCTTCTTCAGCATTACTGGTTGGGGCATAGACTTGGATTACTGTGATATTGAATGGTTTGCCTTGGAAACGAGCAGAGATCATTCTGTCGTTTTTGAGATTGCATCCAAGTACTGCATTTCGGACTCTTTTGTTGATCATGATGGCTACTCCATTTCTTCTGAGGGATTCCTGCCCGCGGTAGGAAAAGGTTATGCATGTGTAAATATACATGTGTGTATGTAAAAACACATGTACATGTATACATATGTGTGCATGTATATGGATAAATATGTAATATGTAGCAAATTACATATATACAGAAAGAAAGCTTATATAGCAAAATGTTCATATTTGCTCTATATGGGTAAAGGGTAAAGAGGATTTCAAAATAAGATTAAAAATAAACCCTTTCTAGGTCAGATTCAAGTGAAAGAGAGGACAATCGGGATCTGTTTTCAGAAGAAGGCTGTTAACAGGTTTCCAAAAGCAATGCCTGAAACAAAATATGAGGTTACTTGGTAGAAAACAAAAAGATGTGTAAGATTTTTGAGGAATAATTTGTGAAAATCATCAAAGAATATAATCTAATTAGAGATTCCACATTCATGGATGGGAAATGCAATCTCAAAGATATCAGTTCTCCCAAAATTAATTTGTAAGCTCTATCAAAATCCCAACAGGTTGTGTGTGCGTGCGGGTGTGTGTGCGTGAGTGTGTGTGTGTAACTTAAGAAAACTCATCTAAAATTTATATGGAAGGGCTGGGTTGGCCCTTTACTTGGCCATAAAGCAAGCCTTTTGAAGAAAAAGAACAATGTGAGAGACACACCCTAACAGATACAAAGATGTATTACAGAGCCATGGTAATGAAGGCAGGGTGCTGTTAGGACAAAAAAAAAGTACAGTGGAATAGAGAAGCAGCCCAGAACAGCCACTGCATATGTGGAAATATGATACACGACAAGGGGAACAGATGGACCTCTCAGTGACAGGAGCTGTGACAAGTATTATCCATATGGGGGAAAATTGGATTTCTATCTCATACATAAAAATGAATTCTAGAGAGATTAAAAAGCTGAATGTGAAAGAACAAAAGTTAAGACATTCAGAAGGAAATGCAGCCTCACAGGGCAGAGTGAGGTGTAGGGTGTTTCCCAAATATGACCCCATGCCCTCCCTCCACAAAAAAGCACAAATTATAAGAGAAAGGTGACTTTTTTAGGACACTTTCATAGATAATAATAAAATAGCTATAATAAACATAATTGCCATTCAACGTGTATTCATAATACACAGGACTAGGCTGAGTACCCTAATCCTTATACCCATCTAGGGAAGTGTCATTGGCCCCGTTTCACAGATGTGCAAACTAAGACTCACACAGGTGGTCACACAGCCAGGGAACACCCCAACCAAGATTTGATTGCAGATTGATCAGACTCCAGTTCCCATTCTTCTGTCTCTAACCTTTACTGTCTCTCTGAGACTTTACAGTAAAGTCAGTTCAGTCAACATCACACAATTTTGTATGGGCTGGGGGTAGACATGCCCAGATAAATAACTCCAATACAAACAAGGGTTGGGATTTACGGACACGTGCCTGTCTCCCCCAACTATTCATAGTAGATACTCAATAGGTGCTTTACAATATAGGACTTTCTACCTGTCACCCTGGGAAGACAAACTAACCAACGTGTGATTGAGAATAGTGAGAACCGTGGGGCAGCTGAAATTTGCCACACACACACACACAACACTGATACTACTGCCTTTGCATTAACTCTGTAGCCAGACTTTAGCTGGAGAGACCCTGATGGGCTGAGATTTGGCACATTTTTTTGTGCATTGGGAGAAATGGAGAGAGATTTAGGGGTATAAAGAGCAAGCTGATTGGGACAACTTTTCACTATTTCATTATTAAATGTCAAAGTGTGTACAACATTTACAGCCCGCTTGACTGAGTGAGTGACCTTTTTAGTGAGTGTGTATGCACACACATATATATTTGGCTGCACTGGGTCTTAAATGTGGCACATGGGATCGTCAGTCTTTGTTGGGATATGCAGGATCTTTATGTATTCTTTAGTGGCATGAGGGATGCAGGATCTTTAGTCGCAGCATATGAACTCTTAGTTGCAGAATATGGAATCTAGTTCCCTAACCAGGGTTCGAACCTGGGCCTCTTGCATCAGGAGCATGGAATCTTAGCCATTGGACCACCAGGGAAGTCCCTGAGTGGGTCACCTTGATCACAGCTAAGAAAAATGGATTTTTGTACAATGTTTTGGCTTTTAATTACAGAGTGTTAAAAATTACCTTTAAAAATAGTGCTGGAAATTCCTTGGTGGTCTAGTGGTTAGGACTCTCACTGCTAGGGCCTGGTCATAGAACTAAGATCCCACAAGCCTCTTGGTGTGGCAAAAAAAGAAAAACGTGTCTAAACGGAAAATGAAAAACACCTCCTCCCACCCCCAACTATTGTTACCAGTTTGTAATGAATCTTTCCAGACAGTTTTTCTATGCATATAAAATCACTTAAAAATACACTTACTATATGCAATGTTGTGTTCTAGATTGGATCCTGGAACAGAAAAAAAAGACGTTAGTGGGAAACATGGTCTATTCAAATAAAGACTGGAGTTTGGTTAATATTAACGCACCAATGTTAATTTCTCAGTTTTGACAAGTGTGTTGTGGTTGTGTAAGATTCTTAATGTTATGGAAAACTAAGTGAAGAATTTATAGGAATCTGTGTACTATTTTGGCAATTTCTCTGTAAATCTAAAATTATTCTAAAAGATTATTTTAAACATGAACTTTAAATGGGGATTATATTCTACACTGTTCCACAATCCGCTTTTTCTCATAAGATGTGGAGGACATTTTTCATGCTGAAAATCACTCCATTCTTTTTGATGGCTGACTAGAACATGCCTATACAGAGGTAACCACAATTTACCCACCAATATCCTCATGCTGAACATGTGGATGGTTGTAACTTTTTCCGCTGTTACACTAGAACTTCCTTGTCCATCTATCTTTTCATATCTGCTTAGATATTTCTTTAAGATCAATTCTGAGAAGTGGATTTTTGGGTCAAAATGTATATGTGATGGGACTTCCCTGGTGGTCCAGTGGTTAAGACTCTGCACTTCCACTGCATGGGACATGAGTTCAAGCCCTGGTTGGGCAACCAAGATTGGATTCCCACATCCTGCACCCCACATGGTACAGCCAGGAAAAAAAAAGAGCAAAGCAAAAAAACCTAGTTAAGATGGTAAATTTTCTGTTAAATCTATTTTTCTGCTTAAAAATAAAATAAAATAGTTTTAAAATATTTCATTAAAAAAAAATCCAGTTTCTAGCCAAGAGGACCTGCTTGATTCTCAGAATGCGGCAGCTGCTGCCAGAAGTTTCCTCTGCACCATTGGTCGCCCAATACAAGGCACATCCCTTGGGATCTTTTTGCCTTGGCAACCCTTAGGCTGCTTCTGAAATAAAGGGCTGGATAAACATAATGGCCTCCACTTCTGGTCATTCAAAACTCTCCATCAGCACCAGTGCTGCCCCAAACATGCTCCCAGCCGAAGTCCACGGAAAGATCAAAGAATGAACTTTCAGTGACTCAAGGGGGCAATACAGGGCATGTCTCTTCTAGCCTCTGATTTCACTTTCAGGTATTCTGTGGAAACTGCATTTTGTCACTGTGCAAACGTATCTCACAACAGGACTTTCATTTCCCAACAACGGGTTGCAACGGACTCCCACTTCAGCCTCGAAAAACACACCAAGAAGGAAGGGTGATGTGGGCCGTTGTATGATTCAATGCAACAGATTTCCTCCGACTAGGCGGGGCTGTTGGAGGTGCTTAGGGGAATTCCTTGGCGGTCTAGTAGTTAAGGGACTTCCCAGGTGGCTCAGTGGTAAAGAATCTGCCTGCCACTGCAGGCGATGTGAGTTCGATCCCTGGGTCAGGAAGATTCCCTGGAGGACGAAATGGCAACCCACTCCAGTGTTCTTGCCTGGAGAATCCCAAGGACAGAGGACCCTGGTGGGCTACAGTCAACAGGGTCTCAAAAAACAAAACAAAACAAAAAACCAGGGTCTCAAAGAGCGACTAAGCAGCAACAGCCAGTGGTTTGTTCAGGGTCTGTGCCCTTTCAGACACCATGGGCCTGAGTTTGATCCCCCGTTTGGGAACTAATGTCCACAGGCCACTCGGCCAAAAAAAGAGAAGAGATGAATTAGGAGTTCTTTTCATGACTATCCTAAATGGAATCATCACAGTTTTGGGATGTCACCACCCTCCCAGGTGGCAGAAGAGCTGCTCCACTCGGGAAAGGCGGTCCAGAATTTGGGGTCCTTGTGGAGATCTACCCTCACATCTTACACCAGGTTTTCCTACTATTCAGCCAAGCCTGGCTGCTTCCAAAGGATCTTTTTTTTTTTTGGCCTCACCCCTCAGCATGCAGGATCTTAGTTTCCCAACTAGGGATCAAACCCATGCCCCCTGCATTGGAAGCTCGGAGTTCCTAACCACTGGACGGTCAGGGAAGTCTCCTCCGTAGGATCTTTGAGAAGGTAAATCAGTGAATCAACCCCCCGGGCACCTGCCGTTTCTCACACCAGGGAAAACCGCTTGTCAGAATCCATTTTCACACACATTTTGAGAAGTGCTAAAAACTTTTTTGCTTTTATTTTGCAAGGGTAATCTGTATTGTTTTTGTAAGTCATCTATGACTTTTAAAAAAATGTCTTATTCTGAAATGCTAATTATAGATTCACAGGAAATTACAAAGAAATGTATAGGGAAGGACTTCCCTGGTAGTCCAACGGCTAAGACTGTGTTCCCAGTCCAGGGGACATAGGTTCAATCCCTGGCAAGGGAACTAGACCCCACATACCACAACTAAGACCCAGATAAATAAATTTTTTAAAAAAGAAAAGAAATGTATAGGGAAGCCCCATGAAACCCTCCTGGCTTCCCTGGTAGCTCAGATGGTAAAGAATCCGCCTGAAGCGCAGGAGACCCCGGTTGGATTCCTGGGTCGGGAAGATCCCCTGGAGAAAGAACAGGCTACCCATTACAGTATTCTTGGGCTTCCCTAGTGCCACAGACGGTAAAGACTCCGCCTGCAATGTGGGAGACCTGGGTTCGATCCCTGGATTGGAAAGATCCCCTGGAGGAGGGCATGGCAACCCACTGCAGTATTCTTGCCTGGGGAATCCCCATGGACAGAGGAGCCTGGTGGGCTACAGTCCGTGGGGTTGCAAAGAGTTGGACATGACTGAGCGATTAACACTTTCACTTCTTACCTAAGCTGTACGTTAAGTGTATGTTCAGTTTTTAAAGCAACTGCTAATCTATTTCCCAGAGGGCCAGACCATTTTACGTACCCACCAGCAATGTATGAAGGATCCGATTTCTCCACGTCCTTGTTAGCGTTTGGTACCGTCACTGTTTATCGTAGCAGTTCTAAAACGTGTGATGATGGCTTACCCCAGGCTTAACTTACACCTCCCTAATGGCTAGTGATGTTAAACATCTTTTATGTGCTCCTTGCCGCCCATATCGGAGAAGGCAATGGCACCCCACTCCAGTACTCTTGCCTGGAGAATCCCATGGATGGAGGAGCCTGGTGGGCTATAGTCCGTGGGGTCGCTAAGAGTCGGACATGACTGAGCGACTTCACTTTCACTTTTCACTTTCATGCATTGGAGAAGGAAATGGCAACCCACTCCAGTGTTCTTGCCTGGAGAATCCCAGGGATGGGGAAGCCTGGTGGGCTGCCATCTATGGGGTCGCACAGAGTCGGACGCGACTGAAGCGACTTCGCAGTAGCAGCAGCCGCCCATATGGGCTTCCCTAGTGGTTCAGACGGTAAAGCGTCTGTCTGCAACACAGGAGACCCAGGTTCGATCCCTGGGTTGGGAAGATCCCCTGGAGAAGGAAATGGCAGCCCACTCCACTATTGCCTGGAAAATCCCATGGATCGTGGAGCCTGGTAGGCTACCGTCCCTGGGGTCGCCAAGAGTCGACTTCATTTCTTTCACTTGCTGTCCATATACTTCCTTTGGTGAAATGTCCCTTTGTGGTTTGCCCATCATCTAGTTGGCTTATTGGTTTTGTGTGTGTGTGTGTGTGTGTGTTCAGTTTGTTTAATGTTGAGTTCTGAGAGATCCTTACATATTCTACATAGGAATATTTCTATTCATTTAGGTGGTATACCCATCCAGTGGAATATTACTGGGCCATAAAAAGGGATAAAATACAGATACATGCTATGACATGAATGACCTTTGAGGACTATACTAGGTGAAAGGAACAGAACACAGAAGGCCTCATATTAGAGGACTTCACTTATAGGAAATGTCCCCGAATGGGCAAATCCGTAGGGATAGCATGTAGATTAGCAGCTGCCAAGGGCTGGAGGAGGGGGAGAAGGGATTGACTGATAATGGGCACAGGGTTTCGTTGGGGGTGGTGAATATGTTCCGTAATCGGATAACGGTGATGGTTGTACAACTCTGTGGGTGTACTCAAAACCAATAAATTGCACACCCAGAGCTTGTTCAAAGTTTCCTAGACAGGGAGTATGGGTGAAGAAAAAGGCTAGGACTGAGCCGAGGACTCCCATCTACTTGCCAATTGTGCTTTGCGACGGGCAAGTTACTGGATCTGGCCAGTGAGACGTAAGGGGATTTCTCTTCTGGGTTTTCTGGGAAACTCTTCTAAGCTTTTAAGATAGGACACAAGGTGGGGATGTTTCCTCTTTTCTGGCTCCGAACATTGTCGTATGCATGAGCTACTCAGAACCGAGGCCACCATCTTAAGTCATAAGGGAAAGCAGCCAAGGGAGGAGCAACTTGCTGAAGACGGCAGAGCAGACCTGAGTCCCTGACGATGTCCGCCCACTGAATTAATCAGTCCTGAAATGGCCTTCCCTCTTCCCTGGTGGCTCAGACAGTAAAGAATCTGCCTGCAGTGCAGGGGACCTCAGTTTGATCCCTAGGTCAGGAAGATCCCCTGGAGGAGGAAACGGCAAGGAGCCTGGTGGGTTAGAGTCCCTGGGGTCGAAAAGAGTGGGACACGACTGAGTGACTAACACTTTCACTTTCTCACTAAGTGAGGCCAAAAACAACAACAACAAAAATTCCTCTTTTTGAGTAACTTTGATTTGCATCTTCCATTACAGCCAAAACACTGTAACTGATAGAGTCAGACACCTCTGAGGAAACTTACTCAATATTTTGTAATAGCCTGTAGGAGAAAAGAATCTGAAAAAGAATTATATATAGGACTTCCCAAGTGGGCCAGTGATCAAGAGTCCACCCGTCCTGCCTGCAGGGGGCACAGGTTCAATCCCTGGTCTGGGAAGATTCCATATGCCGTGGGGAAACCAAGCCCATGGGCCACAACAATTGAGCCTGTGCCCTGGAGCCCCGAGCTGCAGCTACTGGAGCCTGCGAGCTCTAGAGCCTGTGCTCAGCAACGAGAGAAGCCACCGCAATGAGAAGCCCACACGCCACAACTGGAGAGTAGCCCCCGCTCTCTGCAAACTGGAGAAAAGCTCTCGCAGCAATAAAAACCCAGTGCAGCCAAAAAAAAAAGAACATATATACCTGAATCACCTTGCTATACACCTGAAACATTGTAAATCAACCATGCTTCAATTAAAATTAAAACAAAAAAACACTTCTGCGGTATCAGGTAACACAAGGACTAGGGCAGAAACAGTCATTGTTCCCGGCACTTTTTCCCTCCTGTTACACAGTAATAGAATTCTTAGCCAGGCTAGGGCCGTGAGAAGCTGTTCCAGTCCTGAGAGAGCAGAAGGGACATGGTCGTGCCCCTTAAGGGGAGAAGCATGCCTTCACTGTTAACCTAAGGAAAGGTTTGGTGCTTGGCGTGCTAAGGACCAAAAGCAGACTGAAGCCAACTGACCAGTGAGTGAGAAGTAAAAAAAAAATGAAGGTGGGTAAGCAGATGGCTTTGGGGGTAGATTTGGCTGTGATGGGGAGCAGAGGGATGGGGCAGCAGCTGGAGGGGGCATGGAGGCCAGAGGCAGCTATGCCAAGGCTCTGCTCTGATCTCCCCATGAGAAAGGAGCTGATGAGCCCCAAGGAGTGCAGTCGGCCGACAGCCTCCATCTGTAGCACCTTGGAGCCGGGGATACATTCTTCCCAGACATCCCCAGCCAGTGACAAAGCAGGGTGGGGATACCAGGCCGGGCCACTGCTACCTTGAGGACCCAACCGACATAGATGGTAAGGGTTTTCTGTTGTTCGCTTTAAATGACAGAGACCAGAGTTTGCTTAGAAGCCCCATGCGAAGAGTCTAGTTGGGAAAGAGCAGCCGAACATGGACGAGAGAAGACGCACAGATGGAGAGAGGGAGGTCCCTGGGAAAGCAGAAGATGGAGTCTGGACTGCGAGGGAACAGATCCTCAGGCCCGGGGAGGAGGAAGGAGGCAGGAGGATGGGAGGACCGAGAGTGGACATGCGAGGGGGTGCAGGTTTGGGAGCGAGGTGGTGGCAGACCTCCCACCAGAGAAGTTTCTTCTCCTGAGAAGTAGGAAGCAAGGCCAGGCTCCAGAGTCAGGGAGCTAAATCCTTCGAGGCTGCACAGAACTGTGTGTCTGTTTTCTTTTCTTGATGTCTGTTTTACCACCTGCACAATAAACAGCTTGGGTTAGAACCCTGCTCCCCCAACTTGTTTAAGCCTCAATGGGTTTTCAAAAATACACTTTTGGGGGACCCCCACCCTCAGCTGCTGGATCAGAATTTCTGGGGCAAAAGTGGTAAGGGCAAGAATCTATGTGTGTATGTATATATATATGTACACATACGTACTTTAAAAAATATTTATTACCTATTTATTTAGTTACACTGGGTCTTCGTTGCAACACACAGATCTTTAGTTGTGGCTATGTGAACTCTCAGGCGTGGCTCGTGTGATCTAGTTCCCTGACCAGGGATCCAACCCAGCCCCCTGCCTTGGGAGCAGAGAGTCTTAGCCACTGGACCACCAGGGAAGTCCCTGTATATATTTTTAAAGTATGGCCGGGGATGACGTGAAGGCACATCCAGGTTTGGGAACCACCCTGCCGGGCTTCTCAGGACCCCTCCAGCTCTGAGAGTTTGTAGTCCCAGCTCCCCCCCAGGATGGTGCAGAATTCTGGCACAGCATTTGACTGAAGCTATAAGCTACAGAGTAAGCCACATGCCACTATCTGTTACCAGGAATTTAAAAAGCCCCAAAGGGCTTCTCTGGTGGTTCAGACAGTAAAGAATCTGCCTGCAGTGCAGGAGACACAAGTTCAATCCCTGGGCTGGGAAGATCCCCTGGAGAAATGAATGGCTACCCACTCCAGTACTCTGGACTGGAGAATCCCATGGACAGAGGGACCTGGTGGGCTACAGTCCATGGGGTCGCAAAGAGCTGGACACAACTGAGTGACTAACACAAAGTCCCAAAGGTACCAGACTCCAAAGAACCATAACAAGGCAAAAAGCCTGGCAGCAAAACCAGAGGTTCTGCCTGCGTGGGAGCCCACTCAGGCTCCTACGATCGATGTTTTCCAAACCCCCTTGGTGGGACGTGGTTAAGGGCAGTCCCAAGAACAGGAGACAGGCATGCTTTTGGCACCTCTACAAAGGGGTGGAGACCTAGCCAGGCCTTTCAGAAACCTGAACCCTGGGGTGGGGGAGGGGGGGAGGGGCTGCCCGGCCCTGAGAGTCCGTCTGCCCCCCTCCACCCCAGAGCTCCTCCTCAGCCCGGTCCCCCTTCCGGGGGCTGCTCCAGACGCTGCAGGCCACCTCCGCTCTCTCTTTGCCTCCCTCTGCCCCTAAGGTCGAGTGGGGACAGGCTGGGGCCACCAGCCAGCTCCATGGACGGGGGACTTCGCCTCTGCTCACCTCCCAGCTTTGGAAAGAAAAGAAGAAAGGTCTGTGTTGCTTTGCATCTGGGAGATCCTTCCCCGTCCTAAACTTCTGGAGGCAGGAAAAAGGGATTTGACCTTGGATTGACTATAAAATAAGGAACAGAGAGAACCTAGAACCTTCCCACAGGTATGAATTTCTTCACTTTTGCCGGCATGTGTGAGTATGAGTGTGTATGACAGGTTTTCCATTGGTCAGAGATGAAGTTGTCCGTAATGATCGCCCAGGCCCTTTCTGACCGCTTCGGTGCTGTGATTCTGCAAGCCCTAACTTTCATTCAGTTGTTCAACGTTTCCTTAGCACCCATCCTATGCCAGGTGCTGCCACTAGATAAGCCCTGATCCCTGCCCTCAACGGTCCCCAGTCTGGATGGGGAAACAGTAATCGTAATAACAGCGACCACACTTACGGCGGGTCAGGCACTGGGCTAAGCTTTGTATCAACTTTAGCTCATGTATCCTAGCAAAAACTGGAAGAGGTTAAGCGTATTCCTAGCCCCATTTTACAGGTGAGAACAGTGAGGCCCAGTGAGATGAGGTCACACAGCTAGTAGATTGTGGAACCAATGCTTGGAACCACTGTGGATGCAGCCTGCCTGCACTGTAGAGACAGTTCAGGGCAACAGGTGGACCACTACAGCGGAGGGAGGGAGCCATGATCTGCGGGGCTGGCAATGGTGAAGCCTCATTTTGACCAAGGTCTCCACAGTGTAAGGCAGGACCAAGCTCAGAGCTGGAGATGAGGCAGCCTCCACGAGGCCCACTGAGAGCTCTTGGGTCATCTGGGACTTGAGGTCAGTGATGGTCCGGATCAAGGGTCCCCCTCTCTTATTCTGGGGGCCAGGGTGATGGGAGATAGAACAGGAGGACTTCAGGATTCCCCGCCAGCTTCCCTGGGAGCTGTCTGTCCCCACACTTAAGAGCGGCGGCTTCCCTGACCTGGGGGGCTAGTGTCCCAGCAGCCTGAGAGGTGGGTGGCCCCCAGGCCTGGGAGGCAGGAGCAGGCCCAGGTCACTGTGGATCCCCCTCAGCAAAGCCTGGACCACAGTTTTCCCCTCCTCACAGTTCTCGACTCCCATCTCCCATCTGTCCCCAGAAGGACAAAAGCTGATTATTCCACTGGGGGCTGTACTGGGCCCCATGAATGGAGTATTGAAAACTCTGTGTCCACATCCAGATAGATTTTCATCCTCTTCCCAACCAGCCTGTTTGTCCGCCAGGATGGAGGCAGAGCCAAGGAAAGATGGGGCGGGGGGCGGTGTTCTTGATGAGAGGGGCACCCACGTCCCTGGGCACCTCAGTCTCAGTGTATCCCAAACAGAATCATCTTCTCTTTAAAAAAAAAAAAAAGTATGTGCACTGGGTCTTAGTTGCAGCATGTGGGATCTAACTAGTTCCTTGACCGGGGATTGAACCCGGGCCCCAAGCATCGGGAGAATGGAGTCTTAGCCACTGGACCACCAGGGAAGTCCCTCAAACAGAACCATCTTCTAAACCAGCCACCCCTCACCGCCCCCGCCACAACCACCCAATCATTATCCACTCACTGGGATGCTGGTGACATGGTGTGAATGTTCACTGAGCTCTACTCTTAGGATTTATGCTCTTCTTGGTTTGTAAACTTCAATCCAAAATTAAACAAAATAATCTCCCTGGGCTTCCTACTTCAAAACGGCACAGCATCCCAAATGGCATTTAAACTTCCAGTCCTACACCATTTTTGCATATTTGTGACTCATGGGAACCATGTCTCCTTGATGTTTTTTCTTTACATTGACTTTTTTTTTTTTTTTTCCTAATTAAAATTAACTGTAGGGAATTCCCTGGCAGTCCAGCAGTTAGGACTTGGCGCTTTCACTGCTGGGACCCAGGTTCAATCCCTGGTTGGGGAACTAAGATCTCACAAGCCACGATGCAGCAAAAAAAAAAATAAATAATTAATTTAAAATTTAATTAACTTTCAAGGGAAACCTGATATTGTTCCAGATCAATGGAAAGCCAGGATCCTTTGTCATAAACAGAATGCACTGCAACAGGAAAAAATTAAGGCAACAGTAAATGTCCATCTATCCCCCCAGCCCCCCTCCACCACAAAGCTCTCCCTGGGCCCTTCCAGCTGGAAGAAGAGACCTGGAACATTTAATTCCAGATGTTCCAGCTGTGACTTCTCACTGCACCTTGATGGGACCACTGGAAAGACCACCCATTGGCTGGACACACAAGGAAGCAGAGATGCACACTGGTCCCCAGCCTGATGAGAGGAGCAGAGGATGGGGGTCCGGAGACAGGAGCACTGCCCCTCCCCCTCTCCCCCCAGCCCTGTCCTTCCTCCTCCTATTGCCACTGGGTGAGTGCCTCCCAACTCCCCTGACCCTTCCCCTTCCCTTTTCTGACTCTCAGCTTTCCCAGTTGTAAAATTATGGTGGGACATGGCCTGTAAACGAGGTGTTTTCCAACATTCTTTCCAGCTCTGACATTTGCCCCAGGTTGATGAAAGCTAAGGTCTGAGTTGGGGGAGTGGAAGGCTCAGTGTTAAAGGCTAGAGCTCGATGCACACAGAGTCTAGGCAGTGAGGATACTGGAAATAGGGAAGGAGCGAAAGGGCATGGACTCACCAACGGCTGTTGGAAAACCAGCTGGTAGAACAGATGGAATCAAACAACCTAGGAACTAACCTAACTTAGGAAAAAAGAAACTGACTCTCAGTTTCTTCATCTGTAAAATGGGTTCACTAGTACATGCCTCAGAGGTTGTAAGGTAAGGTATGGGGCTGTGTCTGACAAGCCTGTGCACAAATGAAGGGTACTATGGGGTATTAACTTCTCATGCCAGGCCAGTTTCCTTCTTAGGCCATGTGCTCAGAATTGTTTGGTGAAGAGGAGTGTGGCTATCTGGGTTAGAATTTCTGCTCCACCCTTTATTTGCTTTGTGGCCTTGAGCAAGTGGCCTGACCTCACTAAACCTGAAGTTTTCCCTTCTGCAAAATCTAAGCTGCCTCATAAGTTGTCCTAATGATTAAGTGAGCCAGGCCACATAAAGCAATGAGCACAGTGCTGACATATACAGAAGCAGAAGGACTGATAGGGACTTCCCTGGTGGCCCAGTGGTTAAGACTCTGTGCCTCCAATGCAAGTGGTGTGGGTTCTATCCCTGGTCAGGGAACTAAGACCCCACATGCCACAAAGCATGACCAAAAAACCAGAACCAAAAAAAAAAAAAAAGAAACCCAAAGGAAACAGAAAGACTTACATAGGTAAACTCTTTAGTGGGAAACCAGAATGAAACCCAAAGTTAATTTACACCCTTAAGGCAAAGCTGGGGAGTAACAGACTCTGGGCAGGGAGCTCTGGGGAAAACCAAGATGACACAGACCTGGCCACGTCACTGGGCAGAAGGCCTGGAAAGGGGTATGTATATGGCATCCAGAGATTCAGAGGAGAAAGACAGCCCTTTTAGCTGAGAGCTCCAGGAAGGCTTCCCATAGGAGGGGGCTCCATCTGCAGGGCTGTAATGAGCAGGGGGAGCAGAGGAGACAGCAAGATTACAGACCTGGTGACCAGACTGATGCAAGATTAACAAGGAAGGTGAGGCTACTCAGAAGATCCTAGAAGGCTTTGCAGAGAAAGTTCAGGGTCCAGGACTTCTGCAGGAAATGGGGAGAGGAATTCAGCAGTGGAATGGGATCAGCCTGTCTGGGTCTCAGGCAGATCTCTCTGGGGCGGCCCATGGACCAACCGGCGAGGGATGAAGCCAAGAGGCCAACTGGGGCAGTCAGGGGCTTTGGAAGCAGGGGTGGTGACGAGGAAGAGGGTGATGGTGAGGACTTGAGGGGAGGGTTGGAGGGGAGGCTGTGTTCCTGGGGCCAAGGGAGGGGGCTGAGGGGCCAATTCTCTTCCTCACTCTGTTCCAGCTGGTGCCCTACAGCCCACCTCACTGCCCTTTCCAGGTAGGTGCCCCTGCCTCTCCCCCACACTCCCCCAACTCTCGCTCCCAAAGCACTCAGGTGCTCAGAAGACCTCTGTTACTCAAGATGCAAAGGGACAGCTCCAGTGTCCCCATTTTACAGAAAGGGCAAAATAAGGCCCAGGAGGGACTGATCCCAAGGTCCCCACAGCTTCGTGGCAAGGTGGGCATCCTCTAGGTAGGGCCCAGTGACCCCCACCACCAGCCCGTGCCAGGTCACTTCTCTCCACAGAACTCAGGCTGGTGGGGGGCCCGAGCCGCTGCCGGGGCCGCCTGGAGGTCCTACACGGGGGCTCCTGGGGCAGCGTCTGTGACGACACACCACATTGGCGTCCACCACGTCCCAGTCGTCAGCTGGGCTGCGGCCTGGCGCTGCCCGTGCCCCGGCCCCTCGCCTTCGGCCAGGGCCGAGGCCCCATCCTGCTGGACAACGTGGAGTGCCGCGGGCAGGAAGCCGCCCTGAGCGAGTGCGGCAGCCGAGGCTGGGGCGTGCACAACTGCTTCCACTATGAGGACGTGGCGGTCCTGTGTGACGGTGAGTGGGACAGCCTGTGACCCGGAAGCGCAGACAGACTGCCGGGGTGAGCGGGCAGCCTGTGACCCGGAAGCGCAGACAGACTGCCGGGCAGCAGGGCTGTGGGCTAGACACGTGAAGGGACTTCCCAGAGGTAAGACTGTTCCAGTGAAGACCAAGCCAGCAGCTGCAGTGTGTACATAGTCCTGGGAAGACCCCCAGCCTGGCAGGCAGGAGCCTGGGCCCTGCCATGCTCCGGCTCATGGTATGACCTCTGCTGAAAACCAGCAATACTGCTTCCACAGAGGGCTTCGATCATCCCAACAGAGAGCTCCCTTCCCAGTTTTATATCCAGACCATTGGGGTCTGGTGGTTTAAGGCCCACTTGGCATAGACCTGCAACAAATCTCTGGGAGGCTTTGACCTTGAAAGCAGTAGTTCTGTTTTTTAAGAAAATCAGCTGGAGGGCTCATTATAAAACCCAGATGGTGGGACTTCCCTGGCGGTCCAGTGGTTAAGACTGCACTCCAATTGCAGGAGGCACAGGCTCAACCCCTGGTCAGGGAACTAAGACCCCCACATGCTGCATGGCACAGGAAAAACACACACACACACTGATGGTAGCCCCATCCCAGAATTTCTGATTCTGCAGACCTGGGATGGAGCCTGAGAATTTGCACGTTGCATTTCCAACAAATTCTCAGGTGATGTGATGCTGCTTTAAAAACTAAGGAAACCAAGAACTGGAAGAAATTCTCTAAAGCAAACTCCTCTAAAGCTACTGCTTTCAGGACTCAGGCGGCCCTTTCTCCTCTCTTACCCAGAGTCCCCAGCTTTGACCCTTTGTGTGGCCAGAAACCGAGATCAGGAAACTTAGGGGTCCATACACTGCCCCTCACATATCTGTGTGTGTGAGGATGGAGAACAGAAATATCCACATCTTCCTCTCTTCCACCCTGCTTCTTTCCCAGAATTCTTGCCCACGCAGCCCCCAACAAGGAGAGTGTTAACCAGCAGGGAACCCCCTACAACGCCCCAGAATGGAAAAGGTAAGCAAAGGCAATGTGGGGGACCACCTGGGTCTTAGGAGAGGGATCCAAGAGGAATCTCCCAAATCCTACCCTAGGCAGTGGGAAGAGAGGGATTACTGATGGGTGAGTTTGGTCATTCCCTCACCCCTGCTCTGCCCCCTGCACCCCCACCCCGCAGGCTGCTCACTATCTGGATAAGGAAAGAGGATTCATTCTAGTGAGATGATAGAAATAGTAGCATAAGGTTGGAGAAAATAAAAGAGGTGGGCTAGTGTTAGTCATTCAGTCGTGTCCAACTCTTTGTGGCCCCATGGACTGTAGCCTTCCAGGCTTCTCTGTTCATGGCATTCTCTAGGCAAGAATACTGGAGTGGATTCTCATTTCCTTCTCCAAAAGAGGTGGGGGCTGAAACCTAATCCAATGGGAGAGTGAGATATACTATATATAGAAATGCTGATAATCATCTTAGAGCAAGAAAATGAAAAATGAAAAATTCTCTTAAAGGACAGATAAAAAGGCAAGGGAGTCCAGAGGAGGAAGAGGATCCCACTCATCAGAGATTAGAGAGGGCTTCCTGGAGGCAGAGTTGTTTGTGAAGTAAGGAATCAGCACATTCTATACGGTTTAGGAGAGCGTGGACAAGGGCAGGCTGAAAGTGACAGAGTTATAGGATTCTATCCTCAGATCCCCAAAAGCGCCCCTAATCTAGACTGTGAGGAGGCAGTGCTTTGGGGGTAAGTAGGTGAGCAGGTCTTCCTGGGTGTTAGGTCCTGGGACACCATGTATTGTGGGTATGCAGAGGGCCTGGGGCAATAGGAAGACCACTGGATTGGGATGGGCAGCAAAGCCCTGGGGGAGATGCTCCTGGTTCCCGCCCCCATCACCAGGTGAGGGCAGCGTGCGCCTGGTGGGGGGCGCAGGCCCGTGCCAGGGCCGAGTGGAGATCCTGCACGGTGGCCTGTGGGGCACCGTGTGTGACGACGACTGGGGGCTGCCGGACGCAGCCGTGGTGTGCCGCCAGCTGGGCTGCGGGGCGGCCCTGGCAGCCACTACCAACGCCTTCTTCGGCTACGGCACGGGGCACATCTTGCTGGACAAC
>NW_011494912.1:5422888-5435577 GCF_000754665.1 Bison bison bison | reverse complement strand
GAAGGCGGCGAGCCCCGTCTAGCAGCCTGCCTGAGTCTGGGCTGGGGCGTGCACAACTGCGGGCACCACGAGGACGCCGGCGCGCTCTGCGCAGGTGCGGGGTTGGAGGCGGGGCCGGCGGGGCGGTGCGCGGGGCGGGGCCGTATTCTGAAGCAGGAGACCGGAAGAGGGACCTCGGAGGGGATCGGGATGTTGAGTGGCTTGATGTTTCCCTGAGCTCTTTCGAAAAGGCCCCCAAATTAGTTTTTGTTTCTCAGTACGACTCTAGAAGTGCCTCATAAAATTCTAGTAGACTCCACGACTATGTAATACTGCAGTATTACCCCACCAATTCAGATTCCCTGGTGGCTCAGACGGTAAAGCGTCTTCCCGCCATGCGCGAGACCCGGGCTTGATCCCTGGGTTGGGAAGATCCACTGGAGAAGGAAATGGCAACCCACTCCAGTTGCCTAGAAAATTCCATGGATGGAGGAGCCTGGTGGGCTGTAGTCCATGGGGTCGCAGAGAGTCGAACACGATTGAGTGACTTCACCCCACCAATACTCCAGAGTTGTCTAACAGTACTCCAAACATGTCTCCAGAATTTTCTGGCACTCAGTTCAGTTCAGTCACTCAGTCGTGTCTGACTCTTTGCGACCCCGTGGACTGCAGCACGCCAGGCTTCCCTGTCCTTCACCAACTCCCGGAGTTTACTCAAACTCATGTCCATCGAGTCAGTGATGCCATCCAGCCATCTCATCCTGTCATCCCCTTCTCCCGCCTTCAAGTTTTCCTAGCATCAGGGCCTTTTCAAATGAGTCGGCTCTTTGCATCAGTTAAGTAAGCACAGTGACAATATACAGCCTTCCTATTTTCCTATTTGGAACCAGTCTGTTGTTCCACGTCCATTTCTAACTGTTGCTTCCTGACATGCATACAGATTTCTCAAGAGGCAGGTCAGGTGGTCTGGTATTCCCATCTCTTTCAGAATTTTCAGAATTTTCCAGTTTATTGTGATCCACACAGTCAAAGGCTTTGGCATAGTCAATAAAGCAGAAATAGATGTTTTTCTGGAACTCTCTTGCTTTTTCAATAATCCAGCGGATGTTGGCAATTTGATCTCTGGTTCCTCTGCCTTTTCTAAAACTAGCTTGAACATCTGGAAGTTCACGGTTCACAGACTGTTAAAGCCTGACTTGGAGAATTTTGAGCATTACTTTACTAGTGTGTGAGATGAGTACAATTGTGCGGTAGTTTGAGCATTCTTTGGCATTGCCTCTCTTTGGGATTGGAGTGAAAACTGACCTTTTCCAGTCCTGTGGCCACTGCTGAGTTTCTGGCACTAAGTTCTTTTTTTTTTTTTTTTTTTTAATTGTTGGCATTTTCTTTTTAATTTTTATTTTATATTGGAATGTAGTCTATTTACAATGTTGTAATTCTTTTCAGTGTACAGCACACTGATTTAGTTATACATATGTGTGTGCGTGCTCAGTCATGTCTGACTCTTTGAACCCTTAAACTATACTTATACATATATACATGTATATACATGGATTTTTCTTGATTCTTTTCCCATATATGTTATTATTACAGTATGTTGAGTGCTATACGGTAGGTTCTTGTTGATTACACTTGTTGATTACTAAGCACTCTTTGTGAAATACTTTGGAGTAAAGTAATAGTACTTTAAGATAGCTCCAGAGATACTCCAGAATTCTTTCACTGAAACTCAGGTATGTCCCCTGAATTCCCTCTCTCGTCAATCCTGATTCTCTTATGATAGTATTTCCCCTCACCTGGTCCTTCTTCCGCAGTGAAAGGTTTTCTGAACAAATAGAAATAATAGGGCTGTTAATGGCACTTTACAGATGGACTCCACTCTGCCAGATATTAAGTGCTTGCCCATGCCTCACGGCAAACCAGGAGCCATCAATCCCGATTTACAGATGGGAAAGCTGAGGCCCAATAAGGCATAGTGAGCCCTGGCAAAGCCTCAGCTAACCTTTCTGCATAATCTTGAGCATGCCCCTTGCGCCTTCTAATCTTATTTATCTGTAAGACGGGGATAGTGAGTTTTGTTCTGCAAGCCCCTCAGGACTGTGCATGGCCCTCCCTGGTGGGCAAGACCTTCTTTATCTCCCCAACTTGAACATACATTGGGCTTCTGAGAACCCTGGAAAGAAATGAAAACATGCTTGTGAAAGTGTTGTGTAAACTATAGTGTACGCCTAGGCAGCACAAATAAATGACCAGAATTGGCAAAGCGGGGCAGACTTCCTTGGACCCCAGCTGAGGCTGAGCCTCCAGCTCTGGAAGTAAAATCTGTTTGTCTTCTCCAGGGAAACCCTCTCATTCTCTCCAGGAACCAGAACCTTGGCCTCTGACCCCACTCCCTTCTCTCCTACTCTAGTCCTGGGCCACTCGACTCTCACAGCACTGCCACCGTCAGCCACAAGAGTGGACTGGGCCTGGCACACAGAGCCAGAGGGTAAGGAGCCCTGCCCTCCAGGCTGGAATGGTAGGGATGAGGTGGGTAGGACTGGAAATTGGGAAGACTGTCTGGATCCATGGGGAGGGGGCCTGGGCTAGCAGGCCAGGGCTTTTGAACCAGATGGTAAAGACGTGAGTGAGAGAACGGATGAGCAGATGGAGCAAGAATGAAATCCGGAGCTCTGAAAAGTTCAGCAGGGTGGGAGGAGGCACTTCTTAGAAGCTCTGAAATAAAATTTGGCAGGGGCCGGGTGGAATGGGGTGCTGAGATTGGAAATCGAGGAGACTTGTGAAAATTGAGATACACGTTGAATGAAGGACAGAAGTACTTTTGGAATGAGGGCTGGAACTATCGTTGGCACTGAAGTCTGGAAGTAGGATTTGATTCATTTCCTTCAAGTTTCCTGAGGACCCCACCACAGCAGACAACATGGTAACTCTAGAATTGAGGCTGAGTAGGGTGAAGGCGTGGTAGAGGTCGGACATCTCCGTAGGTGCGCCGTGTGCCATGCTGCAGGCCAGAAGTCCTCTTTGTCCCATTCAAACGCTCTAGATGCCTTGTCTCTGCAGCTACAGGAGTTGGTGCCCTGCCTTCCAGGGAGCCCGCACGGCTCACCACTGCCGCCTGGGCGGCAGGGAAGAAAAGTAAGTGGCAGGGCAGGGGTTCCGTTGCGGGTGGGAGAGGGTGGGGCCAGGGCTCTGCCAGGGAGCGGGCGGCCCCAGCCCAGCCCCTCTGGCCGCGGGCCTGTGCACCCTGCAGGCGGGCGGCTGCGGCTGGTAGGTGGCCCAGGCCCGTGCCGCGGTCGCGTAGAGGTGCTGTACGCCGGGGGCTGGGGCACCGTGTGCGATGACGACTGGGACTTCGCGGACGCGCGCGTGGCCTGCCGCGAGGCGGGCTGCGGGCCGGCGCTGGGCGCCACGGGCCTTGGCCACTTCGGCTACGGCCGCGGCCCCGTGCTGCTGGACAACGTGGGTTGCGCCGGCACGGAGGCCCGCCTCAGCGACTGCTTCCACCTGGGCTGGGGCCAGCACAACTGCGGGCACCACGAGGATGCGGGCGCGATCTGCTCAGGTGAGGCCGCAGCAGGACCACATGTGCACTGCGGCACAGGCGAGGCTGAACGCCTTCTGGGAAGTGGGCGGGGCCCCGCGCAGGCGCTTACTTAGGCATTGGCGGGGTCTTCTGTGAAGTAGGCGGGGCCGCGCGCTGGCCCGTGCTGTGGTGCCGGCGGGACGAACAGGCTCTGAGGAATGGGCGGGGCCTCACGGAGGCAGGCTCTGGGGATGGGCGGAGCCTCGCGGAGGCACGCTCTGCGGAGCGGGCAGGGCGGGGTTCGTTGGGAAATGGGCGGGGTCGCGCGTGAGCGCTCACCGCGGCACTGCAGCGTGAGCGCGGCGGGAGAGTGCTCACGCTCCGCAGTAAGAGGTGGAGCCCACCATCGGGTGGAGCCCACTCGCTCTGCGGCTGCGCGGCATGGGCGGGGCCGGGAAGGGAGCGCCCTCTGCGGCAGTGCGGGGCGGGGCCCGAGCAGAGTCCGAAGTGCCGGAGCTCAGAGTGGGAGAGTCAGTCAAGGGCGTGGTCCGGGAGCTTTTGCTGTGCTGCGTCAAGGATCCGAAAAGCTCTAGTTAGCAACGAAAGTTGATCAGCTTTCGGGGAGCATACGTTTGTCCCTTGGGAAGTCACTGGAAAAGGGATAGTTGCAGAGTCCGACACATTTAAAAATGCGTCTCTTTATTGACGGATGTGGGAATTGATATTTTCGCCCTTGTTTGGTGCCCTGGTGGTAGCTTTGGCCACAGAGGGCTCTGCTTTGGGCCCAGAGTGAGAGAAACACAAACCCCGTTTCTGTTCCAAGGAGTGGGGGCCTATGAAGCCCTTTCTGATCCTAGATCAGGCTTCCCTTGGAGGGTAAGAGGTGACCTGGTCTCAAGGGACTGGTTCCCTAGTATCACAGCCACCTCTTTCTCTGTCCTTGCTGAACCAGGTCCAGAGGAGCTAGTCCAGCAGGAGGGTGCTGAGACCACCCGGGTACCCACTCCTCGGCCCAGGGACGGTAGGTGTTCACAGTCCCTAAGAGTGAGGTGGAGGCATCAGAGTAGGAGGGACCAGATCTGGAGGGAAGTCACAGCCCCAGGTTACACAGCAGATTTGCACCAGATCCTAGAACTCTTGTCCTTTCCTGTTAGTCTCAGGCCTCATCAATAGAGGTATGATGTCTGGAAGGAGGGAGGGGGGTTTTAAGGTAGAGCAATTGAGAGATTTCTAGACTTGAGACCAAAATAAAGGGACGGGGTTCCTGTCCTGAGGAAATCAATGAAAGAATTCAGGCTTTAATTTGGGGAGTCCAGAGGGGAGGGGAAATGGTGATGACCTTCGGGGACACAATCTCATTTGACAACAGCTGTAGGGCTGAGGTATTAGGATTGTAAACAGCCAACTAAGGAGAGAGCAGGCATGGAGCTCGCAGCATGCACAGAACACCCCACAAGGGCTTGTACACACTTTCCTGATGCCCGTCTTATTTTATCTCATTTGTCTGCCCTTGTCCAGTGGCTCCCAGGGCAGTGAGGTGTCCCAAACCACCACCCTTTGTCTCCTCTTAACTACCCCTCCCCTGGCCTAGCTTGGGAGTGGCCTGGCCTGGGCCGGCCCCTTCCAGCCCCAGGCATTGTCCCCCCACAGGACACCTACGTCTGGCCAACGGAGCCCACCGATGTGAGGGGCGTGTGGAGCTCTTCCTAGGGCAGCGGTGGGGCACTGTCTGTGATGATGCTTGGGACCTGCGGGCAGCTGGCGTCTTGTGTCGCCAGCTGGGCTGTGGCCAGGCCCTGGAAGCCCCTGGTGAGGCCCACTTTGGCCCAGGCCGAGGCCCTATTCTCCTGGACAATGTCAAGTGCCGTGGGGACGAGAGTGCCCTGCTGCTGTGCTCTCACATCCGCTGGGATGCCCACAACTGTGACCACAGCGAGGATGCCAGTGTCCTGTGCCAGCCGGAGTGACCCAGCTTGCTCTGCAGACCACCTCTTCTGGGAGCCTACTGTGGCCTGCCCTTCTTCCTCCAGGAAGTGCTCCTCCTGTGACAGCAGCAGTTCACTCTGCCTGCCCTCCCCTTGCTTGGGAGAGAGCCTGCCTAAATGGTGTGGTCCTGCCTAGGGAAGCAGAGCCCATCAACTTAGTGTCTGACCTCACTGTCATCACCTGTGCTGGGCCCAGTTCAATGAAAGCTCCCACTTTCTGCTCAGCTCAAACAGAAAGTGGTGGGGAGTGAATAACTCCTAACTGTCCTCTTTGGCAGGGGTCCCATTACAGGAACCCTGACCCAGCCTTCCTGGTCTGTCCTCCAGAAGGTCCAGAATGGGGTATATCCCTTCCTTCCCGCCTCTACTCATCTTGGAATCCTCAAGAAGAGGGAAGGCAGGAGAGGCCTACAGTTCTGACCTTAGACTGCCAAGGGCTGCAGAAGAACCGGGGTCATTGCGCTGGCCTGCTCCAAGAGGGCCAGATGGTGCTTGGCTGGACAAGGGGACTGGAAGGGGCCAAAGCAGTGACAGTGGTCCCTCCCTGCAGCTGGAACCAGCAACTCTGATTTCTGCTGCCCCCACGACAGAGCCTCCATTTTGCAGATGCAAAGAACCCTGGGGGCCTGTAGCCACCCATTCATAGGTGCCAAGTCAATAAAGCATTGTTTCCCCTCCTTTTCCTCTTTTAACCAAGGTCAATGTTGGTGCATAAGTGCACTGTTTGTGGCAGCAGGAAAGACTCTGGTTAGGACTCTGGAGGAAACCCTCTGGGGGATGGAGGGCGGGTCAAGAGCATCATCAGAGAGCTTTCCGCAGGCCCATCGCATCCTGGAGACGCTGACTCACAGTGTCAGGCCGCCAAGAAGGCCCCTAGAAGGTCCCCTGGGCCATCCTCACTTTTATGTTCACAGAAATCTGGGTCCTCGACGGGGTCTACTCAAGGTCACGAAACATGGCGGTCATGGCAGCGGAATGACTAGAAGAGAAAAAAATTGACAGGAGGCAGAAAGAATGATGGGGAAAAGGAAGCAGCACTGGGGCTTCCCCAAGGGCTGCTCTTGGGGTACCTCACCTGGAGCCCTAGGGCCACAGAGAAGTAGGGGATCCTGCCAGAGCCTCTCTCAGCCCCAAGGTGCATGACTTGCCAATAGCAACTGTCTGACCAAAAAAGCCCCGCCTTCCACATTAGCCTGCAGGCTCTGTATGAGTTTTCTCTCATTGTGTAGCAAATTATCACAAATTTAGTGACTTTAAACAACATAAATTTATCATCTTACAGTTCCCGAGGTCATGAGTTGGAAATGGGTTTCCCCGGTCTAAATTCAAGAGTGTTGGCAGGGCGATATTCTTTCTAGAGGATCCAGAGGTGAATCCATTTCCTCACCTTTAGCAGCTTCTAGAGGCTGCCTGCATTCCATGCTTGCTCAAGACCTCCTTCTGGTCAGCAATCGCATCACTCCGACCCCAGCTTCCATCATCTCATCTCTTCTTCTGACTCTCCCGCCTCCCTCTTCCATCCTTAAAGGTCTTTTATGATTATATCAGGCCCACCTGGATAATCCAAGATAATCTCCCCATCTCAAGGTCCTTAATTTAAGCACATCTGCACAATCTTTTTAACCATGTAAAGTCACATTTTCACCAGCTCCAGGGATTAGGACATGGACATCTTTGAGGGGAAGGCATTGTTCTGCTTCCCACAGGCTCCAAACCCAAGTCTTGGCTGCCAGCCAAAAAGTGAGGCAGACACTTAAGCTCCAAACTCCATCAGCTCTTGGCAGTATTGGTTTTGTCTCCATTTGTCAGGGAGCACCCTGCAACTTACTGTGTCATTGGAGGGACGAGGGCTGGAGGAGGGAAAGGAATGACAATGCTGAAGAATTCAGGGAGTCGGGGCTTCTGGTTCAGGATGGTGAAGTAGAAGGATGTGTGCTCATCTCCTCCTGTGAGAGCACCAAAGAATGGAGGGAGTCAGGCAGAGAAACAGGGAAGTTCTAGCCACCAAGAGCCTCAGACCTGAGCGCAGCACGCTATCATTTTGCACAGCCCACGGTTATTACCTCTCCAGGTACATCACTGACTCGATAAGACATGAGTTTGAGCAAGCTCCAGGAGTTGGTGATGGACAGGGAAGCCTGGCATGTTGCAGTCCATGAGGTCGCAAAGAGTGGGACACGACTGAGCAACTGAACTGACTGACTGACTGAGGTACACCCACATTCATTGTCTTGAGGTGTATCACAGCTTCCCACCCCTGGACTCCCCTTCCCCATCTAACAAAGTGCTTTCATCGATGCTCAACTCAAGGGAAGTATTAGCATCCCTTTTTACAGACAGGGAAAACTGAGGCTCAGAGACCGGAAATGATTTATCCAGGTTTGCAGAGTAGATGCAGGACTGGAAGTTAAGCTTCTTTTATTTCTTAGCTGCACCACATGGCATGCAGGATCTTAATTCCCTGACCAGGGATTGAACCTGTGCCCCCTGCATTGGGGGCAAGGAGTCTTAGCACTGGACTTCCAGGGAAGGCCATTTGCTCAACTCCTTAGTTCAGTCTACAAAGTCTCCTGCACAGACTGGCCCTGCTTGTGTTTTTGACATCATCCATCACCACTTGGTGCCAGGATCTCGCCAGGCTGAACTACTTTCAGTTCCTCTAATGTCTGGGCTTTCTTCCCACCGGGCCTCTGCACATGCTGTTCTCTCTGCCTGGAATACACGTCACCCTCTCCCCTCCTTCCCCCTTAGTCAACTCTTATTTAGACTCATGGCTCAACTTTCCTTTCTCCAGAAGGCCTTCACGGGTACCCGCTCCCGCACCCACGGTCAGGACTAGGAGCCCCCATCACACCATGCACTTGCCCAGGGACAGCACCGACCCACGCATCTCAGCGGACTGCTCTGACTCGGCTGTGTCCTCCTGGGGCTGGGGCTGTTGTGTTCAACTTTGTGTGCGAGACCTCATACACGGCAGGTGCTCAAATAATAGTTGGCCAGTGAACAGAGGACCTGAGCAAATATTTCTGGAGCGCCCGTGTGCTAGTCTGCGCACTGGGCTGGACTCTGGGGCTGCAGAGCCCCAGAAAGATCTAGACCCGTTTCTGTTTGCAGGGCCCAGAGGTTACCTTCAAGGCAAGTCCCGTGAAAAGCCACTGAACAAATCAACAGCCAAGAGATTTGGAGCAGTGATTCGTGCTAGGAAGAACATGAAGCAGGGTGTTATGGGAGGGAATGGATGGTGAGGGAAAGCCTCTGAGGAGGTGAGACTTGAGCTGGGCCTGGGTGGGAACCAGCCATGAGCCTTCTGTGGACCATGAAAAGGTTTAGGGTAGACCATTCCAGGTCTGTCACTAGGGATTTAGCCTGGCCTGCAGAAGGACCAGAAAAAAGGGCATTGTGACTGGAGCAAAGTGCCAAGAGACAAGTCAGGAAAGCTGGTAAGGGTCAGACCGCTCAGGGCTTTCTGGGCCACAGAGAAGAGTTCTATTCTAAGGGCAATGAGCCTCTTGGCCATCTTCCGCATCTTTCAACTTCCTGACTGCACCTTGCCTCTTGAGATTAATTAAAAGGGCCCATTAAAATAGGATACCAAGGATCCCTACCAAAAATCTCAGGAATTCTTATGGAGGTTAGTGAAGTGAGTGAAAGTCAGTTGTGTCCAACTTTTTGCGACCCCGTGGATTACACAGCCCATGGAATTCCCCAGGCCAGAATACTGGAGTGGATAGCCTTTCCCTTCTCCAGGGGATCTTCCCAACACGGGGATCGAACCCAAGTCTTTTGCATTGCAGGCAGATTGTTTCACCAGCTGAGCCACAAGGGAAGCCTAAGAATACTGGAGTGGGTAGCCTATTCCTTCTCCAGCAGATCTTCCCCAACCCAGGAATCAAACTGGAGTCTCCTGCATCATACCAACTGAGCTATGAGGGAAGCCCCTTATGGAGGTTAGGTCCTGCTAAGTCCCCCTGACTTTTGCTGATTTCTGAATCTCCCATCTGCTTTTGGAGAAGGCAATGGCACCCCACTCCAGTACTCTTGCCTGGAAAATCTCATGGACGGAAGAGCCTGGTAGGCTGCAGTTAATGGGATCGCTAAGCGTCGAAAACGACTGAGCAACTTCACTTTCCCTTTTCCCTTTCATGCATTGGAGAAGGAAATGGCAACCCACTCCAGTGTTCTTGCCTGGAGAATCCCAGGGACGGGGGAGCCTGGTGGGCTGCCATCTATGGGGTCGCACAGTCGGAAACGACTGAAGCGACTTAGCAGCAGCAGCAGCATCTGCTTTTACCTTCTTTGTGACTCCCCCTTTACCTGTTCACTGACTAAGCCCTTCACCCCTAAAGTTCCACCTGTTCCGGGCTGCGCACAATGCACGCTTGGCCACTGATCGGGGGCAAGCATTCAACAAGCAGCTGAGGGACTGCTCTGGTGGTCCAGTGCTTAAGACTCCACCTTCCAATGCAAGGGACTCGGATTTGATCCGTAGTTGGGAACTAAGATCCCACACACCTTGGGGGAACTAAGCCCTCATGCCCGTGGGCTCTGGAACCCATGCAGTGCCACAACTCGAGAGAAGCCCGCGTACAGCAACGAAAGATCCCACGTGCCACAGCTAAGACCTGACACAGCCATAAATAGATAAATAAATGTTAAAAAATAAAGATGCAGCACGCCACAACGAAGATCGAAGATCCCCGTGTGCCAAAACTAAGACCCAGCACAGCCAAAAAAATAAATATAAAGAACAACATTAAAGAACCAAACAACTGAAAATTAAAAATTAGATACCCTGTTTTTTTTTTAAACTCAAGTCCATTATTATTATTTTGGCCATGCCACACAGCCTGTGGGATACAAATTCTCTAACCAGGGATGGAACCTAGGTTCTCTGCTGTGGAAGCTCAGAGTCCTAACCACTGGACCACCAAGAAGTCCCTACATATCCTGTTTTTAAAGAGCTCTTTTGTATATTCACACAGGGCCACCATCACCACCACTGCACACACAGGCACATTCCCACATCATTTTTATTTTGATTTTCTTTACTCTAGCCCTAACAGCCTACCCCAAATGAGACCCTCCCTGTCTCCTACCCCAACGTTTGCAAGCCCTCTGACTCCTACATTTTTGCCTTTTCTTAAACAACAGCATTACTGAGATATAATTCACATATCATAACATTCACCCTTTTAAAGTGTACAATTCAGTGGTCCGTTAGCTATTTGCAAGGTTGTGCAACCATCACCACTATCTAATTCCAGTACATTTCATCACCCCACCAAAAAAACCTCATATCCATTAGCAGTCACTCGCCATCTCCCCACCCCTGGGGCATCTGGCAGCCGCTAATTCACTTTCTGTCCAGATGGCTTCTAGACATTTTGTAGACATACAATCAGGCAATATGGGAGACCCAGGTTTGATCCCTGGGTCGGGAAGATCCCTGCAGAAGGAAATGGCAACCCACTCCAGTATTCTTGCCTGGGAAATACAATGGACAGAGGAGCCTGGTGGGCTACAATCCATAGGATTGCACAGCCAGACATGACTTAGCAACTAAACAACAATAGCACAAATGATAATAACATGCTTAACATTTTGAGGGATTACCAAATTGTTTTGCACTGTGGATGGGCCATTTTACATTCCCACGTGCACTGCACAGGGGTTCCAATTCTCCACATTTTTGTTAATTCTTGTCATCCCCATCCCCTTAAAAAAATTCTAGCCATCCTAGTGACTGTGAAGTGTTATCTCCTGGTTTGGGTTTGTATTTCCCTAAAGACTAATTATGTCAAGTGTCTTTTGTTGTTGTTGTTATTGACAATTTGTGTATCTTCTTTGGAGAAATGTCTATCAAGTCCTTTGCCCATTTTTCGATTGGGTTCTTTCCCATTTCTTAGGCAGAACTGTTTATTTTGTCTACTGCCTAGCCTCCAGGACTAGCTTTCCAAAACTGTCCCTTTTGTTTTGCTAATCAAAGCTGGTTCTCCCAATTTAATTCTGCAGCCACCTATGAAACTAAGTGGTTTCATATACATTGTATTCATTGTCTCACTGTCTCAACCTAAGAGATGGAGATAAAAATCTTTCTAGGATTTTACACAGGAGGATTTAGGGACTGGCTAGGATCACACAGCTACATAATTAAGAGGGTGAGATTCGCTCCCTGAACTGTCAAACTCCAGAGAAGCCCCATGCTTTTCCTACTAACTAGTACAACCGTGTCTCCTGACTTCTCCTGGACGTGTTTATCGCTGCTGTACAAAAGAAAAACGCAGGGTCAGAGAAGGATCAGTTTTTCTGGGTCACAAAGATCAGGGATCAGGTCTAGGGATTCTCACCTCTGCCCCCAAATCCTCCTCCCAGTCCCACACGCTCAGTGGCGTGGACCTGGAGGGGGTGACTTGGCTCGGCCCTTCCGGCCCAGTCGGGTCGCGCCTTCCTGCTGAGTCATGGCGGAGGGGCAGGGCGGGGTGGACGCCCCAAGAGAAGAGAGACTAGGAGCCGCCCTGCGTGAGAACCGAAGCCCCACCTCTGGCTCCGGGGTAGCCTCCTGATTGGAGAGGCTTGGACTGACATAGCCAATCACAGCAAGCTGCGGCGTGCGGGTGGGGCGGAGCCAAAGGCAAAGGCACCACCTCCCCTCCTATCTAAGAATCTGCCCTTTCCGGGCGCGCCCCTTGGGGCTTTGGGGAGCGTGCTGGGCTCCGCTACTGGAGAGGGGGGTGTGCCTGGAACTGGGGTGGAAGCCTGGTGCCACCTATGCGGGGTCAGGAGAAAAAGGTCAGGAAGAGCGCCCAAGAACCTGGGGTGAAGGCGAGCTTTTCTAGTCTGTGCGGCCATTCTCAGTTTACAAAGAGCGTTTGACACTCCACCCGCCCCCAATCGGGCCAGGCTGGGATCTTTATTCTTGTTTTAGGGGAGGATTACCCTGCAGAGGACTATTAAAATTATAAGGCCAGTTTTTATTAAAACTGGCATTTGGAAGAGGCAGGCCCAGGTACTTGCAGACAGGTGTACTAGGCTGAGAGTTTCACGACCAGCCGCTTAGGGGCACCCGGACAAAGGCCTGGGCGTGCAAGGTTGGTCCTGAGGGTCTTTGAGATATAGACAAGGGGCAGGGAGGGTGGTCTCTGGATCTCAGCAGTTTGTTCATCAAACTCATAGTCTAGGCCCTGTCTCTCCCTACCCCCACC
>NW_011494912.1:5409057-5422788 GCF_000754665.1 Bison bison bison | reverse complement strand
ACCGCCCTCCACCGCTCTGCACGTCTCTGGTCTCTGCCCTTGGTCTTGGTCTGCTTAAGCTTATCTTACTCTCAAAGACTGCTAGCAGCCTTTCTTCCTCTCAGCCTCACTCAGCTACTCAGCAAATATTAATATTTGAGCCCTTCCTTGTGTCAAACTGGAACAAACAGCGCATCCAACCAGGTCTCTGCTCCTGTAGAGTTTACAGTCTAGGCAGGAGATAGACCAATGATTCCATGAAATACTGGTGAGAGTTGGATGGGAGAAGAATAGAGTGCTAAGTCTGGGGCAGCTTTCAGGGCATTCTTGCCTGGAGAATTCCATGGACAGAGGAGCCTGGTGGGCTGTACAGTTCATGGGGTCACAAAGAGTCAGACATGACCGAGCAGTGTAACACTAAAACTAAATGAGTACTCCATGGAGACTTGAGAGTCCCTGGACAGCCGGTAGATCAAACCAGTCAATCCTAAAGGAAATTGCCCACGAATATCCATTGGAAGGACTGAAGTTGAAGCTCCAATACTTTGGCTACCAAATGCGAAGAGCTGACTCATTGGAAAAGACCCTGATGCTGGGAAAGATTGAAGGCAAAAGGAGAAGGGGGCTGCAGAGGATGAGATGGTTAGATAGCATCACTGACTCAATGGACATGAGTTTGAGCAAACTCTGGGAGATAGTAGAGGACAGAGGATCGTGGCATGCTGCAGTCCATGGGGTTGTAAAGAATCTAACAATACTTAGCAACTGAACAAAAACAATTGAGTCTAGGAGGGACCAGGGAAAGCTTTTGAAAGAAAATAGCTTTTAACCAGATGAAAGGGAGCCTGGATTTCTTTGAGGAATGGGAAAAGAAGCAGGTGGCTGGAACAGAGGCTCAAGGGAGACAGTGGATTGAGACGGGAGGAGAGCCTTTGTAGGCTTATTAATGGTTAGGAAGATTATCCTGATGGCACTAGGAAGCTAACCAGAGGATTTTAAGCAGAAGAGAGACATAATAGGATTTGAGTTTTAAAAAGATCACTCTAAGCATCCTGTGGAGAAGGGGTAGATAGTAGGGGAAGAAGATGGAAACAGGAAAACCAGCTGCATTAATTCAGGGGAGCTGTGATGATGGTTCAAACTCTGGTAGAAGCGGTACAGACCATGAGCAGAGGGATGAACTGTTGACCTGTCCAAGGGGGGCTGTAATGCTTTTGGAGCCTAAGAGTGGCACTCCCTCTGTGAGGTCCCCTTTATTCACTCATTTATTCTTTCATTCAACAAATACTTGAGCACCACTCTAGTCAGAAATTATGCCTGGTTTCCCAGGGAGAGAGGCTGCCATCTGACCCAACTGGGCTGGAAGGGAAAGGGTAATGTCTGCAGATGGGTTGGTACAGACCTCACTGGGACCCCACAGCTGTACAATACCGGGACATTGGTGTGGCGTTCCTCTGCATTCCAGCTCCTACTAGAGCCTCACCTCATCTCTGCTGCCAGCCAGCCAGTGAATTCAATTCCTACTTGGCTGATGAAGAAACTGATGCTCAGAGAAGGGACTGACCTGTCCAAGGTCACCACCCTGAGCTAGAGGCAGACTTGGAACCTGAGTATCCAGGCTCCCACTGGCTTCTCTTCCCACCACAGTCTGGCTGCCCACATTTGGGTTGTTTTAGGCTCCGAGAGCCTCTCCGCCACTGTCAGACAGGAGGAGAAGCTGCAGACAGAGGGGCGCCTGCTCCCTGCCTCTCTGCGTCCAACTCCGGCCCCGAGATTGCAGTATTATTAGCAACAACCCACGACTGCACAGAGCTGTGCAGCCTCCAGCTTGCCAAGGGACTTCACATGCAATATCTCATTTGATCCATCTGGCCTCGCCAGGAAGTGAAAATTATTATCCCCACTTAACAAGTGAAGAGACTAAGGCTTAAAGACATAAACTATTATGCATCTGATGAACTTTGCTGAGGTTCAAAAACATATGTATCCATTGACCTCTGATCCCCTGCAACTGTGCTGGGTTCCATAGAATGCAAAGATGAATAGGATCTGTACTCTGACCCCAAAGAGGAGACAATCTGTAAGGATACTGTGCATATACATTCCTAGCCCTTGAGTAAGACCCTGGTGTATGCAGCTTTGGAGAAATGTGGGCTCAGAAGCAGAAGGAGTCACTCCTAGGGACTTCCCTGGTGGTTCAGGGGCTAATTCTGCATTCCCAATACAAGGGGCCTGGGTTCAATGCCTGGTCAGGGAACTGGGTTCCACATGCCGCACCTAAGAGTTTGCATGCCTCCATGGCGCAAGGAAGATCGAAGAGCCCTTGTACTGCAACTGAGACCTTGCACAGCCAAATTAAATAAATAATTTTTTTTTTTAAAGAAGTCACTCCTAGAAGAAGTTCTGGGAAGCCTTCTGGAAGAGGAAGCACTTAAGCTGGAGTTGGAGGCCAAGGACTTGGATAGACGGGACTAGGGCCCCCTTGATGTCCCTTCCCAGCATCCTGGGCTCGTCTTCTCATCACATGTCTTTATTTGTCTCACCCGCCAGATATGATGCACCTAATGAGTACCCAACATTTGAATCAATGGAGGGACAAGTAAATGGTGGGGAGGCAGAATGAGGCCAGTGTGCCGGCAACCCTGATGATCAGGAGGGTCTCCTCCGGCCCAGTTGTGGAGGGCTGCCATCTGGGGCAGAACTCTTAGGTAGGTGGGACAGAGCGATGATACGTGTCCTTTTGTCCCTGTGTCGTTGGAGCTTGGCAGCCAGCATAAGTGCCGGGGTTTAGGGGTGAGGGGAGGTGAGTTGCTGTTGTTTAGTCTTCCAGTCGTGTCTGACTCTTTTGCAACACTATAGACTGTAGTCCGCCAGGCTTCTCTGTCTGTGGGATTCTCCAGGCCAGAATACTGGAGTGGGTTGCCATTTCCTTCTCCTGGGGCTCTTCCCAACCCAGGGATGGAACCCGAGTCTCCTTATTGGCAGGTGGATTCTTTACCACTGAGCCACCTGGGAAGCCTGGGGAGGAGCTTTTAATTAGTGAGATCTTTATCAGTGATTCCTGGGTTGGGAAGATCTGCTGGAGAAGGGATAGGCTACCCACTCCAGTATTGTTTGAAACGCTGGACTGGAAGAAACACAAGCTGGAATCAAGATTGCCAGGAGAAATATCAATAACCTCAGATATGCAGATGACACCACCCTTATGGCAGAAGTGAAGAGGAACTCAAAAGCCTCTTGATGAAAGTGAAAGTGGAGAGTGAAAAAGTTGGCTTAAAGCTCAACATTCAGAAAATGAAGATCATGGCATCCTGTCCCACCACTTCATGGGAAATAGATGGGGAAACAGTGGAAACCGTGTCAGACTTTATTTTTCTGGGTTCCAAAATCACTGCAGATGGTGACTGCAGCCATGAAATTAAAAGACGCTTACTCCTTGGAGGGAAAGTTATGACCAACCTAGGTAGCATATTCAAAAGCAGAGACATTACTTTGCCAACAAAGGTTCATCTAGTCAAGGCTATGGTTTTTCCTGTGGTCATGTATGGATGTGAGAGTTGGACTGTGAAGAAGGCTGAGCGCCGAAGAACTGATGCTTTTGAACTGTGGTGTTGGAGAAGACTCTTGAGAGTCCCTTGGACTGCAGGGAGATCCAACCAGTCCATTCTGAAGGATATCAGCCCTGGGATTTCTTTGGAAGGAATGATGCTAAAGCTGAAACTCCAGTACTTTGGCCACCTCATGCGAAGAGTTGACTCATTGGAAAAGAGTCTGATGCCGGCAGGGATTGGGGGCAGGAGGAGAAGGGGATGACAGAGGATGAGATGGTTGGATGGCATCACTGACTCGATGGACGTGAGTCTGGGTGAACTCCGGGAGTTGGTGATGGACAGGGAGGCCTGGCGTGCTGCGATTCATGGGGTCGCAAAGAGTCGGACATGACTGAGCGACTGATCTGATCTGATGGCTCAGTTGGTAAAGAATCTGCCTGCAATGTGGGAGACCTGGGTTTCAATCCGTGGGTTGGGAAGATCCCCTGGAGAAGGGAAAGGCTACCTGCTCCAGTACTCTGGCCTGGAGAATTCCATGGACTGTATAGTCCATGGGGTTGCAAAGAGTCAGGCACGACTGAGTGACTTTCACTTTTAGCAGTGGTGCAGCCCTGGGAACTGGGGTCACAACCTAATGTCCTGACTCCCCACCTCTGGCCCAAACGGCTTGGCCAGATTTTTGGAACTCTCCTCAAACGATGCCAGGAACAGAAGACGTCAGTTGCCTCCAAGTTCTTGTGAGACCTGAAGGACAGCCTTGACGCCCAGGTTACTCAGGACCCTGTGGGGCAGGTGAAGACATGTCACAACCGCTGAGCATTGGGTGGCTCTTTCCATCTTACTGATGGCGATGAAGGGAGGTTAATGGCTGCCAGACCTCACAGTTAGTGAGAGGCAGACTGGGGTTGGGGGGGAGTGCTGTGTTCATGCCTCCAAAGCAGACCCCTTCTTCTCCCACTTCCTGCTGCCCTTGAGGAAACCCTGGGGGCACTCTTCAGTCTTTAGCAAGAGTCACCTGACTGGGCTTCCTGCAGCAGGTGGTGCAGATGGAAGGGATGCTGTGGCTGCCTGGCCTGGTGGCCTCTGCCTTCCCAGAACAGCCATCCATCTTGCACTGATTGGGTCCATCCCAGCAGCTTCCGGAATGAGCCATGGGCACGTGGCCAGTGAGCTCAGCACCTTCTCTCCACGATTCTGTCTCAGCCATCCTGCTTTCCTGTCTGTCTCTCTGTCCTGTCGGATCCTTGTCCCTCTGTCTCTGTTTATTTCTCTTTTCTCTCTCTTTTTTTTTTTTTTGCCTGCCTCGAGGCCTCCTCCTTGATCTTTCCCTGCCCCAGGAGTTGCCCCAGGACCTTCAGCGCCTGGGGAATTACGGCGGCCCCTACTCTGCCTGCTGCCTGTTCTTGGCCACCTGCGTGACCCAGTGGACAAAGCAAGTACATGGCAGGGGAATACCGTGGCCACACTCCCCTTTGCTCAAGCCCTTGGCTTCCTCTTCTCTGGTTGTGAAGTTCAGGAGGCCCAAATCATCCCGTCTTCCTCCCGAGGTAGAAGTGTTGGCCCAGAGATCAGAGTTACGGGAGCAAGATGCAAGGGTGGCAGGGCCCTGTGCCTGGCAGAATGGAAAGACATGAAGGTTCAAGCCACTAGCTGCCCCATGTGCCACGCTGCTTCTTCCAAACCCCCTGGGCAGACCCCCTTCCTTGGGGCCCAAAGCTTGTAGCTCTGTGAACTATCCCTGTGCCCTCAAAGCCTGGTCCTGGGTGGCCTTCCTGAGCCTTTGACCCCTAGTGGTCATTTTCCTCCTTCCCCAGGCCCTGCCTCATCCTGGGGACTTCCAGCATCCACAGGACATGGTGTCTTCAACTGGAGCCTCTCAAGAGAGTCTTTGCTCTAGAGCCTGTACATTCTCCAGAATTTCCTGCTGCTCTTGGGGGGCTTCCCACTCTCCTGATGCTCTGGCACCCCCACTTCACTGCTCCCTCTACCTGCTCTTCCCTGTCCCTGAGTCTTCCGGCCTCTGACCTCCTCCTGCCTTGATTTCCCCACCTTGCCCCATCCATGTCCTTGGCCAGTCCTAGCACCCACTCCTTTGATATATTGAGCCCTCTTGGCCCCCAGTCTCTTGGCCACAGCCGACCACTGCCTGCCCTGGGTGGTCTGACCTCCACCTTCGCAGCTCCTGATCCACAGTGCTGAGTGAGAACTGCTGAAGAAAACCACAGGACCCAGCAGATGGGGTTCCGGTGCACGCGGCCTCCAGGCCCAGCTGGTTCTTCTCCCAGCTCACTCCCCCACCCTCCCCAGAGGCTCCCTCAAACCATCAGCCTGTTCACCAGCCTCTTCCCCTCCTCCTCCCATGACTCAGCAGATGACTTCAGCTTCTTCTTGGGGAAGAAGTTTCCCAGGAACCTCCCTGCTCTCCACTCAAAAGTCTCCACCTGCCTTCCTTCCCCGCTGGCCTCTCCTCCAGGGCTCCAGACCTCTCCCACATCAATTTATCTACCCGCTCCTCCCACCTTACCCCCATCCTTCCAGCCTCTCACTCTCCAGACTCTCCCCGAGGCTTTTAAACAACCCCCAGCCTTTTGCATACAAAGAAAACCCTCCCTCGGTCCTAAGCCACCAGCAATATCAGCTTCTCCCTCCTTCATCTATTAAATGACTGATGAAGATAGTCATTTCTGTAACACAGTATTGTAAGTCAACTGTACTCTAGAATAAAATTAAAATTAAATTGAAAAAAAGAGAGAGACAACAGTCATTTCCAAATTCTGATTCACCACCTTGCTAACCCCTGCCATCCTGAGCCACTACAGCTCAACTCCACTAAAATCTCACTTGCCAAGGTTGACAAAGATGCCCTAGCTCAGCAAAGGCCTGCTCTGTGTCCTTCCAGTTTTCTGGAGGCACTTGGCACCGTGAGGAATGGATGGTCACATCTAGTGCTTCCTGGTGATCCCTCCAGGTCTCCAGAGCCCGTGTTCACTGGCCCACCCTGATCTCGGGTGGCCTCGGCCTGCACTGGCTTGGAGCCGGGCTTGGGTTCTGAGCCAGAGATTGAAGCTGGGTCACGATGGAGAAAGCACCAGACTCTAGCTACTAGACCCATGATCAGTGACAAGGGCCCTGGCCTTCAGCTTTGCAGAAAAGAATTCCCATAAAAACGGAAAGTAGTGAAGCAAGTAAAGTATTTATTAAGAGGAAACAAGTACAGTATGTGTGGATAGATACGCACATGCACAGACTCAGAGGGAGAGTTCTTGAATTGCGCCCTCGTGGCAGTTAGAATTACTTTTGTGGGGTATTTCTTCTGGATTTCCTTTGGCCAATCATTTTGATTTGCCTGGTTCACAGTCTATATTTGGTCCATCTCAGGATCCTCCCACATGTGTGCACGCGTTTCTTAGCCAAGATGGATTTTACCGAAAAGGCGTCTGGGTAAGGAACATCCCTTGACATGACTCTCCTTTAACCTCCAAGAAGCCTTTTCTGCACACATGTGGTTGGGGAGGTCTCCTGACTTTGAGAAATGAAATATGTGGTCTGGGCAGGGCCCAGCCTCCTCCCTTAGTTGTCCTGCTATTCTTGGAGTTGCAGTCCATAGGGAATGAATCTCCAATAGCTTTACTGTGGGAGGAAGGGGCGGGCAGGGCCCATCTGCCTTCTGCCTCAACCCCATACATCACTCCCTGCTCATTTATACTCTTCATTTAAAAAAAATACATTTAATTTATTTATTTGGCTGCACCAAGTCTTAGTTGTGGCCCTTGGGATCTTTAGCAGCAGCATACTGGATCTAGTTCCCTGACCAGGGATTGAACCCGGGCCCCCTTACATTGGGAGTGCAGAGTCTTAGCCACTGGACCACCAGGGAAGTCCCTCATTTATATCCTTTAAAGGCCCATGGGTCCACCACCCACTGCAAACTCAAATTTCTATGTTGGGACCCAATCTGGGCATCTCACCTCCCAAACTGAACTTGTCATTTTTCCCTTAACCCTGCTCTGTCGAGGAGAATGGGACTCTCCCTGTCCACCCACTTGTCTAGGAGTCGTGCTGGGCATTTCCTCCGGTCACCACTGCTGCCCTACCCTCACTCCCACACCTCCCACAGTGGCTGTTATAGGAGCACCCCCACCCCAGTGGTCTCCCTTCCTCTGGTCTCCCCATCTGGCCTACCCTCTACTCCAGCTTCCAGAGTGACCATTCTAAAATGCAAACCTGACTCCTCCTCTCCCTTGCTTGAAATCTCCCCTGGCTGAAAAATCCAAAGGGCAGAATCTGGTCCAATCTGATCCAAGCCAGTCTCAGATTCCCAACCTCAGGACTTTCTTGGGACTGGTTTTATTTATCCTCCCCTCCCTGATGCCCCCAAACCCAGGAAATCCCCAAAGTTTTCTTTGAAGGCTTCTGATTTGCACAGGGTGATTAGAGGTCAGGTTATTTCAACAAAGAGCAGAAAGTGTCAAGGTTTTAGTATTAACCCAAGTGGCTTTTTCTGTGCTGATGGATCATTAGTTCTGCGTTCCAGAATTAACAGAGATCCAGAGAAGATGTGTGATTTGTTTAAGGTTATTTAGCCCATCATTGATTCAGCCAGTCTCCAGTGTTGTTTGCAGCCCCAGGTCCCTGAATCCAGCATGGACAGCCACTGCCTTGGGCAAGATGCCTGGAAACTGCTGTCCCTCCAACTTCTCCAGGAGGGCCTTGGCTTGGACTCATCCTCCTGGGGAATACACTCCTTCCCACTCTCATGAGAGAGCAGGTCATTCACTTCCTCTGTCAGGCTCCTCCTCCTACCCAGCTTGATCTGCATCCTCCCATGGGAGTGGTTAGAATTAAACCCAGCTGTGTGTGGGGAGTCGGGCCTGCCTCCACCCCTCCAGTGAAGTACAGGAGACATGTGAACCTCCTTCATGACTCAGCCCTTCCATTTACTAGCTGTGTGACCTAGACAGGTTACGTAACCTCTCTGTGCCTTGGACCCCTCATCTATAATGTGGAAGAATGGGGATAAATGCATATGCGCTCCTGTGTTTTCTCACTTAGTGGCCTTTCCTTGCCATCTGAGTGTTAGAAACAAGATGAAGACTTAGGGGGAGAGATTATAGACTTTGAGGCAGCCTCTGATACAGGCACCTGGCTCAGCCCAAGTTGGTGTGACTGCCCTGCCTGGGGTTGGAGGCCCAATCTCCACTTGTCATAAAGTGCTCTTAGGCCTTGTATAACCCTCTGGGCACACATTTCTTTCTTCTCTCTCACTCTCTTTTTTTCCTAGTTGTAATATATGGGATCTAGCTCCCTGGCCAGGGATCGAACCTGGGCCCCCTGCATTGGGAATGCAGAGTCTTAAGCACTGGACCACCAGGGAAGTCCCTGGGCACAGGTTTCTTGGCTTGGACGAGGAGAGAGGTCAGGAGCTCAGTACCATATATCTTGGTCATCCATCTCTTTGGCTATCTCTCCATTCCCGTCATGCACCGGACATTATAGATGGAGGGGGGGTGGGGGGAAGGAACGTCCTAAAATCTACTCTTTGTTCCTGGAGAAATTTGTTCAGTGTGGAGACAAAAGGGCTTTATCTGTTCTGGCCTTAAATGTAAAAGGCTTTGGGGGAGAAGAAGGGCTCTCCTTTTTCTTATGACGTCCAAAGGTAGAATATAAGGAACAATGGGGAGAAGGACGTGGGAACCTGAGTGTTGTCCCACAGAGGAAGCGAGGGTTCAGGAAACGGTAAACTACCTGTGGCCAGAGGTGTGCGGCAAGGGCTGATGCACAGCAGGTGCGGTGCTATATAAGGGATTTCTCTATTGGATGAACAAAGGTCCTCCTGCTGTCCCTTCTGGTTTACCAACCTGTCTGGGAAGTCAGGGAGGGAACCTCTGGTTGGTTCTGAAACCTAGAAGACAGGGCAAGCCCCATGCTCCTGAGTCATCTCAATTCGCTTCAGGCTTGCTGCGGAGGGAGTGCCTTTTGCTCCTGTCTATCCCCAGGCTCAGAGCGCGGAGTTGGTGCTGAGTGTCTGTGCCTACCTCCCGTCCCCTAGTGCAGCCTGGGCTCCAGTCTGCCCGCTGCGTCAGCACACCCGCGTTCCTATTACATGATCAAGTGGGGTTTGCAGTCTGGAAGCATTAGTGCTGGGCTGACTCTGCAGAGTAGCCAATGCAAGAAAATGCCAGTTCTGTACCTCTTCGGCCAGCTCTCTGAGGCCTCATGGCCATGCCACTTCCTCTTTGAGCAGCCTAGCATGGCCTTCTTCAGGGTTCCCAGGGTCTTTCGAGATCATTCTGGCAGACCACTGATGGTGGCAGAATCCCCCAGAGAGTTTCAGGTTCCCAGGCCCCATGGTTGGAGGTTCTGATCCACTCTATTGGACCTGAGACTCTGGATTCTAGACAAGTTCCCCTTGTCTGGGTATTGGCAGAGTGGCCATTCTGAAATGCAAATCGGACCCCATCTCTCCCTTGCTTGACATCTGCTCTGGCTGAAGAATCCAAAGGGCAGAAGCTGATCCGTTCTGAGATTCCTAGCCTCAGGGCTTTCTCAGAACGGGTTTTATTTCTCCTCCCTTGGATGTTGGGGGACTGCGATGCACAGCCAAGTTGAGAACCACTGCTGGGCATTACCTCCGAGTGGCCAGTCTTTTGGCCTTGCTTCTCTACTGGTCCCTCACCCCTGATTCCAGTCCCACCCTGCCCAGACTCAGCCCAGGCCATCACTGGACAGCTCCAGCTGGTGGAGAAATTGCCTCCTGGAAATGAACCGAAACTGATGGGCTCTCTGCAGCTTGTTAGTCATTCAGTCATGTCTGACTCTTTGCAACCCCATGGACTGTAGCCAGCCAGGCTCCTCTGTCCATGGGATTTTCCAGGCAAGAATACTGGGATGGGTGTCCATTTCCTTCTCCAGGGGTCTTCCCCACCCAGGGATCAAACCCGGGTCTCCTGCGTTGTAGGCAGATTCTGTACTGTCTGAGCCACCAGGGAAGCTTGGCGTTTTCTAAAAACAGAAAGCCCCTGCTTCATTCCCTGTGGTAGGTAGGTTGCCACCAGCCCCATCACTGTGGCTCCCCGCTGAGTCATTTGCTCTTTGTTGGAGTCAAGCATCAAGACCTTGACTTCAGACCCCTCTACTCATCCAGAGGGCATGAACACATTCAGAGTCAAGAACACATTCAGGGGGCATGATGGAGAGTTCCCTTTGAGATTTAGGGGGTGTAATGGGAGGTCCATATTGGAGAAGCGCTTGGCCCAAGTTCACACAGATGAGTTTGAGGAGACGATTCTATCCTAGGCTCCTCTGCCCTGGAAAGTCCATCTCTTGTGAATGGAGACAGACCACACAGCACATGGAACTTCCCCGACTAGGGATCCAGCTCGTGTCCCTTGCAGTGGAAGCATGAAATCTTAACCACTGGACTACCAGGGAAATCCAACAAAGGCCTATTTTGCTTTTTTTTTTTTTAATGGAGATGAACATTCCCTTGGTGTGGTAAACTTTGAAGTGGGCCTCTTTAGGGGAATGCAAAACTTGAAATGGAAAGATGTATCAGACTTTTCAATCTCTCCCTCCTTTCAGCCCAATCAGTTTTAGAGGATCTGAGAGACCCTAGATTTAGGGAAGCTGGTTTGGTGAGCAGTGGTCAGACACACGGAACAGAGAATTTCTGTGGTTGTCAGCCCCATGTCAAGAGGCTGTCTTTGAAATCCTGTCTGGCTCTTCTTAAAGACCGTCCTGTCTGGCTGTGGCCCTATCTGTTCCTGGATTTGTCTACACTTCTGCCTTCCTGAGTTTTGGCCACAATTTGATCATGGCCATTTGTTTGGAGGCAAAACCTTTTAAGTCCTCTTCAAGAGGTAAGACCATCGCCAGGTGATTCATTCTTGAAGCAGAGCCTTTTTCATTGAACAAAACTTCCTTGAGCATCTGCTCCATGCCAGGCTCAGAGCTCTGATGTGACTCAGATGGATCTGTCTTTGAGAAATCCACTTGTAAGACCACAGGGGAAGACAAAGTCCTATACGTAGTGACAAGGTCTAGAACCAGTGCTGGGAGCTGGAGGGAGCTCCTGGGGGAGTGGTCAGTTCAACATGCAGTGTCTAAAGGCTGAAGAGGTGGGACGGTATGGGGGGTAAGAGTTGAAGGAGTTGAGATCCACTGCTGGGCAACACCTTTGCGTGGCCAGTATTCTGGCCCTGCTTCTCTGTTGGTCCCTCACCCCTGATTCCTGTCCCATCCTCCCATTCCTATCCCAGCCTTTGAAAAGGCCCAAAGTAAGAAGAGGGCACTGCCTGGTCAGGAAATGCCAGTCAAGTGTCCTATGTGAGATGTAGCCAAGGAGGTAGGAAGGAACCTCGGGAGAAGCCTGTGAACTCCAGGCTAGGGAGCAGGGATTTTGATGCATATGCAATGGGAGTGGCACGCATGGCAAAGCCAAGGCGAGGGAAGGAGAAGATCAAAGTGTTAGTTACTCAGTCATGTCCAACTCTTTGCAACCCCATGGACTGTAGCCCGCCAGGTTCCTCTGTCCATGGGATTTCCCAGGCAAGAGTTCTGGAGTGGGTTGCCATTTCCCTCTCCAGGGGATCTTCCCAACCCAGGGATTGAACCCAGGTCTCCTGCATCGCAGGCAAATTGTTTACCATCTGAACCACCAGGGAAGCCCAGGAGAAGATGGGAAGCACATATAGAACCATCTTTCAGTTCTTATACTGGAGACGCTGGGGAGACACTCAGGTAGGGTAATTGACAGGCTGGAGGACCTTAAGAAGCATCCATCCAATTCTGTTATTTTACAGATGTACAATCTGAGGCCCAGAGAGGTAAAGCCTCTTGTTCAAGGTCACTCCGCAGGATCAATATCAAAGTCAAGGCTTCAACTGGTGGGTCCTGCCTCCCAGCACAGGCTTCCTCCACTAGTGGCTCCCATATCCTCAGGGAGAGAGACAGCCCACTGAGATCTCCCTGTCGTCCTTTGCCTGTGAATCTGTCATTCGCCCTGCCCCTACTGCAGACCTGCCTGTTAGGGCAGCAGCTGGGAAGTGTTCCCAGAGGACAGGGTGGGGAGCGTTGCTGGTCTGCTTCAGAAGATGCTGCTGCTGCTGCTGCTGTTGCTGCCTCCGCACCAATCAGGGAGCTTTCTAGCCGCAGGAGGAAGCCAGGAGCCAGGGGATGGGGCTGCAGTGATTTACGACTGCCCAGAAACAGCAGGACACTAATGTCTCCAGCTGGCCTGTTTGTCGGCCAACTCAGCCCCAAGAAGATACCTCTAAAGGTCATATCCTCCAGCACTGGAGATGGAGCAAAGGGTTAGCCACACAGGGCACCTGCCCAGTGCCCCTGTGTCAAGTGGGTCCCCAGAGGACAAGGCTCCTCCTTTCCTGAGAGGTAGACTCTCAACAGTTTGGGCAGGAAAGGGTGCCCTTACTGCCTGAAGTCCAGAAGATCTGCCTGGGTTTGAATTCAGGCTCTAGGGGTCGCTGATGTGTGACCATTGGCCAGTCATACAGCTGATATCTCTGTGTCTAAAAAAAACCGAGATGGGGACTTCCCTGGTGGTCCAATGGTTAAGACTCTGGGCTTTCTCTGTACAGGGTGCAGGTTTGATCCTGGCCGGGATCCAAGATCTCACAAGCTGCACAGCCAGAAAATATTTAAAAATAAAATAAAAAACAAAGATGACTCTGAGCCTCTCAGCTCTGGCACTGAAGCAGCTCCCAGGTCTGTAGACAGATTCCCTGCTTCCACAGCTAAAGAATGTGAACAGCCTTCCATTTCAGATGAGGAACAGGCTGACTCTAATCTAGAACTCATCATGGCTGGGTGGAGCATTGAGTTTAATTCCTCACTTCAAAGGTGGGGAAATTAAGAGCCAGAGAGAACACAGGTCTTGCACACAGAGCTGGGGGCCAGGCAGAAGGCAGCATGGCTGGCTCTCCACGTCCCTGCTCCACATTTCTTTCAGCAGTACCACACAGCGTGGAGGAGGAAACCAGAATACTAAGCCACTTGCTCTATGTCATGTCTCCATGCCTGTAAAGCAGCCCTCTAAACAGCTGGGGCCACTGGGCAGCTGCAGCAGTAAGCCTAGAGTCTTAAAAAGAATCGAAAGGGAAAGGAAGGCAGGGCCATCAGAGAGGGGTCTCAACATGGAGATTGCTGATATCATTCCTGTTTCCCTTTAGAAAATCCTTTTCTT
>NW_011494912.1:5406610-5408957 GCF_000754665.1 Bison bison bison | reverse complement strand
TTTCTTTGCATCAGCTTTACTGTTTCCCCAAACAGATTTGGCCTGGATTTTTTTTTTTTTTCCCCTTTCCATTGAACTGGTCAGGGAAAGAAGTGAGGTGGAGAAAGGCAGCCTGAAATGTGCCAAAGTTCCTGAGATTTAGCTTCTGGGTCCTGAATCACTGACTGGGTCCTGAATCACTGATCCATTTAATCTACCTGCGGACAAGCACGGTTGGCTGTAATGGTTCCTTCTTACAGACCTGGGATGCCCGGGCCAGAAAGATTGAGGCCTGTCCTGCAGGGAGGAAGAGAAAGGAAGAGGAAGGACTTGGCAAATAGGCATGTAAGAGACAGAAGGAAGTGGGAGGGTTTATTCACCAGCAGGATTTCATGTTGCTAGGTGGTGTAGTAAGAGAGGAGGGACCAGATCCCATGTTGGAGGAGGGGTGAAGAGAGCTATTTCTAGGCTCTTCTCACTCAGGCCATCTCCTCCACTCCTGCCAGAGGAGTCTCCCTGAACACATGCGTGCATTCATTCATTTCTTCATTTCACACATTCTACATATGGATGCTGTGCCAGGCGCTGTACTCAGCACTGGGGAAGCAACGATGATGGAAACCAAATGCAAGCCTAGTCCTTTCCTGCCCTGGTTAAAATCTCTCACAGGTATTCTATTTATTTGGGAAGAAAGACTTCACTCCCTGGCCTGCCATTCAGGGCTCCCCAAGTTCTGGAACTCCCCAAGTTCAGTCCCCAGTCCCTACTACCCATCACTTCAGGCACCAAACACTGGATTCTCTGTCTTACAATACATATGTCAGGGAGAAATCTGCCTCTGAGTCCCTTGTTTGTCCCCTCTGCCTGCTTTCAAATTCTACAGATCTTTTTTTTTCTTAAAAAGTTTTTTTTTTTGTTTTTGCCTTTCATTTCACTTTAATTAATTAATTTATTTTAAATCCTATACATTTTTAAGGGAGTGGGTTAGAAATGTTACCAGCTTTTCAGAACCTCTTCCTGGGAATTCCTTGGGGGTCCAATGGTTAGGACTCTGTTCTCTTGCTGCGCTGGGCCAGGGTTCAATCCATGGTTGGGAAGCTGCCTAGGAGCAGGTCCCCCCACCCCACAAAAAACCCAAAAAACCACACACCAAACAACAAAAAACAAAACCTTTTTCTATCTAGCATGAAAGAATGAAAAAACAAAACAATAGTACTTAACACATTCTGAATTCCTTGAGGGCAGGGTTCCATGCTCTCTTCCTCCAGTGCCCAGCATAGAGCCTGGACTATTCCTTCACAGAAATTCCCTCATTCTCAGTTCTCATACACAACACTTCATGCCCACTAATTTTTTTTAACTAGGTATAATTTTCTAACGTACTCTACCCATTATCTTTAGCCTATTTTCTTGGGCAGAATTTTGTGTTGTTGTTGTTCACTGGTGTACCGCATTGCTTAGAACAGCTCTTGGAACATAGTAGGTGCTCAATAGATAAGTACCAAATAAATAAAATGTGCACTCAAAACTTTGGGGTATGTGAGCTACATGGAATATCAAAAAAAGGGAAGCATGTAAGCAAGAATTAGTCAGCCTGACCCCAGCGTGTATATCCTACGCGGGGAGAGAAGTGTTGGTCAACCCCCAGACACAACCCAATGGTAAGCATTCATTGGCTCTGGTAACTGAATTGAATCTTTAACGCTCCACCCTGGAGAGGAAGAAAGGGCTCCCCAGGGGTCAGGCTGCAAACAGCTGCATCCTTTCCTTATATTAACCAGAATGCCTGGCCAGTATTTATCTTTCCACATTTCCACCTGTCAGGTCCAAGAACCTCGAGGCGGGGAAGGAGAGATGGAACCTTGTGGGGGAGGGTGGCAGTCCCCCCCAAGGTTTGACTCTTAATTCAACCATCTCTGAGGTGGGTACCACCCAGCCAGTTTGGATCAATAGTGAATGCGTCCCATCTTCCCAGTCTCCCGGGGGCCTGCTGCTTTATCTCGGAAACAAAGTCCAGGGCTGAGGTCCTGGCCCCCTCCCCCAGTAATTTCCCGGAGAATATGGGGCGGGGCCGTGAATCAGCACTCGCTCGGACTCGGGCAGCCTTAAGTCCCCGCCAGGGGTCCCCAGTAGCCGCGGAATTAGACCTCCCCCCCACCCCCGCGCCCCACACCTCCTCCTCAATCGTCCTTCATCTGCCCGCTATGACCACTGGGAGATGTAGTCTTGACCGCCCCTTTGTCCTTGATCTCCCCAACATATCACCCCATCCCAGGGTGAACTACAACTCCCAGGGGCCCACGCGTCGGGTGGCCTGGCAGGGCTGGGGTCTGCAGGTCCAGGGTGGGTGGGGGATCGCGATCGGAAG
>NW_011494912.1:5382811-5406116 GCF_000754665.1 Bison bison bison | reverse complement strand
TTCACGGGCTCTGCCCGGGGACTAGTCGCCCGTCGGCGACTGCAGTTCTGGATGCCCCTGAGGGGACCGGGGAGGGTCCCGAGAACACTGAGGACCAGGTGTGTGACGCGGCCTCTCCCCGAGCGTCCCCCAGGGCCGGCGGCCCGGCCGCCTCGGCCCTCCCCGCGCGCCCGGGTTGGGGCGGGGTCTTTTCGGGGCTGGGCTCGGGAGCGGGGTCTCCGGCCGCCGCGCCTTCGGGTCGGCTTGGGGACCTGAGCGGGGGGCCGTGCGCATCCTTTGTGCCCCACTTTCCCCTCCTCCCAGAGCCTGGGCGTGTGGGGGCGGGGGACCGCATGGATGCGGTTCCTCTTTTCTCCCTGATGTCTGGGCGGCGCCTTTCCCATTCACTCAGCAGGTCTCCGGGTTTTCTAATACTCCCCCCCGCCACCCACCCCACTCCCCAAATGTTCCCACTGCCTTCTGCAGACAGATCCTTTAAAGCTTCTTCGAGAAAAAATGTAGGCTCTCCTGAAAATCTGGACTCAATGGTGCAAAATCGAAACCTCCTTGCTCACGTTTTTCTTAACAAAAGGCTCCCCTCTCTCCATTCCCCAAAGCAAGCCCTCTTCTTGCCTTTAGGAAGGGGGGGCACGTTTGTCTCGCTAGCGTTTTCATTGATTGTTCTCGATATGTCATCTCCATTTTTTTCTTAGTGTGCTCGTATTGAAAGGGTAGGTATTGTCTCTAAAATAAAGGTTATGAATTTAGCCGACTGGTTCAATTTGTGACATATGCTGTTTCTTTTTTAAATACAGGCACACATCTGTTGAAATTCCTTTAAGTTGAAAAAAATATTCTTTCTGATCTGATATTGCAAACAAAGCGGTGGTGGGAGGCAGTATCAAGTCATTCCAGAAGATTCTGCATTTGTCATATTGCAGAGAGCCTAGACTGGGTGGAGGCTGGGGAGGAGTTATTTTAAAGGGGAAAAAGTCTTTTTTTTTTTTAATTTGTTTTGTTAGACACATCTGAAGCTTAAAAAAAAAAAATCTAGCGCATCCTCAATGCTGATGAAAAGAGAATACTGATCTCCAGTTGTCGCATTTTGCAGATTCCTGCCTGTATTGCACCATTTTGTCAGTAATGCTACATTTATCTGATGGGCGGTCAACCAGTTTGATATTAGAGGAGGGGGACGTATTGAGCATTACTACATGAAACATACATCTAATGATTTCAGTCTCTCACTATTTTAATATCTAACTTCCTGCCTTATGTAACAAAGGTTTTAAAATGCATCTCCAGTGTGCAGCGGATACAGGAGTGTACCTTGCACGTGAAACCTTTAATGAAACAGTATAGGCATTACAGATTAATTAATTCTCGAATAACTTTACTGGTTCACAGATGACAAAGCTGATGCCTTTACATTTAAACCAGCTACATTAACACAGAAGATTTTTATCTCATTAAGGAAGAGGATTGGTTCTGAAATTGGGAGTACTGCTGTATTAATATATTGTCACAGTTGCTGTCTTTATAAGGCGCAAATGATAATTTGCACTTCAGTGGATATCAATATCTTTAGTTCACGTTATTTAGACTCTTCTAATTTTTCCATATTTCTAGTTTCACAGGAAAGCGAGTGACCTCGCACCTATATCCATAGCAACCCAGTGATGTCACACACAATGACACAGAGGCTGCAATGCACCTCAGGGCTGGTAGGGAGTATGCAAATGGCATTTGTCCAGGGTAATGCAGAAGTTAGCAGATAAGCCAGGTGGAATTGAGCACTTCCTCTTCCGCCAGATGAGAATTGGTCCCCCAAAGAAGAATGTCCTTTATCCTGACACAGACACACCAGGGATCTGTAGATATGCCTGTTCACCTTTCCTATTTCCAATTTTCTGGAAAGTTTATAAGATACAGTCATGTTTTTAAACATTCATCTCAATAATAATCTTGGGCATTGAAGGGATAGAGATGGAAATTTTTAAAACAAGAATATGTTTTATACTCATAGTGTAGGGGTATATGTGGGTTTATTGCAAATTATTAACTTGGCAGGTTTTAATAGAAACCTTAAAAAAGATTATGACTTCCTACTAGGGCATTTTCAATAAACGTTAGGGAATGAGAATCTGCTACAGACATTGCAGCTTGAGATTTGGAAAACTTCTCTCACCATGCTTATGCTCCTTAATGGAGTATGGAGGAAAGAAAACAGTTTTATAAAATAAAGCAGACGTTTTTCAAAGCAAATCTGTTCACTGTGATTTTGAGGAATTGGTCTTACATCTGACCTTCCTTTTCTCATCTGTAAAATGGGTCAACACCTACTTGAAAAGTTGTGAGGATTAAATAAAAAATGTAGATGCTTTAAAAAGGTAACTATAAGACTTGTTTCTTTGTTTATATAAGTCACCACAGAATTTGGAAAACACAGGAAGATAGAAAATACTCAGTCCTACCACTTAAGTGAGTTCTAAGGTTTAACTCCTCCAGATGCTAGAGTGGTGAAATTTATTCCTATCTAGTGAAGGTACCCTAGGTAATAAACAGGACCTGTGATAGTTATAGGTGTGCGACCAAGATAGAAATAAATACGTGAGTATTTTGAAAAAGAGGGAAGAAGGAAGTTTAGTCTTTTAAGACAAATGTGTAGGCTTGTATCTAAAAAGAAGCGAACACCTATATATTTCCTACTTGTTAGACAATACTGACTTGTCCTTTGGATTTTAACAGCCTCTTGAGCTACTGGTATTTGCCTTGGGAGGGGGTGGGGAGAAAAGGTTCTAGGCAACTAATGTTGAAGTTACTGGAATAAACATTTGATGGTGTGTTGGCGGCAGGGGGGCATTAGTGGCAAAAGGCTATCCTAGTTACGTAAAAATGCCTTCCTAGCAGAATCTATATACTTAAAAAAAATTTTTTTTTAAACTATGTTAAATATTCTGTTTTTTCTACTAGCTCTTCCAGGAGGCTAGATCAATAGCCATTATCACTAATGGAGTAATGACACCTCTGTAGACTCTTTGTGGAGTTCTGCCAGCCATTATTATAATCGAAATCATGTGGCTTCAATTGTTCTCTTTGGAGTGGAAGAATACAGATAACAGTTGGCTTTTTATGTTCACCTTCCCAATAACTGAAATGACTACTAAGTGCCTTTTCTAATTATTTAAACAATTTCATATGGGTTTTTTTTTAATCGAGATAAAAGATGTTGCTGAATGTATATCTTCATTACAGCTCATTAGATTAACTACAGACCCTGGGAGGATTTCATCCCTTGGTACTTGGAGGAAGCCTTATTTATTTATTAAACCAAACTCTAGTTAAATTATTAAAAAGAGTGGAGGAAATGATTTGAGTCTTTTTTGTTGAGGTAACAGTCACAGGGCATGAACTAACCATTTTCAAGTGTACTATTCAGTAGCACTCTAGAAAAGGGAAAAATGATATTTTTAAAAAGTGACCGTGGTTGGCCATAGCTGGCTGGATTTCAGCACATGATTACTGATTCAGGAATGTGTCAGTAATGAAGTGCTCACAGCCAGTGGTAATCAGTATCCCTTTGTCTTTGTTTTCTAACATCTGAACCTTTTCAGCCTAAACTGGAAAAAAAAAAAAAAGGAGGGGGGACTTCTTTTGGCTTGGTTCGTATTTCCATTTTAAAAGTTCCAGAGCTTAAAAACTGTGTGATGCCCACCCAAATAAGAACAGTTTACCTGAAATCTGAGCAAACTATTGTTAACTATTTGGAGATTATAGGAGTTATGCTGGTGTTCTTATGATCACTCATTCTCCACCCCAAGACAGACTGTGTTAGACACGCTCGCCCTGCTGTGTGGCGGCGGTTCTGCAGCGCTGAGAGTCTGCAGTTCTGAGAGTCTGTTCACGCATGGGCTTCCCATAAATAAGACGCTGAGTACATTGTTTTGGTGCTTCTGAGGCAGTCAGGAGCAATGTTTTGCCTCTGGTATGATCAGCCCTAACCCTTTTATCTGGCAGGGCATCTGATTATTTCTGTATTCCTCCCAGATTCCATGAGATGAGGAAGAAAAGTAGGCAAAGGCCCTATATACATTTAATAGAGAAAAAAGTCATATATAAGCCATTGTCTTTTGTCTTATTTTCTAAGCTCTTTTTGTTAGACTCAACAACTGTGATTATGGGGCACCCATTGTCTTTCCAGGTTATAAAGTCTACCAATGCGAGCTGCCTTACGGCCTTTGCTCTCATAACCATTTTTCTGTTGTCCTCCCCAGATTCCCTTTTAGGTATTAGTTTTGGTTTAGTACCAAACCCTGTTATCTTACTTTAGATTGGCACTTGCAGAGATCCTTGAAATTTTGATTTTACTAATTTAGGAGGGAAAAAATAGTTACAGGAAGAGCGATCAACAAAAATTCCCAAAGGACAGCTTTAATTTTAAATAAATGGTTACATTGGATTGGTTCCATGATTTTGCAGAAACAATAAAAATCTGTAAATCTTTTAAGACTAGTCTTTTTCTCTCGCTCTTTTGAAAGAACTGAATAAGTCTAAACCAAATTTTTGTCAGCATATTACTTAGAAGAGTGTCCCAAGAAGTAGATTTTTCCTTTACCTAATTTGAACAGTTAATGGGGTGCATAGCTTTAGTTGGGTTGTGCATAGGTAGGTAGAAATGAGAGTGTTCTTACATATAAGACATGAAAAAAATTCCAAGCAAACTCACTGGTCTTAATCTTGGTAGCAATGTCTTATTTTTGGAGAGGTGTAAAGCCAGACTTGGTGAGCAGGATCCAGGTGTAGTGTCAGCTTTTCCCTCTTGAAAGTTCTGTTACTAGAAGCAGGGTGCCAGAGCTGGGCGTGTGACAGTGACGGCGGTGGGCAGCTGAACGTGGAATGACGGTAGCGCGGGAGGAATCCCCTTCCCCCCTCCCCACGGCCGAGTGTGAAGAGCAGCTGTGGCCGTGTGAGAAGTGAGAGAAGCCTAAGAGGTAACAGGAGGAACGCTTTGAAAAACACAGGTTTGTTTTGAAGAGAGATCATTTCAAACCCCTTGAGCTTTCTGAAAGGAGTTATTAATACGACACTTAAGCTGCCATATTCAGTTAACCAAGATCTAGGAAAAAAGTTGCCTATGAGCGAGGTACTTAAAGGATGTAAAATCAGCTTAAAATTTTTCGACTGATGGGTGCAATCCAGTGCCATTCAGTTTAGCACAGTGTTCCTTTTGTGCGGGTCTAACGTGAAGTAGCGAATGAGTGTGTCTTTGCAGCAGATGCCTGGCATGGAAACTTGCAAACCAATCCCACACTCCCGCCAGGACATTCATTCTTACCTGAGGGCCTGTCTGGCATGGCTGGACCCACGGATAGATGTTCTTTTCAAATCATACTCCGCGATCCACGTATGACTCATCTCTGGACTCTCTCACTACATCTGTGTAATAAAAACAGATGTTGAGTTCAGATCCTGGATTTTTTATTTTATTTTTTTAAGTAGGTTGAAAATGACCCAATCCATGAGGATGAGGAACATTAACCAGGATAGGATAAGAACAGCAGAATAGCATTCTGAGACAAGGACAGCTGGATGAGTATGTCCAGCTTGAATTTGGGCATGCTCTGATCTTCTAAGGGAGTCTGGTTGTTGGAAGGCTGTCACCATTGAAACTGACAACTGATGACAAAATGTCTGGCCTTCAGAACACTAGAAAAATTTTTGGAGGGATGACAAGTATCCATAATCCATATTCCAGGGATATTCCCATCATGTCATTCTACAGGATTTTGTACCTTGAATTTTTCCCTTGATGTTTCAAGATATTTTCTTCTGTTAATCAGTATTTTCAGTAGCTGAAGAGACCTGTGGATGTGTCAATTTTAAGTATTTTTTGTTTAGCATTTAAGCTGTTTACAAATTTATAGATATTGCCATGAGTATCTTTGTGGCTAAAGCTTTCAACACATATTGCATATTAGGACAGAGACCCAAAAGTGGAATTGTTGCAAGAACAGCTGAGAATTTTTAAGGAACTTGAAACTGTCACCAGTAGTGGTGTTTATCTCAAAAGTTTTGGAAGATGTAATTGTTGAGCTAGAGTTTACATACCCATGGTTCAAAGGTCAAGGATATTCTATTGCCCTTTTGGCTCCAAAAAGAAAAAATATGGTTGAAACAGGAAAGCTTGACTGCTAGCTTATGTGCTGCAAGCCTCCCTTTTGCTGCTTTAGTGAGGATGGATGGAATGAGTGCCTTTAAAAAGGAAGTTGAAAAAATAAAAACTAGTATGGGAACTTTATATGCAAAATAAAGATAAATAGCATGATATAACCCCATATAACCAATTTCACCATTTGTCAGCACATTGGCCAGTCATCCATCTGTATACTTTACTACTCTCTGGTTCCCTTGGTATTTACCATCTTGCATGATGGCTTTTTATTGACCTAAAATTACCCCTTATTTCCCACAAATGTTCCAGATACCGGCAAGATCGCTTTACATTCAAATTTGGCAACCTCAGAGTGTAGTTTCTTGCTTAAAGCATTTAATCCAGATGGCAGATGAAGTTTTTCCTAGATTTTCAGAGGAGTGTTTCTCTTCGGTTGACATCCAAAGCACTCACTGCTTCCCATCAGCCTTTGCTCATGAGGAGAAAAAGGCCGGATGGGTCTTGAGTGGGAAAGAGGATGCTGTGGCTGTAGGTTTACAGAAGGGTTCTCTCATTACAGGACTTCTTTTCTATTGCCTTTTTTGGGAAGGGGACAAGAGAGGCTGATAGTTTTTCTCTCAGTTCTGACTATTATCACCAATTTGATTGTTGTTTAGCCCCTAAGTTGTGTCCAACTCTTTGGCGACCCCCTGCACCATAGCCTGCCAGGCTCCTCTGTCCATGGGATTTCCCAGGCAAGAATACTGGAGTGGGTTGCCATGCCCTCCTCCAGAGGATGTTCCCGACCCAGGGATCAAACCCTGCGTCTCCTGCATTATTAGCAGGCGGGTTGTTTACTGAGCCACCAGGGAAGTCCCACCAATTCGATAGGAGTGCTAAAACCCAGTTGATTTGTTGAGAATGATGTGGGGAAACAAGTTTTACTTTTGTTCCATCTCGTTGCTTGCCAAGCATCTTTTTAAAAATCACTTTTGCCTTAAAGTCAGCTACTACTGGTTGTATGTGTGAATAGGTAAAAGTAGGTAGGTAGATAGTATACACTGGAGGAGGCAATGGCACCCCACTCCAGTACTCTTGCCTGGAAAATCCCATGGACGGAGGAGCCTGGAAAGCTGCGGTCCATGGGGTTGCTGAGGGTCGGACACGACTGAGCGACTTCACTTTCACTTTTCACTTTCATGCATTGGAGAAGGAAATGGCAGCCCACTCCAGTGTCTTGCCTGGAGAATCCCAGGGGCAGGAGAGCCTGGCGGGCTGCCGTCTGTGGGGTCGCACAGAGTCGGACACGACTGAAGCAACTTAGCAGCAGCAGCAAAAAGTATACACACTAGCCGTCTGGGCCCAGACATCCTGAATTCGAATCCATGCTCAGAAGTATGGAGTTGACCAATTTAGTGACATCAGTAATAATGGGTGAGTGTACTGCCTTTTTATTTTTTACCATTTGAAAGTCGTGCAGAAAAAGGCTAGATTTTTGGAACTAGACTCATTTATTGAGGAAGAAAAAACAAGACGGTAAAAACCTCAAGCAGCTGTAGTAACAAATTGAAGTTTAAAACTTGCATAAAATACATTTCTAAAAAAAAAAAATACATTTCTATTGGTGTTACTTATTTAGAATTATGTGTAGCGTATAGATTCCCCCCAAAATAGATATTATCACTTGTTCTTTCTTTGGATTTATGGTACTCTTGCATTTTGGTCATGTTTTTCTCTTCCTAATCTGGCTGGCTGTATATACACATAATAAACTTTTTAATAAAGACTGATTAAGACCAGTTTTTTAGCAGGTGTTTATATATGTTGTGAAAATCACATGAGTACTATAATTTGTTACGGCATAGCATTACCCTGAAGTGTTGGTGCATTAAACTAAGCATCTGGTCCACAGTGGAAAACCTAGTGTGCTTTTTGGTGTGACTTTTCACATCTGTTCTGTAGATTTCTGCACTGACAATGATCTTTTTGAGAAGACAAAAATATTTTAAGTTACCCCCACTCTTAAATAAAAATATTGCAATATAATTGAACATTGACTATCACTTTGGCTGTATTTTTCCACATTTAATTTCACAACAGTTTTATAAAAGTGATGGTCCCATTTTATAGGCATAAATGTTTAATATGCTTAAGGCTTGAGTTTAAAGTTGTTTTTTTTTTCCCTCTGAATCTCAGCCTCTTTAAAAGGCTTTTTAGTTTTCAAAAAAGAGTCATAGGTAAGGTGTGTATATGGAGACTGATGATCTTTTAGCTGTTGTCTCAATGACCTGTTTTCATTAATTTTTAGTCAGTGTTCCATTGTTTGCAGAAGCTTTGAAATTCTTTCAAACTGTTGTATATTTAATACTTTTCCATTTAGTTGTCCCTGAGAGGGTTGTTGTTTAGTCTAGATTTTAAATACAGAACAAACTTCTTTAGGACATCACTAAGATAAATGTGAGTGTATTTATCATAAATAAATTTGAGCCCTAAGACTGCATATGAATGTAACCTGGTTTCTTTTAGAAAATATTTGGTCCCATGATCTTGGTATGTTTTAAGTATCATTTACCGAAGGAGAACTTGTAATTTTTGGCATAAGGAGATGAGTACCATGGTTTTGCCATTGGAATCTTACAGATATTGCCCAGAAGTAAAGGATGCCGCTTAGGCTGACTGCAAGAGTATTCCTCACTTGAAAGAAATGGGAGGAAGCTGTGACTTTTTTGTTCATCAAAAGTAATACTATCTTGTGTGGAATTCACAAGCAGGAGTGTGGAAACATGTTGGTTTGTTTTTTTTTGGAAACATATTTCTAGGGGGTTTCAGTGAAGATCAAAGGAAGAAAAGAATGTTAACTTGAATGTTTTGTAGGTGCTCTAGGCAGTGGGAGAAGTGAACTGCCAGAGTGGACTGATCCAGAAATCACCCAGGGGAAACAGAGCTGTGAGGGGGGGTTATTGAACATCAGTGGGTGGGAATATTCAACACCCAGGAAGAGAAGGATAGCCCAGTGCTGTGGAGTCCGAGGACAACTGAAGTCACCCTGGGTGTCGGGAGGTTTCCTGGAAACGATAGCAGAGGTGGGGGTGTGGTGGGGACAAGGCTGGAGCAGGAGTGTCCAGGCAGAGGGCCTGGCATTGTTCAGGTTCAGAATGTACAGACAGCTGAATCTGCTGCATGATTCACACCCTTACTCTTGGTTGCCCTGAGAGAATGTTAGGAAATGAGTCCAGAGAGGGGCCAGTTCACGAAGGGCCTTACAGAGTTTGAATTTTTCTTAGGCTATGGACAGTCATTGAAGGATTTTCAGCAGAAAGGGATCCTCATCCCATTTTTGGTTTGTTGAGAGCCATGGCAGCAGTGTGGAAATTGAATAGGAGAGTGGGACAAGACTGATAAATAATTGCAGAGTCTAGTCTAAAAGGCAGAGAAGGCAATGGCACCCCACTCCAGTACTCTTGCCTAGAAAATCCCATGGATGGAGGAGTCCGGCGGCCTGCAGACCACTGAGCGACCACAGACAACTGAGCGACTTTGCTTTCACCTTTCACTTTCATGCATTGGAGAAGGAAATGGCAACCCACTCCAGTATTCTTGCCTGGAGAATCCCAGGGACGGGGGAGCCTGGCGGGCTGCCGTCTATGGGGTAGCACAAAGTCGGACACGACTGAAGCGACTTAGCAGCAGCAGTCTAAAAGGATGAGGACCAGGGCAGGGACGGTGAGGGTGGATATGAGAGAGAATTTGATGGCTGGAGATAGGAAGACGAGGAAGGAGAAATGATAGAGATGAAGTCAGTTGCTGTCATGCTGAATTTGAGGAAACATTTAAGTGGCAATCAGTAGAGACATCATGGCTACACGTTAACTCAGGAAAAGCCCTTAGAAGAGTGCATGGCACAGGTTAAGCTCTCAGAGTTACTTATTACTCCTTCATAAAGGAAACAAATTACTTAAGAACCACTAATGACCAGACTACTCTCAGACCTGGAGAATGTAATATCCCCTGCCCTCATAGAACTGAGATTCTAGTGGGTATCTCCTATGAATCCATGCTAGTTAAAACCAGGCACAATAAGGTCATCCAGGCAGAATGGAGAGTCAGAGTCAAAATGTGAACCCTAGGGAATCACACTTCTGTGGTGCCTGGAACAAGATTTAAGATGAAGACAGGAGAACACAGGATATGTGAAGTAGGAAGACAGTTGTAACAGTAATAATGGGCTGAGGAGTGAATGAAAGGTGGAGAAATGGTAACAAGTTGGACTTGTTTTCAGAAACTTGATGTTGCAGAAAGTAGGAGATGTAATTTAAAGGGATTGTTTACTTATTGTAAACCTGAACTTGGACTACATGTTAATGGGCAAGTACAGGAAAGAGGGGCCCAGCCTGAGGTTTAAAGAAAAGCCTTAATTCCTAGTGACTACAGTCTGGCTTTTTTTTGTTGGTCTCTCTCCATCCTCTCCTCTCCCCTCTGTTTTGGGTGTAAGAGTAGAAAGCAGGCTGGGTGGTTGTATTGATTGAGGATTTAGGGATGGTGCAGCAGCAGGATGAGACTTAGGAAAGTTGATATTCATGCAGAAATAATTTGATGGATCTGCCTTACAAGGAAGAAATAAAGCCTAAAGGGAAGGGGCTGAAAGAAAAAGGAGATTGTTTAAGAGCAAATCTAGTTGGTGGGAGTGAGGCCTGGTAATATTGGAGGATAAGAGTTTGATTTTCTTACTTATTTATTTTTGGCTGTGCCACATGGCTTGTAGGATCTCAGTTCCCTGACTAGGGACTGAAACCCAGGCCAGGGCAGTGAAAGCTCTGAGTCCTAATCACTGGACAGCCAGCAGACTCCCAGGAGTTGGATTTCAACGGTGGTGGTTGTAGCGGGTTGGGTAACTTAGGAGTCTGGGATTGACATATACACACTGCTGTATATAAAATAGATAACCAACAAGGACCTAGTCTGTAGCACAGGGAACTCAGTATTCTGTAATAAGCTCTGGGAAAAGAACGTGAAAAGGATGGATATATGTATACGTACAACTGGATCACTTTGCTGTATAGCTGCAACTAACACATGGGGAGTTAACAATAATCCAGTATAAAGCAATTTTAAAATGAATGGTTGTGAATGAGGTCAAAGGTGTGGTTTGAGGATAAGTTGTCAGAATTGATGAGATCAAAGCGAACTGTTGTTTATAATTAATTGGAGGGCATGGCCGGCCAGAGGTCTGGACACAAGTCAACAATCCCAAAGAAAGGGAACATGACATCGATTCCAGGAGAAATCTGAGAAGCAAAGAAAAGGCAAGAAAGAGGAGATGATTGTGAGGGACTCAGTATGGGCTTGTATATATAAAAACCTGTTAAGCTAATTTTGATTGAGCTAATTTTTAGAATAGGGTTATTTGACTGCTAGCCAAGGGTGTGCTGGAGCATAGCATATCTGTTTCCTGACGTGTGGGGTTAAATGGCGTGCTGCGGAGCTTTGGCTTATGTCCCAGTTGTTGAAAAGTGAGATCAGGCTGGAGCAATGGGTGGAATCTGGGCTAATGAAGTGGCCTTGTTTTTGCTTCAAGTCCTGTACCTTGACCCTAAAATTCAACTGTTCTTGTATTTGGTGCTGGTGGCACCTAACAATAGCCAGCTTAATAGTAGTTAAGTTTTTGTTTGTATCAAACTACCTGAAACAAATGTTTCTTATTTGTCTCAGTTCTGTGGACTGGCCAGGTAGTTGGGGGCTGCTGGGGGCTCCTTGGGGGCCAGATGAACTATGGAGAGGCTAAGGCTTCTTCACATGGTCTCTCGTCTCCAGGTGAACCAGGCTTCCTTGGCCTGGTTCCCGGCAGCAAGCCCCGATTCACAAGCACTTTTTGGGCCTTTGCTTGCCTCATACTTGCTAATGCTCCGTTGACCAAGTCGCACGATCAAATTCAGATGACAGAGGTGAAGTACATGCTTGTTCTTGATGGAAGGAGCCTCAGAGTCATACTTAAAAGGAAGAGGCTATACACGGAGTTGGGCTTCCCTGGTGGCTCAGACGATAAAGAATCCATCTGCAGTGCGGCAGCCCTGGGTTCAATCCCTAGGGTGGGAAGATCCCCTGGAGGAGGGCATGGCAACCCACTCCAGTATTCTTGCCTGGAGAATCCCCATGGACAGAGGAGCCTGGCAGGCTGCAGTCCATGGGGTCGCAAAGAGTTGGCCACAACAGAGCAACTAAGCGCACACGCATACACACAGTTAGAAGGAGTTCTGTGGGCCATTTATGCAGTTAGTCTGGGCTGGATATATCCTGTGAGATTCATGTCACTTAGCAAACATTGGGAAGTGACGAGGTTGTGTGGTGATTCGTTGACGAGTGCAGTGTGCTGCCTGCTCTTAAGGACTTTAATCTTTTGAGGAGGAAAAAAGGTACAGGGTTACAGCCTGAGGCATGAGAAATAAGCAGTGTAACAAGTGCATGGTGAAACTTAGAGTAAACAGTAATTGGTTCTGCCTGCGAATTTTTCAGGCTTCAGGAAATAAGTGCAATATTTGAATTAGGGCTTAAAGGATGACTTACAGAAAATTTTTCTTCATGAGTTCTGGAAGTGCTTTTTGGGTGGTAGGAAAAACATGAGAGCAGAGGAGTGTGTAGTATGAGGAAGACTGTGAGACCTGGGTCTGGGTGTTGGTGACTTGGAGCAGGGTTTTTTCTACCTTGGCACATTTCTTTTGTGTATCCCTAGGAGTGGAATGGGGAGAAGGTGATGGCACCCCACTCCAGTACTTTTGCCTGAAAAAAGATGGACGGAGGAGCCTGGTGGGCTGCAGTCCATGGGGTCAAGAAGAGTCAGACACGACTGAGCAACTTCACTTTCACTTTTCACTTTCATGCATTGGAGAAGGAAATGGCTACCCACTCCAGTGTTCTTGCCTGGAGAATCCCAGGGACGGGGGAGCCTGGTGGGCTGCCGTCTTATGGGGTCACACAGAGTTGGACACGACTGAAGAGACTTAGCAGCCCCAGGAGTGGAATGAATGAGTCGATAACTCAACATTCTGAGGAACGTTGACCTGCAGTTCTTCACCTGGAGAAAAACGTGTGTGGATCCCATGCAGTACTGAGTCTTTGAGGGTTAGGGCTGCTAAGGAGAGTATTTACAAGAAGCTCCTCCTAGGTTAAGAACTGGTCATATAGTGGAAAGCATATGGGATTTTAAGCCATGAGACTTGGGTTCCACTCTTTGGCTCTGAGCCTTAATTTTCTACTCTTTAAAATGGAAATAACAATACTGAATCATAAAGAGTTATATGAAGGACCAAAGACGAATTATACTTTTGGTCAAAGAACTCATTTCTGATACTACAAAAGTTATTTAGAAAAATACAGAATATATGAGTATTTCTTAAATATCTTTTAAACAAAGAGTCGGGATTTAAGAATGAAACCCTGGAAGTATTATATTAAACTCAGAACGAAACAAAGATGCACATTATAGCATTAATAATACTGTCCTTGTTTTTGCAGCAGATATCCTTGAATCAGTGGTATTTGGGAATCATAAGATTAGTAGTGAATAAACTGGGAAAATATTAGAATTAAATTAGTAATTAGTTCAATGAAACAGGGCTGAAAATCTGTGGTATATATACTACTATATATCAGTCCTAATCTGTGTAAAGATATAATGAAAGATTTTTATGCAACTAAGTTTATTTTTAAAGGTATTCTTGGTAGAAGTGAGGTGGTGAGTGCAAAGCAGCAGATGTGGGCTTGAGTTAGTAATTTATTACATTAGTAAACTTGCTCATATAAAACTGCTGGCTTTAAGGTTTTTTTTTTTTTTTAAACTTGGTTCGAAAAAGTTTGGTGGATGTGATTGAGTAAATTATGGAGAGGTTTTGTTTGAATAGGTACTACTGGTAGCAGGTCAAAAATTCAACCTCATCAACCTTGACTGCCTCTCAGCCACTCTGTTTTCAGCGATACAGAAATATCTAGAAACATTTCTAGAGATACAGTGAGAATATACCAATACTTTTAAAATGACTGCCTAGAATTCCCTTGTATGGGTGTTCATAAACCAGACTCCCGTTGACCACCATTTAGGTGGTTCCAGAGTTTAACTGTTAGAAATGACACAGTGAATCCGTTTCTAGAAATGGAATGGCAGAGTCAGGTTTTTTAGTATTTAATTTTGATAGTTGTTCCAAATTGCCCTCCCTGAAGTTCGTACTAATCTGTGATGTCCAACAATGGATGGTGGTGGTGCCTGTTTATCCGCACTGTCGGCCTTCACAGTCAGTCAGCAAAATATTTAAGTTTTGCCGGTCTGATTGGAGAAAACTTAACATTTATAAAATGAATGACTTTGAGTTATAGATATATAACTATATATATAATTTTTTCCTTTTTTTCAGTTCCTTTTGCTCACTTTTCTATTACCCATTGGTTTTAAATTCGTTTTAGCAACTGGGTGAGGTTTTTGGTTTTTTTTTGGTCTTTGGTCACACTGTGCGGCTTGTGGAATCTTAGTTGGATCAAACCTGGGCCTTATTGGTAAAAGCATGGAGTCCTAACCACTGAACCGCCAGGGGAATTCCCAGCAGTAGCATGTCTTAAAGTACATCTTTTTTACTGAAGTATAGTTAATTTACAGTTTTGTGTTTCAAGAGTATAGCAAAGTGATTCAGTTTTTTTATATATATATATTTTAGATTCTTTTCCATTACAGGTGTTATTATAAGATATATATATATGTACATATGTATGTATGTTTTTCAGATTCTTTTCCATTACAGGTTATTATAAGATACTGAGTATAGTTCCCTGTGCTGTACAGTAGGTTCTTGTTATTAAAAAAGTACTTTATCGTTAAAAGTTGCTAGCCATCAGTCTGGCAAAACACGGCTGCCCCAAACCGTCAGTCTCCAAGCCCCAGTACTGTGAAGTGCAGTGAAACAAGGTGTTGCCTGTGTTGGAGAAACTGTTTCTTTCTGTGATACGTTGCAGGGTTTACATCATCAGAGACTTGGGATCTGAAACCAGAGGACTTGAGTTCGTGTCCCTGCCCTGCTGTCTGTCAGTGGGCTGATTTTGAGGGGAAAGTCTATTCATTGCTCTGCAGCACACCTGTCGAGTATAAGGTCCACCATGTCGGGGTAGTTGCGAGAAGAACACGGTACCTGACAGCTGTCAGAAAAGCGCAGGTTCTCCGGCAGCTCCCCTCATCGCTGAGGCCTTGAGCTCAACCCTGAATATGCCGTGGAAGTTCCCTGACTCTTCTGGGACGTTCCTCTTCCTGGAATGTTTCCCTGCAGCACAACTTTTATCCAAGATCATTGCTGCTGCCTTTTAAAAGCCTAACGAATGAGATTCCCAGGCAGACTTGGCTGCCTTGAGAGTCTCTGTGACTGGTGATCTAACGTGAATACATTTGTGTTTCCTCCTCATGAACTAGCACCTTGAGGGCATCTCACAAATGTTCTGTCTTTGGTACAGTGAGGTATGATGTGACGCACGCTAGGTGTTTGGTGAATGCTTGGTGACTTAGCTGGTAAGCGGTGGCCTTTAACTGTATTTTTCTTGTCATCAGACCTTACGTGACATGTTATCGAGTTTCCCAGAATGAATAGGTAATTGACGTCCCTAAGGCTCCCTCCCTGTTCAGTGGTTTGCCAGGACTCAGCATATAGAGCCATACTTTTTTTTTTTTTTAATTATTTATTTATTTGGCTGTGTCTGGTCTTAGTTGAAGCACGCAGGATCTTTGGTCACGCAGGATCTTTAATTGTGGTGCACAGATTCTCTAGTGGCGAACGGGCTTAGTTGCTCCTTAGCGTGTGGGATCTTAGTTCCCCAACTAGGGTTTGAACCCAAGTCTCCTGCATTGCAGGGCAGATTCTTAACCACTGGACTGCCAGGGAAGTCCAGAGCCATACTCTTGACTATGATGTATTACAGTGGAAGGATGCAAAGCTAAATCAGCAAAGAGGAAAGGTCCTTGGGGTGAAGATCAGAGTAGGCCAGGTCTAAGAGTCTCCTCTCTCTGGAGACTCAGGTGGACTGTGTGTGAAATGTCTGCTGGGAAGGAAGCTCATTAGAGACTCAGTTCCCAGAGGTCTTTCTGAGGCGTCTTCGAGGAGCACTTTGTGCCTCGCACATACCAAATTCAAGACTTCTGGAAGGAACACATTGTTTGGACAAACTTTTTAGGGCCAATGGGCCATTCTTAATCGGGGCTAGTGGGAACCCTTCCAGAATCCTAGTTCTCAAATGCTAGCCAAGGGTCAGCTTCGCAAGCAGACCTTTCTAAAGATAGCAATCTCAAGCCTGTTGTGTTAACTCTTTTTTTGCACACACTGTACTTTAAGTTGAAGGTGTCTTGTCTGGATATGCATGACATGAACTTCAGATTGTTTTCAGAAATTTTAATTTGATATTTAGTAGGTCGTCTCTGGGCTTCCCTCATAGCTCAGTCCATAAAGAATCTGCCTGCAGTGCAGGAGACTGGTGTTCTATTCCTGGGTCGGGAAGATCCCCTGGAGGAGGGCATGGCAATCCACTCCAGTATTTTTGCCTGGAAAATCCCGCAGACAGAGGAGCCTGGCGGGCTACACTCCATGGGGTCGCAAGAGTCAGACATGACTTAGCGACTAAACCACCAGATCGTCTCTAGAATATATGGTTAAGTATATGCAAACAGCAGTGTCACATTTCCTTGCAGTGGGTTATTTTTCCCTGTGCTCAGAATATAGATAACATGGACACCGATGCTCGTCTTGTGTCTTCTCGTGTTTTTCTTTTGTTTTTGGTGTAGCGTGTTCATTTACCCTTTTCATAGCCTCTTGGCCCTTTGAGGTGATAGCACTCCAAACGCAGGAGGACCAAAAATGCTTGAGGGGGCCAAATGTTATACCTGGTGTCTGCTAATATGTATATATTTTTTAATAGACTTTTTTAAAGCAGTTTTGGGGTCACAGAGGAAGGCCCAGAGATCCCATATGCCCCTTGCCCCCTCCCTCCATGCACAGCCCTCCCCAACTGTCAGCATCCCAGAGGAATGCATTTGTTACCATTCGTGGGCCTGCACTGACTCATCATTACTGCTCAGACCACCCATGGTTTCCATTGAGGCTTAGTCTTGGTGTTAGCACTGTCTGGGCATTTTTTTACAAGTGTGCGGCCATTGGAGTATTAATATCATGCAGAATAGTTTCGCTGCTTTAGGAATCCTTTTTTTTTTTTCGTATTTTAAGTAAAGTAAGCTTAATTGAAGTTATTACTTAAGGAGTTTAAACATTCCAAGTTGCATTCATTACAGTTTAAGGTTCTCAATAGATAAGTTGAAGAATTGTGAATGACTTGGTGCTCCAAGACCACAGGGGTCAGAAAGTCATCTAAGTAACATTCCAAGAATCTCAAGAGTGGCTAATCTTAGGGAGAGAAGGTTTCTCCCCTCATAAACTGTTAGGGGAGAACAGTTGACACTAATTAATGTCTCAATGCCTTAGCAGCTAGGATTTGGGGCGTTCTGTTTCTTAAACTGTTGGTGAGAATAACAGATTTTTCTAACCTTTCTGCTAAAAGCTGTCTTTAACTCACTAAAGAAATTTGAACTTGAGCTAGTATCATAGGAGTTGAAAAGAGAAACCTTAATTTTATTTTTAAACAGAGTGTAAAACTGGAGAATTTGCCACGTTTTCCAGTAGCCATGACAGCATGCTTGGGGAACCATATATGCAAATGGTCTGTTCTTAGAGACAGTTCAGTGGCTGTTTTGAAAAACACTACCTTCCTTTCCAAATGATGCACATCTCACACCCTCCCACACTGAATACTCATTCTATCTAGGTTAAACCTTTTTAGGTTTATGATTATGTGAATAATTTATTTGACCTTAAAAGTTATCTTGATTTCTTTGAAACTAGTATGGTTGGGATCTCTATTTTAATTAGAAACCACAGATTACCTCTCATACAAGTCATTTTGATCTTAAGGATTTAAAAAAAAAAAAAAAAAACCCTGATTTAAGGTTTTTAGAGACATCTTAGTGCCTTTGAGCAGACTTTTTTTTTTTAAGTGTTAAAGGTTTTCCCCTCTAACTTAGTTTTGCAGTAGCAGAGAACATCTGGGTATGTTCCAAATGTGGTTGAGTTACTGTATCTAAAGGTGATGTTGGCATTTCATAATCTTCATGTCCAGTTTGTCTGAGGCAACTGGACAAGCGTTACATAAGTGCAAATGGCCAGCTTTGGGCTCTGCAGCCCCGCAGCGGAAGACGTAACAGTATAGAGAGCTGCTGAGGTCACTGGGACTTTAAATAGTCCCTGCCTCTTGAAATAAGGACGGCATGATTTAGGGGAAAGGCCTGAAGCCGACCCCAGTGGCCTTAGGTACTGGGGCTTCTTGCATGGGAGACAGTTCTCAGGTTACACCAGAGGCGGCTAGTCTTCAGTATCTGCACATTCAGTGACTATGGGCGGGTGGCCTGTGGTGTGCAGGGCTCAGGCCTACAGAGGCTGCAGCCTGTTGGAATGCTAGTCTGGGGAGTTATTCCAGGCTATGTGATACTAAAGTTCACGGAAAGGAAGTGATATAGGGAGCTAAGGACTGGAGAACCACCTGGAGCAGAGAAGCGAGACTTGATTCGGGAAGACAGGCTGGATGACACAAGAAATGCAGAGCCTTCCTACACGGAGAGCTAAAGTGCAGGACATTGTCCCTGGCTGCCCAGTAGTTAGGACACCGCACTTTCACTGCTGAGGTACCGAAACCTCGTCCCCCAGTGTGCATCTGTTTCCCCTCGGCCACCTCTGCTAGAGCTATTTGTGCTTCACATTAGAGTGGGGAATCAGTAAGGCGTAATAAAAAGGTAACATAAGAAACCCTAAGTTTAGAAAGAAGTTGAGTATGTATTATTGGCCAGATGTTGTGAGAATTAGTAAGCAAAGCATATAAACCTCTAAGTCTGGTTTACATTCTGATTTAATTCTGAGAGAGTGTGTTAGTTGCCCAGTCATGTCCAACTCTTTGTGACCCCATGGATGGTAGCCCTCCAGGCTCCTCTGTCTATGGGATTTCCCGGGCAAGAATAGTGGAGCGGGCTGCCTTTTCTATCTCTAGGGGATCTTCCTGATCCTGGGATTGAACCTGGGTCTCCTGCATTGCAGGCAGATTCTTTACTGTCTGAGCCACCAGGGAAGCCTTAATTCTGAGAGGAACTATTTCAGTCACATAACCAGTTTCATTAAGTGTAACCATCTCCCACTCGACTCCTTCCTTTATAAAAGAGGGATATGTATACCCCATGTAAGTGATCCATACACAAGTAAAGTCTCCTGGAATCCCAGCACAGCATATCTTTTTGGACTGTGTCCCACCACCTTTCATATCTGGCAGTAATAGAACATTACGAGGATGCTGTAATCTGCACGGTGAACAGAGAGTAGCCAGTTTAACTGGGGGTGGGAGGAGTGGAGTGGGCAGGATTTCACAGAAGATAGAACCTGGTTCTTGTGTAAGTATTTTCCAGGCAGGAACACCGGTAAATGCTCTAGGCAAAGGCAGAACAAAGCAGAAGTAGAACAAAGAGCAGAAGCTGCTTGCAATTAGTAGGTTACCACTAGAGTGCAGGTACCTGAGAGGATGAAGGCAGGGAAACATCTCTGTTGAAAATCTGAGGAAAGAGCTCATGGTCTGGGCTTTCTGATACTGCCGGTGACTGTGTATGTACCGGTTTGGATGTGGTAGTCAACTAGACAAGTAAAAGTGTGACCTCAGAAGAGGGAGGAAAAACAGGGAAGAGCAACAAGAGCCTAAAGTGTATGGCTCTGACATCACAGAAATCAGGTAATATAACAAGAAAATGTAATTTTAGTCATTTGATCTAATTTCTTGATTACATGCAGTTGTTTGGTAGTCATAAAAATATGCAACATAGATGTGCTGTCGCTTTGGTTTGCTCAAGGCTCTTGGTGTTTGGGATGATGGAGACCCTTTAGAAATGCATGGTTGAAAGAAACATTAATTCCTGTTGGCCACCTCAGCTCAGAAGTGCTTTGCTCCTCTCTTCATCTTGTTGCTAATTGTATCCAAACACTAAAACACGTGTTCCCCAAGTTGCTAATACCTCAGTGATAGAATCAGCCCGGTGCCTGGAATTTATATCTTCTTAAGAGCAGAGAAAGCGTATTTCTCAAAGTCAAGTTGACAGTGACTCTCTTCTCACCAAGTATGCAAGATACCCTCACCCAAAAGAAATGGGACTCGTGTTTGCCAGACAGGGCAAGAGTAGGAGGAAGCTGTCATTCTGGTTTCTGTTTCAAACAAACAAACTGATGAGGTATAAAAGGCACCTCTAATTAAAATCCTTGGCATTGGTGTGTATGTAATGCTGCTCAAGAGAACTGTTGATGTTTGTAATTTAGATCAAAATTTGGCTTTTCATCTAAGTGTTAGACTTTGAGAGTTCTTTCCGGAAACAGCTGAGCACGTGTGTCCTCTAGGGAGGAGGCGGGGGTTCATGCACCATTGAGCCAGCTGCGGTTTCTCCCCTTCTTGCTGCTCATTCCCTCTCCATCTCCCTCCCATGTACTCACACAGCCTAAAGTCTGTGTGTTGATGACTTTAATCAGCTGATCCATCTTTGTGTTTTAGTAGCATGAAAGATAGGATTAGCCCAACTTGCCATCACCTGTACCATAACAACTCTTTCTTCTTTCCTCTTCAATAGGTGACGGAGCTGAATGAGCCACTGTCCAATGAAGAAAGAAACCTTCTCTCTGTGGCCTACAAGAATGTAGTCGGGGCACGCCGTTCTTCCTGGAGGGTTATCAGTAGCATCGAGCAGAAGACATCTGCCGACGGTAACGAGAAGAAAATAGAGATGGTCCGTGCTTACCGTGAAAAAATAGAGAAGGAGTTGGAGGCCGTATGTCAGGATGTGCTGAGCCTGCTGGATAACTACCTGATCAAGAATTGCAGCGAGACCCAGTATGAGAGCAAAGTGTTTTACCTGAAGATGAAAGGGGACTATTACCGCTACCTGGCCGAAGTCGCCACCGGCGAGAAGAGGGCGACCGTCGTGGAGTCATCTGAGAAGGCCTACAGTGAAGCCCACGAGATCAGCAAGGAGCACATGCAGCCCACTCACCCCATTAGATTAGGCCTGGCCCTTAACTACTCCGTCTTCTACTATGAGATCCAGAACGCCCCGGAGCAAGCCTGCCACTTGGCCAAGACCGCCTTCGACGATGCCATCGCCGAGCTTGACACCCTCAACGAGGACTCCTACAAGGACTCCACGCTGATCATGCAGCTGCTCCGTGACAACCTCACGCTCTGGACGAGCGACCAGCAAGACGACGACGGCGGCGAAGGCAACAATTAAGGCCCCCAGGTGGACTGGCAGCGCACGCTGATGCTACTACTGCAGTCTTTATTTTTTTCCCATGAGTCGGGGGTCGGGTGGGGGAGGGAAAGGGAGGGATGACCTTCCTAGGGAGAAACCCACGACCTGTCCTGTCTTTGATCGCCTCTTTTGACATTTTTGCCAAAATACCACTAGTGGAAAGTCAGGCTAGCTGTGCTGGTTTTGGAATAGCAGCCTCACACTGGCATATGGACTGTTCTGTAGATTAATGCAAGTGGAGCTGTCTTTAATTTAACTTATTGCTAGAAAATAGGGTTTTAAGATGAAAAGAAAACTTAAAATGGAATGGCCCTCATTCAGTAAGTTCTGTGGTTCCAGTAAGGATTTTTATGTACATATGCTCTCGTCTTTTAAGTTTTGGGTACTTCCTAGCTCATCTGTTTTAGCTGTGCATTTTGTTTTTCAGGGTGTACTCTTAGCAGACATGGAATATTAAATCCCAAGCTGATAGAACGTAAGGTCTGTTTATGGTTTAGGCCATGCCAGTTTTCAGAGTAGTTGACAGTGTTAACACTAAATTGCAGTTTACAGTATTTCTACATTACAGCCATATGTTAACATCAAGCCATTGATTGTGTGTTTTTCTTTATTTTGGCTCTTAACATCCTTGTTCAGCCTTATCCAGGTCGGTTTTGCTGTTCTCTGTCTCCTAGGCCAACAGGCTTGCCTGAGGAGAATCAGAACTACTTGTTAGGTTTTGGTTAATAGGTGCTTGGCAGGTGGCTGTGGGATTTTTGTCCTTCTTTCTTCTTAAATCCACCACAACAAACGATTAATCACTTTAATAGAAGCATTGAACACCACAAAACTAGAGAAAATTCAGGTCTGTATGTCATTTATCATGCTGATATTTCCAGAGAAATGCTGGGTTTTTTTCAGTTGCCACAGCTTCCTCGGGTGGCACTGCCGTCTGTCTCCTCTCTTGGGTCTTCCTCATTGTACCTCGTTCCCACAGCATGCACACGGATGGGTTGAAAAGCTGTTGGGTTGTAGAAGCTGGCGGTCATTTTGAGAAGGTTCGTGGTGCAGTGTGTGAAAATTCAGGTGCTAGGAGCTTACTGGTAGAAAAATCCTGAAGGAAGAGCTCTCTCCATGAACATTCTGTCCAGTTTTGGGAACCTCGTGTATCCGTTTTTCCTCCGTGAAAACACTCCTTCCCCAAAGAATTGTTGTAGGAAAATAGCATCATTATCAGATAATAAATCCTCAACTCCTATTTGACCACAATTTTTTCTAATTTTTTCCTTTTAATGAAAATATAGAAGTTGGAGATTGGATTGTGCCATCTTGGCACGTTTTAGAATCGATGGAAACCACCACGCTCTTTCCACACGTTTGTTTCAATCAGCCTTAGGTCCTTCGTTCTCATTTTGGATAAGTCGTTCTGAAAACACGACCTGTTGCATGTGCGTTCAGCCTTTTTTACAAGTAATAGCATGAACTGCTGAGATAGGTAACAACACCAGATTTGTTTGTTTCTTTGTTTTATTTAGGCAGGCAGAGGAATGAGTCATAATTGAGGAAAAACCTGACAGTTGCTTTTGTTAAAACCAGAATGGAGCTTCCAGTTGTGAAATGCACAGTGCCCAGGGTCCAGGTGACAGTGAAGACAGAAGAGTGACGATGCCGTCACGTGGCACAGTCTACCCAGCATGACTTTCCTTAGAAGGCCCCCTCCATGTGCTCTGGAGCGAGTCCCAATTAACCGAGCCTACCAGAAGAACTAAGAGAAGAGAGCTTTATAGCTTCTGCGCCCTAGC
>NW_011494912.1:5381386-5382711 GCF_000754665.1 Bison bison bison | reverse complement strand
CTTATTTACATGAGTAAACTCCAGGAATTGGTGATGGACAGGGAGGCCTGGCATGCTGCAGGCCCACGAACTGTCCTGTCTTTGATCGCCTCTTTTGACATTTTTGCCAAAATACCACTAGTGGAAAGTCAGGCTAGCTGTGCTGGTTTTGGAATAGCAGCCTCACACTGGCATATGGACTGTTCTGTAGATTAATGCAAGTGGAGCTGTCTTTAATTTAACTTATTGCTAGAAAATAGGGTTTTAAGATGAAAAGAAAACTTAAAATGGAATGGCCCTCATTCAGTAAGTTCTGTGGTTCCAGTAAGGATTTTTATGTACATATGCTCTCGTCTTTTAAGTTTTGGGTACTTCCTAGCTCATCTGTTTTAGCTGTGCATTTTGTTTTTCAGGGTGTACTCTTAGCAGACATGGAATATTAAATCCCAAGCTGATAGAACGTAAGGTCTGTTTATGGTTTAGGCCAGGACACAACTGAGGGACTGAACAGAAATGAATTTTAACATATCTCTATTAGACAATAGAGAAGGTTACTTCACAATCCCATATTGAGAAAAGTTATAAATAAATGTAACTAATTGAATTAAGTTGAGCATATAGATGTATAAAGACACTTCACATTTCTCCAATAAAGCAGGGAACTGAAGAGTCCTTTCCACAGAGTTTGGTCCTGTAAGAGAGGTTGTAAATGAATTTCCTGTCAAATCTGTGAATAAAGTGATGGGGGAGGGGAATAATATAAGAGCAGGAGATTGACAAACTAGAGTGGGTAGCAAAATCACCATTCATTAACATTATGGCTTATAAAAAGCAGAAGAAGCTTTGGTGAAAAGCTTGTAATTAATGATTGCCTTCTGGCTTTCTTAATGTTTTACAGATGGAATTAAAACTTTCACTCTCTTTCTGTCTCTCTTTCACAAAACACACACACACACACACTGGGTTCATTAGGACAAGGAGAAAGAAGTTTCTCATGATCTTTGATATAGATTTTTCCTGAATTCTAAACTAATAAAAACTTCTACTTTATCAGAAGCATGTTCATACTGTTAAATTTAACATTGGGAGCAAAGGAGACTTCATGAACCATGTCTGCATGCAGACATATAAACATTTATGATAAAGATAGATGATCCTACTGTGTGTAATATTCAAAAATTTACAAACATTATTTATAGATGGATAGTTTGATACAGGGCTTTCTTGATAGCTCAGTTGGAGAATCCACCTGAAATGCAGAAGATCCCAGTTTGATACCTGGGTCAGGAAGATCGCTTGAGAATGGATAGACTTACCCACTCCAGTATTCCTGGGCTTCCCTTGTG
>NW_011494912.1:5372614-5381286 GCF_000754665.1 Bison bison bison | reverse complement strand
ACAAAACCTATTTTTCTTTTAAATTTCAGCTTTGGCTCTGGCTGCTTTTTAGAATAATGCAAGATAAAAACCACATCTGAGGGCTAAAAAAAAAAATGAAGAGGGAATAGGAGACTTGATATTTAAGCAGCTTGAATGGTTTCTTTTCTTTTCTTTATTTTTAAAGAAATGCACTTGCCTATGATACTGTCTCTCCAGTGAAATGATTACTCCTCCATTACTCTCTTGATACAATATTGTGCATGCTAGTGTTGTATTTCTATACAGTAGCTTGAAATTTATTAACTTATACTGTAGGTGTTATGTATTCCTATGACAAAAAAATTAAGTCTTCAAATTTTTTAAAGTTTTTTTAATTTAATTTTTTCCTTTTGGGGGTAAAGTTTGCTCTACCAAATAGTGATCGTAACAAATTGATCTGTTTTGGATGTTGCTATAGTGACATGCAGTTATACATTTTGTTTTTTTGGGGGGGAGCAAAAGAAACACCAGTGTTAGCTTAATCTTAATGTCTGGTGTTTGTCATGGTGAAATTATAACTATTACAGTGTAGGAGAACACTGAATATGTTCTCTGAATGAGCCTTTGTGCTTTTTGTCATGTTATGCAGTGAACTATTTTTAAGGTCTAATCAGTGGTTCTTTTTTTCCAACTCCGTGTTTCTCTAAGGAATTCTTTCACACACGGACCATTCTTAGCAGTTTTCCTCAGTGATGGAATATCATGAATGTGAGTCATTATGTAGCTGTCGTACATTGAGCAAATAAACTTACAGATCTGATGTCAGTGCTGCTTAGTTTTATTTAACGAGTTGAAATTTTCCTTTGCTTTCGAAGGTTTGATTGGACCTGGTGTTTTTCCCCCCTTCACCACTCAAAGAAGGTGGTTGGATGGGGGGAGGGGCAAAACTGTATTTTGGAAAGTGCCTCTGTCTGGCACTCAGGCCTGGGTTTACTGACCTCGAAAAAGGATCGCACATTTTGGGGCTCCATCGTTTCTCTTAGGAAATGAACCCTTAGTTTAAATCATGGCTCCTTGTGATTCTCGGGTGAATGACTTAAACTTCCAAGCCCTGGGGGTGGGGGAGGTAGGTCTCAATGAAAACTGGCTCACGTGCCCGGCTTGATATTTCTGTTAGGTGCCCATTGGATATCTCATTATGCCTTACATGAGATGGGTTTCTACACTTTAAAATCTTCACATAGTGTCTTGGGTGGTATTTTTTGTTTTGTTTTGTTTGGTCAAGTCACATGGCACATGATATATCTTTGTTCCCTGACCAGGGATTGAACCTGCGTGCCCCACGCCGCCTCCCTACAGTGGAAGCGTGGTGTCCTAGCAGCTGGACTGCCAGGGAAGTCTTTTCTGAGGAGGTCAGCAACCTGAGTTGACGAGCTGGGCACTCAGCGACCTGCCATTGCGACAGCGGCTGTCAGGACAAGCTCAAGGCTTGAGTTGTACCCCCAGACATGTGGGGTGTTCTGCCCTCCTGTTTACTGGAGGAAACACCAGGGCAAAGGCTTCCCACCCCCGCCAGTGTGGGTATGCTCTAGCAAGGCAGGGAGGGGGCTGCATTGGTTCATGGCAGTGGAAGAAGACAGCTTTTCAATTTTTTGAGAAATTTTAATTCACGTTTTACGAGCCACGCTGTGTGACTAGGTTCCTGTCGTGTTAACGGGATTCACCTGATTTGGCTCATTGTCCCTCAGGACCGCCCTGAGAGTGCTACTGCAAATAGAGCTGTGGACACAGAAGTGACCTTTGTGCCTAAGGGCCCACAGCTCACATGACCCATGTGCTGCTCAACTGGGAGATGAAACTGAGCACCCGGCACGCACTGACCAAGCAAGACCTCAGGACTGTGGGAGTCACTAGGGTAGAGACAGACATGTCTTGCCAACAGGGGAATAGAAATACAGGCAAGATGAGAACAGGCTCACCAAGGCTCTTCAGAAAGAAGGGTATTGAGTTAACTGGCAACGAAGTTCATTCAGGGTTTTCCATAAGATGCTATGGAAAACCCAGAATGAACAAATCCACCCTTGTTCCTTTGGTGTAACAGCATCCCATAGTGAAGGGGCTTACCAAGTGGCGCTAGTGGTAAAGAACCTGCCTGCCAGTGCAGGAGACTTAAGAGATACAGGTTTGATCCCTAGATTGGGAAGATCCTCTGGGGGAGGGCACGGCAACCCACTCCTGATTTCTTGCCTGGAGAAGCCCATGGACAGAGGAGCCTGGCGGGCTACAGTCCATTGGGTCCCAAAGAGTTGGACACGACTGAAGCTACTTAGCACACAGGCATGCCCATTGTGAATGCCTGGAATTTGCTGAGAGGATTTTTCACAGACAAAACTTCTCTTGAGATGAAATGCTGTCTACTGCTGCATTTCTACCCAGTTTTAAGAGTTCTTTAATGCAGGTGTTTCTTAAACTTCATCTCAGGACCCCTTTACATCACTCTTACGCAAAGTATAAGTTTCGAGGCTAGTTTATGTCAGAAACCCGAAGCTGAAAATACTCATTTGTTTAATAGAAACCTATTACATGTTATGATATGTAACAGTTTCATGAAAAGTAATTGCTTTCCAAAACAAAAAATAGAAGAGTAGCCTTATTTGACAGTTTCGCAGATCTCTTAGAAGTCATCTGGACTCTCGTAGCTGGTCCTGCATTCGTCTCCCTTGATGGATTTCATATGTGAAGTATTGGCAGAAGGAGGGGATGACCCTTCATCACAGTGATGAGTAGTTTGGAAAGAACGGCCCCGAAGAGCTGAGGTTAAGAAAGCTCTCCTAATGCAGGAGTTGAATGATACCGTGGGATAGGCACCAGTGGTAGAGGCCCTCTTCCTCAGTGCATTCTAGAACTTAGAAAACTGATAGAAGGAATTCAGTAAAGGTGATGGGCAGGAGGGTAATTGTAAAGGAGTCAATGATCTACTTGGCTTCAGGCCTCCAGAGCAGGGCTTTCCATTCCTGCTTTAAATAGAGCTTTGCAGGTGGAGTGGGGGGGACATCAGTTGGGACTTGGTGGCAAGGAGCCTTTTAGTTAGCAAATAAGTTGCCTGATGGAGGGAGTGTAGTCTTCCTCTGCTCTATTTATATGTAATGACCTCACACTTTGGCCTCTGTGCCGGTCAGCGGAACGTATGTGTGTTGACTCATAGTCGTTGACCTGAGTGGCCAAGAATGGCAGCTCCCAACTGGGCACAGTTCTCAAAGCAAACTTGGAGAATCGGCCTTCTGAACACTACCCGGGGTAACACGGTTCTTGATTTCTAACAGCTGACGGATCCTAGTGGTCTCCAGCCTAATCAGCAATAAAATGTGGTGTACCAACTTAGTAATTAGCTGCTGGTTTGAACCTTCCAGTTCTGGTATGGGTAGCTGTGGTTGGATCTGAATGGCCACAAACCCTACCTCTGATTAACCAGATACCTGTGGTCAGTGAAGAATTGTGGCGAGAGTGGCTGGGTCACACCGACTGAGTCCCTAGTACCAGCCCCTAGGATTTTTGGTATTTAATCTGCATATTTAACCCATACCTAGCTTTATATTTGTAAAGGGCTGTAAAGGGGGATAAAAAAAGTGCAAAGAAACAGTATGTTGCCCATGAAACTTAAAATTTCCTATCTGGTCAGTAGTTTGGCAACATCAGGTAACACTTAAGTCTCTCCTGACTGTTTCCCAGCCACCCATTTCCCTTCCCACAGGTAGTGAACCACTGTCCCTAATCTGGCTCAGTTGGAATCAGTTTGAGGTGGGAGGATTTTTGCTGCTTTTGAGCTTTGAATGACCTGTGGGTCATAACAAGGTTCTGCCTTGTGATTGTCTTTTTTTGGCTGTACTGTGTAACTTTGGGGATCTTAGTTCCCTGACCAAAGGTTGAGCCTGGGACTTTGACAGTAAAAGTGCAGAGTCCTAGCCGCTGGCCCACTGGAGAATTCCCTGCCTTGTGGTTTTTTAATGCGAATGTTTTGGAACTGGTAGTCCCAGTTACTGCCTCTTGTGTTAGATTTAACCCTGTTCAAAGGATAGCTAGGTGGTGTCAGGGGACTTTGCCCCCAGCCTTTTATTTTGAAATATTTCAAACACAAAAATTGAAAAGAATGGTGCAGTGATAACTAAATATCTACTGCTTTGCGACATTTGCTTGATATTTGTCTTGTGGAACCTTGAAAGTAATGCCATTTCACTCCCTACGTTCATATTTCTCCTAAAAAGCATATTCTCTTAGGACGATCCCATTGTCATCACACCTAAGGAAATTACAGTAATTTCCTGGTATCAGCCCATATTCCAGTCTCCCCAAAGCGTACCCAGGATGCCTCTGATAGCACTTTATAACCACCCTCCTCTGATCTAATGGATCAATTGGAATTCATTATTAGGTTTCTGTAAACCCTCTACTCCTTCCACTACTTGTGTAACACTGACTTTTCCAGAGACTAGGCCACTTGGTGGTCTTACAGAAAGTGCCAGATTCTGGGTTTGTCCATTTGTTTCCTCCTTTGTCATTTAATTTGTTCCCATCTCTGTTGGGGCACTTTTTTTTGGTCTTGCATAAAGGTTTTTCTTTGTCCCTCCATCTAGCCTTCTCATTGGTTCAGATGGAATTGAATTTGAATTGAATGATGGCCGGCCCAAGGCTCATCCTTCAGAATCAGGTGTTCTTAAGCAGCAGTCAGCACCGGGGTCTGTGTGACCCGAGTCCACAAGGACAAAGTTACCTGCCCGTTACACAGGGGAACTCTTTGTTTTCTGACTAGTCCTTTAGGTTAAGGCGTTTTGCCTCCTCACACCCATCTCCTTCCCTTGGATGGGAAAAAAAAAAAAAGGTGGGTGTCCACTCAGCCCTTGTGTTGACTCAGCAACCATTTACTAGGTTTGGTGAGTCCTGGTGCTCTGCAGCTGTTCTGCCCCTATGCCTGGCCTAGGTAGTGAAATAGTGCAGCCCACCGTATTCCCAGAGTTGTCAGGAACCCGCAATCATGTCTGACAGGCTGCCTTCACACTGGATCTACCTGGGAGAATGAATCTAGACTTGTTTTAACGCAGTCTCCACGATGGACAAGTTACCCTACTGCTTACTGGCTCTTAGCCTCCTGAAGCCAGAATTGAGATGGGGAGTTTGGATGGTCCCTTCAGTTGTTTAAAGCCCGACTGACAGCTCATTTTGGATTCCCTTATGAAAGTATACTGCTGGCGCTAAGTTGCTTCAGTCGTGTCCAACTCTGTGCGACCCCATAGATGGCAGCCCGCCAGGCTCCGCCATCCCTGGGATTCTCCAGGCAAGAACACTGGAGTGGGTTGCTATTTCCTTCTCCAATGCATGCAAGTGAAAAGGGAAAGTGAAGTATGAAAGTATACTGCCTTCCAAAAGTCCTTGCCTCTGAAAATATGGAGGTGTTAACAGCTTATAGGTGGTTTTCCCTGCTCAGCTTAAAAAAAAATTCTTTGGGGGGAATGTTGTGGTCCCTCAGTGATGAGTGCTAGGTTGGAGAGGGTAGTGGGTGGACCAAGTGAAAAATATTCTTTTGACCTAAATTAGGGATTACATTCATTGAATACACAAAATAGATTTAGTAAATGGCTGGGTAACACGTATAAAGGGGGAGCAGCTTGTCGCTGACTGCAAGCACTGTGGGTGAAGTCCTTTCCATTGTAATTTCCCTAAGTGCTGTCCAGATCCTCAAAATCAGACACACACTTCATTACACTGCTGGGCAAAGGCAATAGGAGCACCCTCCCCCGCAGTATCCTAAAGGTTAAGGATCTACAATGTATTTAGCCCAGTGGTGACAGCGCCGTAACAACCAAGGGAAGAAAACAAACGGCCTTGGTCCATCCCTCAGGGCTTCAGCACTCAAGAATGCACTTGCGACTGGTCTGGCCGCTCCTGCCCCATTACTTGGTTTGCAGGGCCCTGGAGTTAGGAGGGCTCAGCATCCATCCGGGGCCCGACCCCGCCTCACCTAGGGGCCTGCTTCTGTGGCTCCATCCTCTGCTGCCCCCAGCCGGGCACTGCCCGGCTCTGCAGCCAAACCCGGGTGCGGCCAGGTTCGGCTTCCTGCAAGACTTCGCGCGCCCCCGGCTGGGCCCAGACCCCGAGACGGCAGCAGGGCCCTGGAGCTCGGCCCGTCTCGCCCCAGCTCCAACCCATCGGGGAGAACCATCCTCGGGCTTCCCTCGGGTCACCTATCCTCAAACACCTAGGCCCCGGGGGACAGGATGTCGCCCCCTGCGTGTACCCGGGGCCTGTTATGCGCCGGCACCACAGGCGCGCGTCGACACCGGCGACTCCTCATGGGTGAGCCGCACGAGCCCGCGCGCCGGTCAGCCGTGTCTCCGGGGGCGCTGCCCCTGGAGGTCAAGGGGAACCCGACAACCTGGGATCGGCGACGGTGCCAGGCCAGGCCAGACCACCCCGGATGTGAGCAAGGGCGGAGACGGGGCCGCCTTCCAATCGGGGGCAGCAGCGAGAGCCAATCACAGCCAGCCTGCCCCGCTCGTCCAATGGTCGGCCTGTCGCTAGGGCTCTGCTCCGGAATCAGCCTGGCGGTTGCCCGAGCCCAACCGCTGCGCTCCGCCCGGGCTCTCCTCCCACCGCCGGGCCTTCCTAAGCCACACCCACCCCGCCTCCGTTCACTCTCCCCTCTCTCCTCCCCGGGTCTCCGCCCTCCTCGCGGGCCTTTGTCACCCGGAGTAACCTGGCCAGGCCTCTGTAGGGCATTACAACGCCTTATAGGGAGTTAGCGACCTCTGCGGGCCTTGTCCGTTGCCGCGATCGGTCGGCCGAAGGAGCTGGCTTGGAAGGGCGGGGTTTGGGCTCCCGCGGGGCCCGCGACCCGATGCCTGACCCTCAGAGTTCCCTTCTGGAACAACGACGCAGCCTGTCAAGTCCAGGGCGGGTTCGCCATGCTTTCTAACCTACGTGGATCTTGTTCTGGAACCAGCCCCTGGAGGTCTCCGTTATTTTCATATTGCAGAGAAAGCCGGGGGTCTCTCTGTACCACTTGCTTGCCTGACCCTCCCAGCAGTTGGCGGGACTCAAGGGGTTGGCCACCGAGTTCCATCACCTCACACGCAGGCCCCACGGTCCAGAGGACGCCGAGGCCAGATTCTGCTGCCTTGGACATCAAGGCCTTCCATGGCCAGGCCCCCGCCCAGGTCTCTAGCCTTCCCTGCCGCTTGCAAAATGCCCTCCCACTCAACGCCCTTCTTTCCCCCACACTTCCGGGGTGGCCGCTCTGAGCGGTGGCCAGCCAGAGCTCTTCCCCCAAGAAGCGGATGTCAGAAATGTTAGGAAGCTCAGACAACCCCAATCTCCGCCCTTCTCATCTCCCAACCTAGAGCTGTGTAATCTGAGGCTAGGAGGGGAGATGGGTTGCCTGAGGCAGTGTCAAATCTGGAGTGAGGAATTGAAGACCAACTTCAGTGTGGCTACTGGCTATTTAGAAAGGTGAGATTTCTGTCCCCAGCAACATGTGTCGTTTTCCAGATGAAGGGATTTCAGTGGTAGAAAGCTTAAGAGTTTAGGATTTGAATTCTCCCATCCTGTTCTAGTTGTGAGGCATAACTTCTCAAGTTCCTTAGTCCTTCAGAAGTCAGTTTCCATATCTGTGAAATGGAAGCCCAGTCCTAACTCCTGGACCACCTGAGAATTCCCTCACAGTCTGTTCTTTTCTTTCTTGGAACTTTATGTTCCTGGTTATAAATTAAATCTCATTATCAATTGCTCCATTGCTTCTCTCCATCCATCCTCACATCATTTAAACTCGTTAAGTGTCTTTAGTCTTGAATGGAAATCTTCTCTAAAGAAGATTACTTTCTAAAGCTCAAGTCCCATTTCCTTCCATTTTGTAATAGAACTGAAAGAACAGTTACTGCTTCCTCATATTGCCTTCGACTTTTTTTTTTCCTTTTGGCTGAGATGCAAGCAAGCAAGCAGAATCTTAGTTCCCAGACCAGGGATAGAACCTGTGCCCCTTTCAGTGGAAGCACGGAGTCTTAAACCCCTGGACGACCAGGGAATTCCTCCCTCAACCTTTGACTTACAAAGATCACCAGTGATTTCACTTTGTAATAAGGGTGATCTCCATTCTTAATAAGATCAAAGTTATCTTCCCATAATTTTCATGAGTGTTTCTTACTCGAAAAATAAGTAACTAAAGACTTCCCATGTATTGGCTTCCCTTGTGGCTCAGCTAGTAAAGAATCCGCCTGCAATTTGGGAAACCTGGGTTCGATTCCTGGGAAGATCCTCTGGAGAAGGGAACGGCTACCCACTCTAGTATTCTGGCCTGGAGAATTTCATGGACTGTTTTGTCCATGGAGTCTCAAAGAGTGGGACACGACTGAGCGACTTTCACTTCCCATGTATTAATTCATATAACCAACTTCATTTTGCAGAGGAAGAAATGGATTTAGTAACTTCCCCATGGTCCCACAGCTCGTAAGTGCCGTGGTGGGGATTTGAACCCAGTGTGACCAGTGGCCACAAGCGCGGCTGTAATCCTCTGCTGCCTCTCAATGGCACAGGGTTGCTATGAGGGTTTAATAAGCTAAGGTGTGACTGGCAGCTAGCAGGTGCCCAGCACACTGCCTTGGGCCGGTGTGATTCGTAACACGACACCCATGTGGCAAAGGAGCAGAAGGAGGAGGAGGCTCCGC